>NC_064644.1:331217767-331529830 GCF_023864345.2 Schistocerca serialis cubense | reverse complement strand
TAATTTAATGAGTTAAGTTTTAATTGTAATTTCTGTAAATTTAACTTTGAACAATGTGTAGTTTCAGCACCTGCTATTGTGATGATATATAAGGGCCTGATTTTTGGTCACGAGGCAGTCAGTCCACGAGTGAGTTTCAGACAAGTAACCTGTGCTGGTTAGAATGACAACAATGCTTCAAATAAACTGTGGAATAAATGTTAAACAATTAGGCTATGTATAAAAGCAGTGACAGTGTCTGCTCCAAATGTACCTTTCTATTCTTCAAGAACTGTGAACTTTGTGGTTATGTTTTAACTGCTGGTAGACGTTCAACAGTAAACTATTATAGCAATATGTGGAAGTTTGCCTGCCAACTATTAATGAGACTTATGGAAAGTTAAACTATAGTGCACTGGCCATATAATTGTGTATTACCGGGGGGTTGTGAAAAGTGATAGTAAAAGACAGTGAAATGCAACCTTGGATCTATCGGCTACATTATTTACCGTAGTCAGTGTCCAAATTATAAACTCCCATTTTTCAGCCAGTGTAGCAAAATAGTATGTCAACACTGAGAACAACAAATGAAGAAATAAATAAAAGCAGGTGGAACCACTACAAGGTACATGGATTTAAGGAGATTTTGAAATGAAATCCGAATCATTTCATATATCTGATTTCCAGTGACAAGATGCCAATAGTATCATTGCCTCAATTTGAGCTTTTGTTCAGTGATAAGTTATAAGAGTGCTTGGGTGTTCTACAGCAAAATTTAAATACAACTTCTCATATAAATTTGCAAAGAGATATTTGGCTGGTATACTTGATGAGCCATGCAACATTATCAAAAGGACCTGGACCAAAACCTGCACTATAGTACAACAGCAGATAAGCTCAGTTTGATTGAATGAACCACATTATTATGAAAAAACAAGAACTCAAAAGAAGATGATGTGTTGGAATAAATAGTAGGACATCAACACATACCCAGTGGAAGAAATGTAATGTGGGTCTGTGAATTGAATGATTTACTATACCAAGCAATTTGTTGTTTTGATTTTTGATATGTAGTTCATACTCATGTTGGTTTCTTTCACAACAAAAATATGTAACCTTTTCGTATGAATGAATGATTTACTCCCAGTAATGATTAGTGTTACATATATTGTACTAAAACGAGAAAGGTAAAAATTGCTCTTTCACTTGAAATTCTTCTTTTTCAGTCGGACAAAAAAGGTAAAACTAATTAAAAATACAAACATTAATGGGTTAAGGTCCAATATCTAGGACTAATATTCAATTTGCTGGAGGATTGAAAATGTAGCCTGAATTGGAAAGCCAACCCTACATCTTATCTTTTGCAGGCATAAAATATTGTTGTAGTTTGCTTTGCTAGTTCTTGGTACACTTTAGGCAGCAAGTTAGAGTTGCAGTAGTGCTCTTGTGAACCTTTTGTAACCAGTTTAGGTGAATTTAATATGTGGAACAGAGATGGAACTACAGTCATTTATTAATGTGGAGTGTCAATAAACAATTAAGCAATCGGTGTGGTTTTTGATGGGTTATACAGGCAATGTAGGTTGGAAAAATTTAATTTGAAGGTCCGTAGCACTACATGAATTGAAGTTTCATCTTAATAAGTGCTACTTAACGTAAAAGTTGTTATGAGTAGTGCCAATATGCAAGCTGTGGAACAATTTAATTTGAATGTTCATTATGCTTGCAAAACATGGTAAGCAACTGAACTTTTGCCATTTGTGAGTGCTGCTTAACCTAAATGTTTTTATTATCTTTACCACCATGCAAGCCATGTGTATTTTAATAAGTAATACACAATTTAAACTGAAAATATTTAAACTGAAAATATATCCACTGTAATTGAGAAATGTGTTTTATGCAATTTTATTTTGGTGTACAGTTTGAATTTTTGAGGTCTATACCACTTCTTCCATCCTTCAATTGTATTTGCCTACATTATGTGATTGGGTGTTTTCACATCATGTATTTTATTAGATGATTAGCTGTTGGTGTTACAGTGAAACCCTTATTTTATGTTTTCACGCAGTCTAGCCTTAAAAAACACAAAATTGAGGGAAATGCAAAATCGAGGAAAATGTTTAATCCACCCAAAATACGAGCAAAATTACATGTGATTGGCATATGTGATTAAAAATCGCAATCCTCTCCAGCACTTTGTATAAAATCTGTCTAAGTGAAGGAAATTAAATGTACACAATAATTTGTGGTAATGCATGTATGTAACAGTAAGTAGAAACTCTTCAAAAAATTGAGATTGGTATCTGGGTATAAGATGATTGAATTGTTTTCTGACAAAATTTGACCACAAATTATACATTCAAAACACAAATTTTTGAGAGATCATCCTTTGTGCTCACCCAGAAAAGCAAAAATTGATGAACCTGTTGAATTAAAGCAAAAACATCACAGCAGCTAAGTGGTATTTATTTATTTATTTTATTTATCCATCTGTTGACAATAAATATTGTATGGATGTTGTCAAGGGTACATGTAAGCCATTTCAAAGAAATGGGACACAAACAATATATATGTAAAAAAGTGCCAAACAAAATAATACAATGAAGTTAATAATAATACAATGAAATTAATATAGCCTATATTGATCCCTGCTTGTTATTTTAAATGCACAGTCTGTTTTTCATAAGGCTTTAGTTTTGTCCTCCCTAAACGGCAAGTCCTTATATACACAACACTCCTTAAGTATATATTTACATCACACAACAGCTGTCCTTTAAGTATGTAAATGTGATGAATGATTAAGTAATGAATGATTAGGTACAGATAGAGTATTTTCCATTTTGCCTTTATCATCAGAAAAAATTTATTGATCTACATAGTCATTTACAGAATAAAAACATTGTTCTACTAGAAATTTTTTAAATTCTGTTTCAAATTTGTTATCATCTTCTAAGTGTGATGTTGACTGGCAGTGTGTTGTACAGTTTTGCACCGGTATGGCTCACATGCCTTTGTGTATTCATTCTTTTTGTTCGCTGAGTATGGAGTGCTGCGCTATTACTGGTATTGTAGTTATGAAAGTCGGCATTTGTCTGAAAATCTGCGATTTGGGTCCTGACATACAATACACATTTGTATATGTATAATGATGGTATAGTAAGTATTCTAAGCTTTTTGAATATGGGTTTGTAGTGTGTCTGTGGATGACTGTGAGTTATTATTCATATGGCCCTCTTCTGCAACAAAAAAATTTGTTTTAGGCGCCCTGTTGTGGAACCCTAAAATATTATTCCATATGTGGCAAGAGACTGCAAATAGCTGAAATATGCCATTCTGGCACCCTCTGAGGTACAAACATTTCCAATAATTCTGAGGGCAAAACAGGCTGAATTAAGTTTCTGTGCAAGTTTTATTACGTGGTCATTAAAATTTAAGTTTTCATCCACATGAATCCCCAGCAATTTTGTGGATGTCACTCTGTCTAAGGCTTTGTCACCCCACACCGGATCGAGATTTACATTTTGACATATTTTCGCAAACTGCATATAATTTGTTTTATTTACATTCAATGTCAACCTGTTTGCATCGAACCAAGAGTGGATGTAATTTAGTACGTTATCAGCAGCTGTTGGTAGCAATTGCTTTGGTGCACTTATTATCACACTAGTATCATCTGCAAATAATGTTATTGCTTTGGCTGCATCATCTGAGGTGTGAAAATCATTTATATAGACAAGGAACAATATGGGCCCTAGGATGCTGCCTTGTGGTACTCCTATTTCTACAATTTTTGCCTCTGATACTGAATTTATTTAGTGATTGGAGTAAGTTGATGTCAGTCCTAAAACCTGTGTTCTGTTTTTTAGGTATGATTCAAACCATTTTTTTCCTATCCCATGTATACCCAACACTTCCAATTTTTCTAAAAGAATGTCCTGGTTCACAGTGTCAAATGCTTTGGAGAGGTCTAAATTTACTTCTACTACACTATAATCTTTTTCTAGATTTTTGATTATTTGTTCAGTGTAGCACATTACTGCAGTTATGGTATTTTTACGTGCTTGGAAGCCATGCTGATTTCTGTTTAGTAAATTTTGGTCATTTAGATGTTTGTTGATTTGGTGCTTCATCAGTTTTTCTAATATTTTTGAAAATGCTGGGAGGAGAGATATTGGGCGATAGTTTTTTACCTTATACTTGTCACCGTTTTTAAATAATGGCTTCACTTTTGAAATTTTCAGACTTTCTGGAAAAGCTCCTTCACTGAATGATAGATTGGCTATGTGTGCAAAGGGCTTTGCGATTTGTGGTGTTGTCCTTGTTATGATTGTCACAGGCACCTCATCTATGCCAGCCGACATTTTGGGTTTCAAGCTTTGTATCACTTTCAACACTTCACCCTCGTTTAAGCCATTAGCATAAATATGGACATCTGCTTAGTGACAAAGTTTGTCACATTGCTATTATTTTTTTAGTGCTTTTCTTTTGAGTTGCATTTCATATTCTCACCACTGTTAAAGTGTTATTTTAGGCTTGATCAGAGAAGCAGAGATGTGAAAAAGGAGTTTTTTACTCCAGTTGATGTAACAAGCTTATTATAAGTCAGCTCAGTGAATTTCAGTACACCATGTAAAATGTAAATTTGAAAGAAAGCTCAGGTGCACCAGATTCACTTTATGCCCTCTATCACTGCTGCCCAGCTTTATGATCTACAGTGCGTGGTGCAAAGCATACACATGAGTAGTGTATGTAGTTGTTGTGACTGTATCATCTCAGATTTGAACTCTAAAGTCTTTAAAATGTGCTACCACAAAACCTCTGTTCTATTTCTGTGTGACATCTCTGTCTTAACACATATTCTGCCTGAAAAGTATATTTTCAGCACTTCAAAAAATGCTTTCTCCCCTACCTGCACTCCCATCATTGAAGGGCCACTCCCCCTCTCCACACATCCAGTGGTTGAGCTCATTTTATGTGTGTTATTGTGGTGTGATGGCTGTGCTGGCCATTGAATAACTTAACAAGCCACCATCTAATAAGAGTCCACTAACCAGAAATGGGCAATGTTTCCTCAATTATGACTGGGTTGAAAATGAATATTGTTGCTAAATACTGTACATTGAAATTACATGGAAAATGATGAGATTGAATTGTAAATGGCACAAGAAAAGATGATGGCTGGGCTCCTCATCATGTATGACTTGGTTCAGAACACTTCATGCCAACTGTCTTGTTTTTCCATTACCACTGCAACCTAGCAGTAATAGTATCATAATTGCATGTTGAAGCTAGATGCTGCAAGTTGTGTTGACAACACCGATTGTGGATTTTGTCAGCATTTCCTCTCTCACGTCTCCCCTCTCTACAATGGCCTAAAATATTTCCCTAACTCTGCCACAACCTATGGTGGGAACCATCTGTCTTTTGTGCCACTTATAACTCGTTCAGTCCCATAAAATATCAGTAGTAAGAAAATGGGATGAAATCAAGTGTGACATCGAGTAAAAACTTAGAATTGAGGTAAATCTTACAAGGCAATTTTTAGCATGGGGGAATTTTTAGGATTGATCTTATTGGGTTTTCACAGAGGCTACAAATTTATGGTGTAGAATTGTGAAAAATGTAAAATCAGAGAACTTAAGTCAAAGTTCCACTGTATTTAACAGTTGATCATTGGAAATACATTCTGTAAACATTTTAGAGAACATTGACACCATTGTTCCAATTGGTAAATATTGCAGCAGTTTCCTTTGTACTTAACTTTGACAAAACCCAATAATTTTTATTAAAAATCCATATTACCCACCAGTGTCATCAATAACATTTTTCTTCTAAATTGGTGGTGGAACATTACTGAAAAACGTTTTTTGATATCAGTACACATCATCAGGTTGAAATGGCAATTCCATTGTGTATTTGATACCACTGAACACTTACAAATGTTTAATTTGTTGGTGTATTGTGACTTGCACCAAGAGTAGGCCTAGATAATTACATTTGGAATGCTTATTTGTTTGTGTGTTTGCCTAGTATTTTAGCCTACATGTGTTTTCTGCATGGTCATGCTAGTTTTACTACACTGATCTGTTAGACCTGATTTGGAATATCAATTTCCTGTTAATTGAAACCATGGGACTAGTATAGCTGTAGTTTGCAATCATACTTTAGACACCAATTTGATGGACATGTTTATGTACGTGGAAAAATGTTTTAATACTTAATGTAAATTTTGCATTTTTCTGTAGTGGATGTATTTTTGCAAACATTCTACGCTTGGAAATAAGATTGTGATATTTGAAAAGGATCACAGATGTGGAAAGTAATTACTTTGAGGCTTTGTTGTGCCTTACACTATTGTACAATGATTGAACTTCAGACGTTTACGAGTGCAGCAGTCTGTTGTTGATGACAAGTGACATTAGCACAAATGAACAGTTGATTTTAGTCCACATTTTGAAGTTTTCTGGAATATTATTTAAAGTAAAATTCATGTTCAGCCACTATTTATTACTAGTTAGTTAACTGTCTTGCATAAACATATGTTGGTTTTTAACTATTTATAGAGAATATGTTTTATACATGTTCTCATATTCCATAGGAAGTTTACTTATCTGCTTAGCACATTATTTTTTTAGCCACAGATTTTCATGTAAGTTTTAAAATAACATTAGTGCATGTACTTTAGATTTTTTCTTTGTTGTTATTTCAGTTCCTCAGAAAGGGGGTGGGTTGACAGCACCAAAGGTTATGCAACAGAAATAATTGGAATACATAAAAGTAAATGATAATAAGTGATGTTTTTTTTATAAAATACACTGGTGGGCAATAGCTATGATTTTTATATCAAAATGGATGACACTAAATGAAGACTGCTTTAAAAACATATTGGTGGACTATGTTTATGATTATTTAAAATTTTATAGATGAATTTATATTACAGTTAAAATATAATCACTGATGGTTATCACAAAAATGATCGTGGTTTTTGACAGAGCTGAAATATGAGTATGACTATGATGCCTTGTGGAACTGTAGGTAGTGTCTAAGAGTTAAGAAGGTTGAGGAAGGGGAGGAAAGGATGATCTGAGGTGGAGCATCATGACTAGGTTTGGAAACAGATTTCATTTGCTGGGGAGGGGGATTAAGTGCTGGGAGAGGATGGATAAGGCATGAAGGTGGAATATAGATGCAGTGGCAAAGCATGGTACATGGACTGGTGATCAGTCAGTGGGATATTGTGTAGTCACGAAAGCTGAAAATGTCTAGGAGAGTGGTGTGTTGACCACATGCTCCTGCATTCCACATCCAGTGTTTTCTGATTGTGGATGACACAGTGGTTGGTTGGTACTATTGAGCCTTCCAAGGCCTGTTCAAACAGAGTTTTAATTTTAGGGTGGGATACTGAGCATTGGGACAGGGTTTTGTGAGTAATTTATGAGAAGTGAATGAGTTGGTAGAGGATGCAAGCTGGGGATGGAAGGTGGATGAGGAAGATGAAGTGGATTGCATGTCTTTCCAGCACTTCAAGGCACTAGTATTTAGGGGAGCCCAAGATCCAGGTAATGTTGGTGAGGTGAGGACTGGGGGCCACGGGATTTGTAGGTGAGGTTAGTAGTATAAAAATGTAGTCCCTAGATGCAGCCTGTTGACAGTTTCATACTTCATAGTTCCCAATCATGTTGTAGGTACCAGTTTGACAGACGTGTGTGTGTTTATATTGGGGGGGGGGGGGGGGGTCATAACTTTATGATATGTGACTTAAACACGTACGTTTTTTGCATTACCGACATGCTTTTGCAAACTTTTTAGACATCAAATTAAGATTGTGATACTTTACAATCATTGTACATATGGAAAATAGTTAATTTGTGGAGCTGTTGTGTATTAAACCAAGCATCAAACTTTAACTGAACTTTGGACATATATCATTGTACATATGGAAAATAATTAATTTGTGGATCTGTTGTGTATTAAACCAAGCATCAAATTATAATCAAACTTTGGACATATACAAATGCAACCATCTGTTGGCGAAAACAAGTAACAAGAACAAAAAGTAGCAGATCACTTTATTTCACATATCTGAAATTTTGTGGAACACTCAGCAACTATGTATTTCTAATTCAGTAATACCATTGTATAAGCAGATGCTATCTTTTAACTATGTTAACTATTTATGGACAGTATGTTTTATACTTGTTCTCATGTTCCTTAGAAATGCTATATGGTTTCTAAAGAAATTTGCAGATGCTACTGGTGAGTCACTCCATAACTTTTTTTTATACACACACACACACACACATATCATGAACTAAAATGGAACTGCTGATGGTGAAGAAGTCAGAGTGGTGTGGGATGTATATAATTAGGATTGCTGATAAAGAAAATATTTGCAGACTTATAAAAGTTGAAAGTTTATGCCAAAAGTTGTATCAAGTTTTGTGGCCACAATAATACAGTGAACCCCAACAATTTAAAAAATGGGCCTCCACCAGCTGAGATGCAACTATCTCAACGAACTGATTGAGCTGAAAAATGCAGAACTGTTCATTAATTTAGGGATAAAATGTTGTTACCAAATACAGTCATGAGATTTACATGATATATACATCTTCATTCTTGAGGTGTAGCCTTCACTGCAAATACTCATGAGGTCTTCTGTTGTGCTGCTGTACATGTGAAACTAATCACGTACGAAATAAATTCCAGGTACAGATTTTCCACAAAAATATTTTATTTGCGTGCAAGATGTTTGGTGGCAAAAAATATGTAAACAAAGTTCTCCATATTGTGCTGTTGATGACTGGTAAAAAACTGGCCTCTCTGCTGTACTCAAACTGTTGGTATTTGTATGATCAACAACAATAATTGAAAATAAGAATTTACAAATTTTAAGAAATGTCTCCACAATCTCAGAGTGTCCAATATAGATGACAAAAAACTTCTTTATGTCTGTGGTGATGCCTTTAGATTTTTCATAGCTGTTAGTTAAGACAAGATCTCCTACTTCAAACTGATTGACTTTCAGGTTCCTATCACGTATTTGTTTTCTTTTACTATGATACAACCCATGGTTTTCTTAACAATCTCTTCTTTTTTATCGGCAGATAATTCTGCATATGTTGGATAATTAATTAATTTGTAAAGTATATTTGCTGGCTTCTTATTGAAATGTACTTCATATGGTGTAAAAACCACAGTAGTGTGCTGTAGGCCATTTAATACATTTTCAAACCGAGTGATGTAACAGAACCAATTAATATGATCTTTCACACAACACCTTCTACAAAGTCTGCCAGTCTCTCTCAAATGTCTTGCAGTTGAATTACTGGATGGTAAATAAACTGATACAAGAACGTGTTTTATGTTTTCATCACTAACGAACTCTTTCCATACATTTGATGTAACCTTAATTCCATTGTCAAATAATATAGCATGTGGTTTACCTACTTTCTGAAAGTAAACATTTCTGAAACAGTGCATTATCTTTCTGCTTGTAGCTTTCTTCAGAGTATATGGTCTGACAAGTTTTGAACATAAATCTACAGCAACAAACAAATAGGTGTAACTTTCTTTAGTACAAGGTATCGTCCAAATAAATCTATGCCTACTAATTCTGACTTATCTTTTGGAACAATGTTCTGCATAAAGAATTAGAGGTGTTGATTAGTAACCTTCACTCTCTGGCATCTGTTGCATGTTGTTAAACATTTCTAACCCTCCTAGCAACATTGTTGAAATAAACATTCTCCTGAATCTTTTGAATACATTTCATTCTAGCACAATGCCCGAAGTTTTGATGTATATATTTAACCAAAAAGTCAGTATGTTGCTCAGGCCAACAGACCTTCCACCTATCTGGATCCAACCTGTGTATTTGAAATAAAATTCCTTTATAAACCTGGGGTTAATTCGTAATGACCTTTCTTTCCTAAATAATTTTTTACCAGCTTCCACTCATCATCTTGGTTCTGATTTCATCTTAACTGTTCATAAACTTTTACAATTTTTCTTTCTTCCTCAATTCCCTGAATGAGTATTATTCTGAAATTTTTGTTACCCTGAATGTTCTCATTTTCATGTTCACCCCCCACGGGTAACATAGATAAAGCAACCACTGTGATGTTTTATTCACCTTTTATGTACTGGGTGGCATAATCAAACTTGCAAGTAAACTGCCCACCTGGTGATTCTGCTGTTGTATAATTTGCACTCTTGTATATAACATAATGCTTTGTGGTTGGTGTAAAGTATTACTTTGTGTCCTACTAGGCCATTCTTGAATTTCTAAAAATCTCAAACAATGCCTAATAGATCATTTTCAGTAACAGTGTAATTCTTCTCATGTTGTTGTGAACCCCTGGTAGCAAAAGTAATTGAATAATGTTCTATTTTCCATTAATTTCTCTCTCTTGAAACAAGTGTACACCTAAGCCATAACCCCTTCCCTCTGTTCATCAAACAAAATGGCAGTAACAAATTGGGTCTGTGTAATATTTCACTATTGCATATCTCCTTCTCAATTTCATCAGACCCTCCCTGACACTCTTTAGTCTAGTCCCAGATATTATTTTTCTTTAACGACCCATGAAGGCAAGGTGCATTAAGTGCTTATGTACTGATGTACTTTCTGTAAAAATTACGTAAACTGTAGAATGAT
Source organism: Schistocerca serialis cubense (assembly GCF_023864345.2). Taxonomy (NCBI): domain Eukaryota; kingdom Metazoa; phylum Arthropoda; class Insecta; order Orthoptera; family Acrididae; genus Schistocerca; species Schistocerca serialis. The sequence continues at coordinate 331,519,191 of NC_064644.1, read as the reverse complement.
CTAAATTCTTTCATTGTCTTTGGTTTTGGAAATTCTGCAACATCCAAAAGTTTGCTTTTATCAGGCATAATTCCCTCTTCACTAATTGTGTGAACCAGAAAATTTAACTCGTTCACATCAAATTTGCACTTTTATAAATTTAAGATCATGCCTCGCTGCCTAAATTTTTCTGCAGCCTCCCTAAAAATTTCTATGTGTTCTTCCCAAGTTTTACTTGTAACAAAATGTCATCTACATAAATGATCAATTTCAAAAGTAAACAATGGAAAATCCATGATGGAATGTAACAATATTGTGAAAAGGAAAGTTGCTGCTCACCATATAGTGGAGATGCTGAGTCACAGATAGTCATAATGAAAAGACTGTCACAAACATGGCTGTTGGCCAGTAAGGCCTTCATCAAAATCAAACAACAAAAACACACACACACAAATGCAACTCATACACACATGACCGCAGTCTCAGGCAAATGGGGTGACCCTAAGCAAATTCCTTTCTAAATACCAATATAAATCTCAGTGTATGGGCTATTAGGGATTCAGGTTTATGAATATTTTCATTTTCTGCTAGTAAATCATTTACAATTTCCTTAAAATATAATTCATTGTTCAACTGTAGTTCCCTAGGTGGTCTAGGTTGTAATGCACTCACTGGCAACTTACAACTAGACTGTGTATCTTCTAAAACTGACAAATCACTCTGACATGTGGGTGTGTGTTGAATAAGTGAAAGAATCTGACTATCAGTATTCAAAGTATCACAAGGTATTTGCATGTGCTTAAAATTAGTATCAAAATTAAAATCTATATCATAAAGTGTACTGCAGTTAACTTCAACATCATTTGATCTGTTCAAAACTTCAAGTATCACGTTACTAATCTGCCTAGTTTGTTCATCTTCATCACTACAGCTGGTCAAGATCTCACTGATAGCAGTGGAGTTTAGCTGACTCTCATGTACCTTCCTTTCTAACTTCAAAGCATCATCATGTAATCCTTCAATCTTACTCCTTACTTCATCATACAATGCTTCTACAAAAACCATACCATCTAATTCATCACACAGCAGTACATCAACATCAACAGTATCATCACATCTACTAAAATAATCATCAGTATAATCAGTATGTAGTATCACTAGCATCAATACGAACATCTGCTACTACTTCAAAACTCTACAACTAAATCATCATCAATATCACTTGTGTTTGTGCCAGCAGAAGCAATTATTAAATCAACATTTTCCTTAGGTACAACTTCTGCCACATCTACCTCAGATAAGACTGCCACTACATCACACAAAAAAACTAGCTAAACCACATTCATCAAAATAATGACTAAACACACACCGATCATCTAAAAGACTAGTCAAATCAATACCACAAAGTACAAACTGATTTTCTACATTTCTATCATCTTTACTCATCTCTTGTAGCATGAAAACTCAAAATTCACTCCCATAATTAATTTTTTTTTACCTGGTAATCGCTACTGTGTCTGGTGTGGTACCTGTACTAAGAACCATGTCTATATCTTCTACTCTTACCCTGTTTTCTAACAATTCTCTTCACCTCAAACTGACAGGCTCCCACTGATGTGGTTACCTGTTTTCCTGACTATTATTCCTGTTCTCGTTTCATCAGTTATTGTTTCTGCTCTCACTGTTATTACTTTGGTTATTTCCATAGTTATTATTAGTATTGTCATTATTCCTGTTTTGAATGTGATGGATATTACTATTATTTCCTCTATTATTATTATTATGCCTATTTCCATTGTTGTTATGGTGTTGGAACTGGATCTCTCTGTGACTATGGCTGTTTTTTGGATTGTCATTAATTTCCCAGACACAATCCAGTTTTTCAATATTTTTAAGAAATTCTTCTATCAAATTGTCCAGTCAGTAGATCAGACCCCACAAAACGTGGTTAGGCAAGCACCGTTTCAATGTATCAATTTTTATGAGCTCATCTAATGGCTTGTTAAGGTGCACTAATGTCCTAAGCTGTCTCTCAGAAGATTCAAGGGTCCTCATAATGTCTCTGCAATATCTCCTACCATTTGCAAATTTTGTCTTAGTTCTGGCTTGTTTACTTTCTGACCAGAATTTGTTCAAAAATAATCTTTCAAAATAGACAAAAGTCATGTCTGGGTTACCATGCTAGTTGGCCCAGGACAGAGCTTCTCCATCCAGAAAATACTTTGCTAATTTAATTTTAAGCAGTTCTGGCATATTAGATGTGAAACCGTAACTGCACTGCTATATAAAATCCACTGGTTGCCACTACTATAGGTGTCACTGAACATATTTGTTTCCAAATTGTGTACTTTGGAGTTCAGTGTTGAAATATTTTGAGTAACAGTTTCGACCTTATTGTTAACAGAAGAGATTTTAATTTTAATTTTTCCTCAGTACAGTTACACTCAGTCTCAATATAGTTTTCCATTGTTTTGAACTCACAATTTCTCCTATTTAACTCATCAATGACAGTCTCTTTTACTCATTCTTCCACTACATCCATTGAATCAATATCCAGTTTTAATTCATCTGTGAATTTCTTCAATCAACTAACTCCATATCATTTACTCACTCATTAGAAGAAACTAATTTTTGTTTACTTCAACAATATCCTCCATAACTGATTTTAGGCTATTATTTAGTTTTTTGAATCTCAAATGTATTCTGTTAAATTTTTGGTCCATATTTTTACAAAAATGTTTAAAATTACCATCAATTTTTTTTATTTTGTTGTGATAATTTACTATCTAGTGGCTGAGAAAGTATTTCAATTAAATTATCTGGCTGTCCTATCTGTTGAAAACCTTGAAATGGTGTTGATGAACTGGTGGATGTGTTTCTGAGATTCTGATCTGGAAAAATTAAGTTTGTAATCAATGCATGAAGCTGACATCCAGATCTGGTTGTCATGCCTATTTGATGTAAATTATTTTCACTTATACTGGTGAAACTCCTTATCAAACAAATCAACAGAAATACTTTTTCTAACAAATTCTTTCAAAATTGTCACACACAGTGTTCTCTAACTGACTATTGGACATGAACAATGAAATCACTTCCAACTACGGAACTGTTTAAACACTGAAACTAGAGAAAGAGCATAAAATTAATTAATGTACTCCTATGACAAAAATCCATGATGTCAGTGATGGTCCACACTTTCACACATACATTTTTTGCGAGATGGGTCCATCCACTTCTGCCAGATGGGTCAATCTACATCCAAAGTCCTGCACCACATTAAACTGGAATTGCTGACTGTCAAGTAGTGAACATGATGTGGTATGTGTATAATATGGGTTGTTGATAAATACTATACTTGCACACTTACAAAAGTTGAAGATTTATGCCAAAAGTTACACCAGCTTCCACAACCACAATAACATTGTGAACTGCAAGAATTTAGAAAAATGGTCCTCCATCAGCTGAGATGCAACTATCTCAACAAATTGATTGAAGTAAAAAATTCAGAACTGTTCATTAATTAAGAGAGGAAATGTTGTTACCAAAATGTTTGTGAATCTCCATTCTTGAGGTGTAGCTTCACTGCAAACACTCAAGAGCTCCTCTGCTGTGCTGCTGTACAAAACTCATCATGTAATGTTTGAAACAAATTCATGGACAACTCTGAAGTAATTTACAAGTTTCCAGAAAATATTACTACATATTGAATTTTGGCTAATTACAGTTGAAAGAAAGAATGAAAAGTATTCCTGCCATGTATATGAATTGCATATAGATCTATTACAGGAATATAAGCCATGAGGTATGGGGTTGGAAAAGGGATTGTGTGGGGATGGATGAGGATAATGTGTATGTTCAGTGGGAAATGGAATACCACTGTGGGAGGGTTGGGAAGGATAGTGGGTAGGACAGTTCTTATTTCAGGGTTTGACAAGAGGTAGTTAAAACCCTGGCAGGTAATGTAATTCAGTTACTCCAGTCCTAGGTGGTAATGAGACACCAGGGGAATGCTACTCCATGGCCAGATGCTGGAACTTCGGGAGGTGGTGAGTGACTGGAACAATAAGGCACAAGAGATCAGTTTTCATACAAGGTTGGGAGGATAATTATGGTCAGTGAAGGCCACAGTGAGACCCTTGGTATATTTTGAGAGGAAGTGCTTGTCACTATAGATGCAATGCCCACAAGTGGGTAGGCTGTATTGGAGGGACCTCTAGGTGTGGAGTGGGTGGTAACTGTCAAACTGGAGGTATGCTGGTGGTTACTTGGTTTGATACGGACAGAGCTACTGATCTAGCCATTTTGACATAGAGATGAATATCAAGGAAGGTGGCTTCTTGGGTTAAGAAGGACCAGGTGATGTGAGTGGGGGAGAAGGTGTTGAGGTTGTGGAGGAATGTGGATAGGGTGTCCTCACTCTTGATCCACATCATAAAGATGTCATCATTGAATCTGAACCAGGCGATGGGTTTGGAATTCTGGGTGATTAGGATGGATTCCTCTAAATGACCCATGAATAGATTGGCATAGGATGATGCCATGTGGTGCCCAGAACTGTACCCTGACTTGTTTGTAGGTAATGTGTTCAAAGGAGAAGTACGGTAATTGTGGGTGAGAGTATAGTTGGTCATAGTGACTAGGAACAATGTTGATTTAGAATACATTGGGTGTTTGGAGAGGTATTGTCAATAGTGGTAAGACCATGGGCATTAGGGATGTTAGTGTAAAGGTAGTTGGCATCAGTAGTGATGAGAAGGGCACTGTGTGGTAAAAGGAATGGGAACTGTGGAAAGTTGGTGGTGGAAATGATTGGTATCTTTTTTATAGGAGATTAGGTTGTGGGTAATAGGCTGAAGGTGTTGGTGTGTCAGAGCAGAAATACTCTCAGTGGGGGAACAGTAACCAGCCACAATCGGGCGTCCCTGGGTGGTTGGGTTTATGGACTTTACAAAACATGTAGAAGGTAGGAGTGAGGGATGTGGTAGGGCTGACGAGAGAGATGGACTCAGGGGACAGGTTATGGAATGGGCATAAGGATTTGACAAGAGACTAGGGATGTTGCTGGATTTCTGGAATAGTGGGGTCTGAAGGTCAAAGAAACTGAAATCTGGCAGTGTCCTTGTGCCAGGTAGCCCTTGCAGTTCAAATCAACAATTTATTTATTTATTTATTTTATTTATCCATCCGTTGACAATAAATATTGTATGGATGTTGTCAAGCCATTTCAAAGAAATGGACACAAACAATATATACGTAAAAAAGTACAAAACAAAATAATACAATGAGGTTAATAATAATACAATGTAAGTAATATAGCCTATATACATCCCTGCTTTTTATTTTAAATGCATAGTCTGTTTTTCATAAGGCTTTAGTTTTGTCCTCCCTAAATGGCAAGTCCTTATATACACCACACTGCTTAAGTATATGTTTACATCACACAACAGCTGTCCTTTAAGTATGTAATGTAATGAATGATTAGGTAATGAATGATTAGGTAGGGCCTACATATTGAGTATTTTCCATTTTGCCTTTATAAATATCATCAGAAAATATTTACTGAGCTACATAGTCATTTACACAATAAAAATATTGTTCTACAAGAAATATTTTAAATTCTGTTTTAAATTTGTCATCATCTTCTAACTTCCTGATGTTGACTGGCAGTGCATTGTACAGTTTTGCACCGATATGGCTCACAGGCCTTTGTGTATTCGTTCTTTTTGTTCGGTGAGTATGGAGTGCTGCGCTATTACGGGTATTGTAGTTATGAAAGTCGGCACTTGTCTGAAAATCTGCAATGTGGGTCCTGACATACAATACACATTTGTATATGTATAATGATGGTATAGTATGTATTCTAAGCTTTTTGAATATGGGTTTGCAGTGTGTCTGTGAATGACTGTGAGTTATTATTCGGATGGCCCTCTTCTGCAACAAAAAAATTTGTTTTAGGCACCCTGTTGTGGAACCCCAAAATATTATTCCGTATGTGGCAAGAGATTGCAAACAGCCAAAATATGCCATTCTGGCACCCTCTGAGGTACAAACATTTGCAATAATTCTGAGGGCAAAACAGGTTGAATTAAGTTTCTGTGCAAGTTTTATTACATGGTCATTAAAATTTAAGTTTTCATCCACATGAATCCCCAGCAATTTTGTGGATGTCACTCTGTCTAAGGCTTTGTCACCCCACACCAGATCAAGATTTACATTTTGACATCTTTTCCCAAACTGCATATAATTTGTTTTATTTACACTCAATGTCAACCTGTTTGCATTGAGCCAAGAGTGGATGTGATTTAGTACTTTATCAGCAGTGGTTGATAGCAACTGCTTTGGTGCACTTATTATCACACTAGTATCATCTGCAAATATTATTGCTTTGGCTGCATCATCTGAGGTTTGAATATCATTTATATAGACAAGGAACAATATGGGGCCTAAGATGCTGCCTTGTGGTACTCCTATTTCTACATTTTTTGCCTCTGATAGCACTTTGGATTACAAGGAGGGGCTCAGGTTTTAGCTGGTGGATTGTGATTGTTTCTGTGGCTATAAGTTTGGTTAGCATGTTGATGGATTTGAAGAGGATGGTTAGGCAGGTCTTGAAGTTAAGAAATTATGGAAAGTTAACAGGTGGTGATCTGAGGGCAATAGGTGTGGATCACAGTTGAATGGAGGAGTGAACTAGGTCATTCAAGCTTCGCCATAGGTCTTTGGTTGCGTCTGATTGGAGGGTTGGTGGCAAAACAGTTTCCTCTGTAGGGACTGGGATAAGGTCTTTAGTAAGTCCTGATGATTGAATTTGGGAGTGGGGCAAAATGTGAGGCTTTTCGAAAGGTCATACTTCTGTGGGGCTAAGTCTTTTGAGGAAACATTTGTGACTATGTTTTGGGTCTGTCTAGGATCTGGATGCTGTGTGGTGTTGGGGGGAATTTTTGAGGGTGGGGTAATAGTAGTTCTGTGAGATAGCATTTGTCACCTTTGAGTGGATGTGGGAGAGGTTTGGAGGTGGTTGTAGATGTGGTGGGTAGTGGTAGCCCAAGGGAGGAGTAGGACGTGAACAAGGTGGAGGTTTTTTTTGGGGTGGCATTTTGCATGTTGCTCTAGTTCCTGGAGGTCAAGAGTTTCAGTCTATGTTATGAGTTCCAGAAAATTGAGAGTATTTTGCTGAAGGAAAGAAGGTATTGGAACGAGATTTGGGCCTGATTGATATGCTTTTTAGGACTGTGTTGGTGAAGGTTCAGGATTGGCAAAATCTAAACAGATGGAGATCATTGTGAAAGAAGGGTTGCAGCTGGAGATGGGTAATTTGATTGTAATGCCATTTGGAGGGATTACATAAGCCAAACAACAGCACAGTGTATATGGGACTGAGTTCTGGTTGTTGTTGTTGTTGTTGTCTTCAGTCCTGAGACTGGTTTGATGCAGCTCTCCATGCTACTCTATCCTGTGCAAGCTTCTTCATCTCCCAGTACCTACTGCAGCCTACATCCTTCTGAATCTGCTTAGTGTACTCATCTCTTGGTCTCCCTCTATGATTTTTACCCTCTGGTTAGGAATATGGAAACTTTTCTGTATTGAGGCAAATGGAAGGAGCAAGGATACATAAATACATAAATAGAGTTACACTTGAACAATTTGCAAAAATACACCCAAACATGTGGGAAAAATTACAAAAAGAATGAAATGCATGAAGTCATGAGAAACAAGATGAAATCTGAGGGAGTAGTGAAAGGCGAAAACAACTGAAACTGGCATGATGATATAGTGAGATCAAGGAAAAATAAAATAAAACAAGATTCTGCAGTGGGTTGTAGGTCTGTGGGTGGAAAGGGGGGAAGAAGTTGGATGAAAGATGTGACTAGATTGTTAACTGGAACAGAGAGGAGAAGGAATGCATAGTGTGGATGCATTGGTAGGATGAAATAGTAGCTTGGGTGGCATAGGAAATGTATGGGAAATAACATGTGAAAATACATGAGTGTTATGCAGGGAGAGTGATCAATTTGAAGTTAGAAGATAAATGATATTGATGGGAATGATGTGGAACTTGAGATGCTGCACCAACAATCAGCGTGGTCTTCCAGCCATCTAGTGTGCATGACTGAGATGATTGATTCAGTATGGCCCATAAGTAGAGCATGCAGTACAGTTTGTAAAGGGAGGAGAGAAACACAGGAAAGAAGAGAAAGAAGGATGGAAACTGAGGATGGTAATTGTATTGAATCATATTATTTTCCTTTCTTTTCTTACATGTAAGTTATATGTAAACTAACTGAGTTATAAACCAAAGACATCATCAAAAGTAAATTAACGAGTCCTTTTGTGGTAAGGATAATGTTTTGATACATAGATAAATATCTGTATGAAACTAACTAAGAAATACACTCTTCAATTTATTGATTCATGTATCTTCACCCTTTTGTTTCAGGAAGTGGTAGTATAGAGACGTATGCTGTCATCCATCATACCAGCATTGTTATAAATGTGTATTTTAATTGTTCTTTAATAGTATTATAAAAATTTATTTGAAAAGGAATATTTATTTGCACAGTTCTAAGTTCAGCTCCCAGCTATTCATCATTTCATTCACTGCCAAGAGTCTGCATCAAGAGGTTCAGTGCAGACAAGAATAATGAACACTGTATCTGGAGAAGCGTTCCTACATTGACACTGTTACACTCAAGACTAAAACCAATGGAATTAATGTGAAAGTAATGACTCAGACTTGATAGGCTCCTATTGAACTTTGTTTACTTATACTCAAAATATTGTGCTTTGCGTGTTTAAGAACTTATAGACAGATTGACAATTTCAATGGGTGCAGTGATTATTCAGCACTACACACTACTGGAAGCAGCATTACATAATGGAAATTATGTTTATTGACTTTGAATATAATGATATTCAAGGTCCATTGACACTGGTATCAGTTAAAGTTCACCCAAGATTGTGCACAGATTCATAAATTACCTTCAAATTTTGTCAACTGTACTTTCCAATCAATTTTTCCAATTATTCAAGTAACTATTAATGCATTTCCATTCCCACATACCTATTCATAATGCATTATGAAACAGTAACAAAGGAAAACAGCACTTGTTTATGGGATGGGAGAAAAGCCATCAGGAAAATCAAACTATGGGAAGTCTAGGATGAAATGTAACAACATCATGAAGAGGATAGCTGTACATTGTACAGTGGCGATGCTGAGTCACAGACAGGCACAACAAAAAGACTGTTCGCAAACAAGCTTTTGGCCAGCTAGGCCTTTGTTGAAAATACGAAAATAAACAAACAAACACACACACACACACACACACACACACACACACACAAACAAACAAACAAACAAACAAACACAAGCAAATGCAACTCATCACCACAACCTCTGGCATCTGAAGCCAGGCTGTGGGCAACAGTGCATCATAGAAAAGGCATCCGGGTGGTGGGGGTAAGGAGGAGGCTTTTGTGGGGAGGGGGAGGGGTAGAAGTGGAGGTGTAGGTGTGGGTGTTAGTAAAGTGCTCTTTTGGGAGCATATAGTTACAAGATGGAGAGAGGATAGGGCTAGGTGCAGCCGATGTTACATGGAAGGGTATGGTTGGGAGTGTGGGTTAAGGGTAAATGAGAGAAGACAAATGATGTAGGGTGTGTTGGTGGAATAAAGAGCTGTGTAGTGCTGGAATGGGAACAGGGAAGGGGCTAGATGGGTAAGGATGACTAATGAAGTTTGAGGCCATGAGGGTTATGGGAACGTAGTATATATTGCAGGGACAGTTTCCAACTGCAAAGTTCAGAAAAGCTGGTATTGGTAGGAAGGGTCCAGATGGCACAGGCTGTGAAGCAGTCATTGAAATGAAGAATGTCATATTGGGCAGCATGATCAGCAATGGGATGATGCAGCTGTTTCTTGGCCACAGCTTGTCGGTGGCTACTCATGCAGACAGACAGCTTGTTGTTTGTCATGTAACATAGAATGCAGTACAGCGGTTGCAGCTTAGCTTGTAGATCACTCGTTTTACAGGTACCTCTGCCTGTGATGGGCTAGTGATGTTTGTGCATGTAGGTGTATTACTGCAATATGACCCACAAGGAAGGGGTTGGAAGCAGATTTATGTAGGAATGGAGGAGAATATTTCGTAAGTTCAGTGGTTAGTGGAATATGAGAGGGGTGGGAATAATAGTAAGTAGGACACTTCTCATTTCTGGGTTTGATGAGAGGTAGTTGAAACCCTGGCAGAGAATGTAATTCAGTTGCTCCAGTCCTGGGTAGTACTGAGTGTTGAGGGGAATGCTCTCTTTGGCCAGATTGTAGTACTCTGGGAGGTAGTGAGTGACTGGAAATATAAGACATTGGAGATCTGTTTTCATACAAGGGTGGGGGGTAACTACAGTATGTGCAGGCCTCAGTGGGATCTCCAGTACATTTTGAGATGGCCTACTCACCACTACAGATGCAATGGCCACTGGTGACTAAGCTGTATGGGTGGGACTTCATGGTATGGAATGGGTGGTAGCTGTCAAGGTAGAGGTATTCTGATGGTTGGTAGGTTTGATATGGGCTGGGATTTTGAGGTGGTTGTAGAACTGATGGATAGTGGTAGACTAAAGTGGGAAAATTTACTGTATTGATGCTTATAAAAGGAGCAAGGAATCACATGGTGGATAAAATAACATAGAATTACATTAAAAAATATCCACAAAAATGCACCCAAACATGTGGGAAAAACCACGAAAAGTACAGGACAGATGAAGTAATGAGAAAAAATATGAAATCTTAGGGAGCAGCCCAATAGTGAAAGGTGAAAACCAACTGAAACTGGTGTGAATATACAATGAGATCGAAGACAAGATAGTAAAATGAATGTAAAGGGGGTTGCAGGACTGTGGGTGGATAAGTGTGAAGAAGGAGAATGGCAGATGGGACTAGATTAGGTGAAGTTAGCAGATGTGAACTGGAATTGAGAGGAGAAAGAGTGTGGGTGGGGAAGTGCTGGTAGGATGAAATAAAAGTTTGTGTGGTACACGAAGTGTACGGAAAATAACAAGTGAAAATACACAAGAGTTATGTAGGAAGAGTGACCAGTCTGAAGGTAAAAGATAAATGATATTGATGGGAGTGATGTGTAACTTGAGATGCTTCACCAACAATCAGTGTGGTCTTCTAGCCATCTGTTGAGCATGACTGAGATGCTTGATACAGTATGGTCCATAAGTAGGGCATGCAGTACAGTTTGTGACAAGAGAAACACAGGAAAGAAGTGAAAGAAAGATGGTTACTGAGTGTGGTAGTGGATTGAAAGTAGCAACAAAGTAAAACAGCACTTGATTATGGGATGAAAGAAAAGCCATCAGGAAAATCAAACTATGGAAAATCTAGGATGGAATGTAACAACATTATGAAAAGGATAGTGGACACTCACTGTATAATGGAGATGCTGAGTTGCAGATAGGCACAACAAAAAGACTGTCGGGAAATGAGCTTCCGGCCAATAAGGCGTTTGTTGAAAATAGACAACAAACATACACTCTCACAAATGTAACTCACACACACATGACCACAGTTTGTGGCAGCTGAAGCCAGATGGCGAGCAACAGTGCATGATGGAAGGGGCAACTGGGTGGTGGGGTTGAGGTGGAGGCTGTTGTGTGGAAGAGGAGGGATGGGAGGGTAGCTGTGGGGTACTGCTAAGTGCTGCTTGTTGAAGTGTGTAAAGGGACATCCTCCACTAGCATTTCTTTTCCTAAACAGAAGTAGGCAATACGAAGAAAAATATTTATGAATTTTTAAACAGGTTTATATTATCTCATCCGTTTTCTAAAAGAATTGCATATGATTTTGTACACAATGTATCATATTTCAGGCTAAAATGTATGAAGAGAAATAACTTTATTTTTGTTGTTACAATCAATATGTTACTAACTCTGTATGTACAGTTAACATTACTTTTCTCTTAGAAACATTTGAAATTATGAAATATCTGGCACATTTAACATTCCTGTTATTAATTGTGCAGTCAGATTATATGTATTATGTTTATTTCTGGATTCATTCATAAAATTATGGTATAGATTAATAGAAAGTCATTTGTCAAGAAAATTTGTAAATTCTTTGGAGTATTGTTAGTACTGCAGAAGAGAGTAGTAATGGGCATGCCTCCGATGTGATCGGATGTGTTTTTATGTTAGGCAATAACAATGTAATTTTCGATTTTGAAGTGGAAATTGTAAAGACAGTGTGATACAGAAAAAACTGAAAGAATAAGACTTACAGAAACAGAAATTACTTATCCGGCAATTCTTTCAAAAGTTGTCATGTCAATTGGAACCAAGAGAACCTGTTGTTGTTGTTGTTGTGGTCTTCAGTCCTGAGACTGGTTTGATGCAGCTCTCCATGCTACTCTATCCTGTGCAAGCTTCTTCATCTCCCAGTACCTACTGCAACCTACATCCTTCTGAATCTGCTTAGTGTATTCATCTCTTGGTCTCCCCCTATGATTTTTACCCTCCACGCTGCCCTCCAATACTAAATTGGTGATCCCTTGATGCCTCAGAACATGTCCTACCAACCGATCCCTTCTTCTGGTCAAGTTGTGCCACAAACTTCTCTTCCCCCCAATCCTATTCAATACTTCCTCATTAGTTATGTGATCTACCCATCTAATCTTCAGCATTCTTCTGTAGCACCACATTTCGAAAGCTTCTATTCTCTTCTTGTCCAAACTATTTACCGTCCATGTTTCACTTCCATACATGGCTACACTCCATACAAATACTTTCAGAAATAACTTCCTGACACTTAAATCTATACTCGATGTTAACAAATTTCTCTTCTTCAGAAACGCTTTCCTTGCCATTGCCAGTCTACATTTTATATCCTCTCTACTTCGTCCATCATCAGTTATTTTGCTCCCCAAATAGCAAAACTCCTTTACTACTTTAAGTGTCTCATTTCCTAATCTAATACCCTCAGCATCACCCGACTTAACTCGACTACATTCCATTATCCTCGTTTTTCTTTTGTTGATGTTCATCTTATATCCTCCCTTCAAGACACCATCCATTCTGTTCAACTGCTCTTCCAAGTCCTTTGCTGTCTCTGACAGAATTACAATGTCATCGGCGAACCTCAAAGTTTTTATTTCTTCTCCATGGATTTTAATACCTACTCCAAATTTTTCTTTTGTTTCCTTTACTGCTTGCTCAATATAGAGATTGAATAACATCGGGGAGAGGCTACAACCCTGTCTTACTCCCTTCCCAACCACTGCTTCCCTTTCATGTCCCTTAACTCTTATAACTGCCATCTGGTTTCTGTACAAGTTGTAAATAGCCTTTCGCTCCCTGTATTTTACCCCTGCCACCTTTAGAATTTGAAAGAGAGTATTCCAGTCAACATTGTCAAAAGCTTTCTCTAAGTCTACAAATGCTAGAAACGTAGGTTTGCCTTTCCTTAATCTTTCTTCTAAGATAAGTCGTAAGGTCAGTATTGCCTCACGTGTTCCAGTATTTCTACGGAATCCAAATTGATCTTCCCTGAGGTCGGCTTCTACTAGTTTTTCCATTCGTCTGTAAAGAATTCGTGTTAGTACTTTGCAGCTGTGGCTTATTAAACTGATTGTTCGGTAATTTTCACATCTGTCAACACCTGCTTTCTTTGGGATTGGAATTATTATATTCTTCTTGAAGTCTGAGGGTATTTCGCCTGTTTCATACATCTTGCTCACCAGATGGTATAGTTTTGTCAGAACTGGCTCTCCCAAGGCCGTCAGTAGTTCCAATGGAATGTTGTCTACTCCGGGGGCCTTCTTTTGACTCAGGCCCTTGAGTGCTCTGTCAAACTCTTCACGCAGTATCGTATCTCCCATTTCATCTTCATCTACATCCTCTTCCATTTCCATAATATTGTCCTCAAGTGCATCGCCCTACAAAGTCAAAAATTTCAGCTTTAAGGATCAGCTCTTAGACATGAAAAAGATAAATAAAATTTTTTATTGTAAATCTTACTCCTCTCAAAGCTTATTAAAAGAGTTTATTATGAAATCAGTGACACTCAACAACTGAGGGAGAGGTAGATTACAAGTTGTGGCATCATCTGGAATCAAATGATTATAATCAAGTTTTGTCTGTTGCAGAAGAAGCAAGACTGATTTGTGCCATTTGCAATTTATATATAAATGAATTTGTGATCACTTAAAGAAAGAAGACTGAGGACTACCCAACAAAGTCGTATTAACAGTATTGAGGTACCACAACAATGACGACCAGACTGAATGAAAGAGGACTTTACAACTATGACGAACGACATCAAAAAGGAGTACAAACTACTTGTGAAATTAATTTGTTTGTGGACTCGTACTTGTTAACAAAATGAATAGAGACAAGGGCGGGTGTGATGTGGAAGTGAAAGCTATGGGATCCAGTCATGACTTTATTTGAGCTGAGTGAAAATGTAGCCAGCAAAGAAACAGTAAAAATTGATATTTTGCAGTTAATTTTGGCAAAACTAGAGGAAATGAAGACAGATAACTTTAGTAAAATGGATAGACTGCAATACGAAATGAATCAGCTTAGCAATCAGGTTTCAGAGCTAAGAAATGGGTTGTCAGAGGGGTTAAAAAGTGTGAATGAAAAAGTTGATGTCTTAGGAAATAAATTTACTGTTTTGGAAAATGAGTTAATTGTTGACTCTGTAAGGCAGTTGAAGAATGTTAATGACTTCAGAGTTGAACAGAAGGCCATAGCAGAAAAAGTGGAACCAAACTTTAGCTGTTTAGATTGAAAGTTTTTAAATGTTGAAAACAATATGCAAACTAATGTAAATTATTTAGATGAACATTTGAGCAGTTCATGAAAATTGAATTTACAAAAAAATGAATTCAAACAATGGTATTGCATGGTCAAACACTCCAATCAAAAGTTTTCCATCACACAATTTACATCCAGTGGATTTTCTGCACCACTGTAGGTATAGTATTGTGTCGGACATGAATGACAATCAGAAAATTAAATTTGTTAAAAGATGGCTTGAAGGCAAAGCTCTGTCTTGGGTACATTTAAATTTAAGTCTGTGGGAAACATATCAAATTTCAAAAATTTTTTAAAATAAATTTTGCCAGAAGCTGAACGGGGGGAGAATTAAAAGAGAATTTTGATTTGTTCTAATTATGGGGATGGAATTTTGAAATAATTTTGTAAGAACCAACTTAAAAAATTAATACACCTTGACCAACTATTTGAAAAAATGACCTTGATTGATGTACTTAAATGGAGATTATCAGAAAGGTTGCAGTAGGATCTAGTTCACAGACCTGATAGTTGTCATGAACAATTTTTATGATATGTTGACAGGCTGAATAGAGCAGTAAAAAGAAGTATGTACCATAACAATTGGAATGATAGAAACTGCAATCGGAATAACTACAGAAACAGAGATAATGGTAACTTTTATCACAATCAAAATGTTAATAGAGAGAGAAATTTTTTAACATCAGCAGGATATGAATAATGGGGATAACCAAGGACAATTTAATAGAAATAATGATCATAGAGGTAACTACTTGGGAAATGGCAGTCTGCCTCAATGAATGTTCACTGATTTGGGGCAAGGAAACACAACCAGCACAGGACCCCTAATTTACACTTGCAATTGGACAATAATAATAGTGTTAATAATGTGGCACAGGTATCTGAAGGTGAACAGAAGGAATATCAAATTTCTCATTAATATTTTGATCAAAAGTTTTGGGCTATGTTTAATTGTGGTGATGCAGGTACTAATCACAAACCAGAATGTGAGAGTAATGAGAATTTTGATGTAGTGTGTACTAATGATTTCTTCTCTTGGTCAGAAAACCTTGTTATTGATGTATGTAAATCAGGTGATGACTGTATTGGATCTGAATTAGGTGGTATTTTTGATGTAGATGTGAATGAGAGCTGTGAAACAACTGAGGTTTTTAAGTCTGAGAGTGGTAGCTTATTGCAGGTAAATATAAGTGAGGTAAGTGACTTTGATGGAGGTGAGACTTCTGTTGTTAATGATGTTGTTGATGAAGTAATTTGGGAAGAATATGATGATGATGATGAGTGTTAGGTATTTGTGGAATTTAAGAATAATGAAGTTTCAGAGTTATTTGCGAACAGTGTTGACAATACAGATAGGGTAAGTGCTGTATGTGATAATGTAAGTGAGAGTCATGGAATACCAGTCCATTTAAAGTAGTTTTTCATTAATGTCATGCAGAGTAATGATCCAAAGAGTAAAGTTGAGTTACCTGTAAGCCTAGAGAACAAAGGTGAAAACTTTTTGAAGTTTGTTTGAGACCAGATTGATGATAACATAGATAAATGTGCATTCTGGAATAAGTTATCTGTGGTTTGTCAAATTTTGTATCCAAATTGGTAGAATGAAATGAAAGAACATCTAAGTAGTAAGTTTAATTTTGACAGTGATATATTTTGTGTTTCTTCTGTAATAAGTGATGTTAGTTGAGCTATGGAATCCATTCATTGTGTTCAATCGTCACCTGACAACATTAGTAACCAAGTAATGCCATGATACCAGTATGGTTGATAAAACCATGTAAAGACGGTGTGGATGTAGCATTTGATGAAATAGAAAGTGATCTTTTACTTGGAGTGTCTAATAACAGAAAAGACGATTCAGATTTTGGGTGTCCTTACATTAAGATTGAGATTGATCGGTGAGAGTGGAACTTTTTGATTGGTACAGGTAGCCCAATTTGTGGTACATCTGAACAGTTTAGGGACAAGATTAGGTATAGTAAGAATTTGGTGGAAAGATAAGAGGAAATACTGGTAAGCAAAGAAAGTATGTATGATTTCTAGTACTGTTAATTTTTAATATAGAAGACAAGACTTTTGAACATAGATGCTTAGTGATCCGTAGTCTAGAAGACTATATAATTGTGTTTTGTTTGTCAAGAATTTATGTTCATAATTTGTACTGTAAAAACTAGGAATAGTGTCACAGAAGAAGCCGAGTAGCACTGTAGTTGCATGAAGGGTTGTGAGTTTGTCATGAAATCAGTATGTAAGATGACGTGATTTTTAAAGTTTTGTCTTAGCTATTTACTGAGTTTAAATCTATGATACACTATATAATTATGTTTTGTAATAGACTTGTGCTCTAGAATTTGATACATATATGCCATGAGACTAAATTTGGAATGAGGCAATGTTCATAATTTGTACTGTAAAAATTAATAATAGTGTCACAGAAGAAGCCAAGTAGCACCATGGTTGCATGAATGGTTGTGAGTTCAAAATTCACCTAGACAGAACAATTGTAATTTCTTTATTCAGTTTGAGTACATTCTAGAAGTATCCACAAATGTTAAGAATCATTGTACTGGAATGTTCTGTAGCTGTTTATATACTGTAGGTGTTCGGGCTGGAGGCAGTTTGCTCCACGCTCTTGTGTGTGTAAGTGCTGAATACCTTCGTTAAGTGAAGTTAGTGTTTATCATTCATCTAATTACACCTTCTTCTATGTGACATTATTCTGGTGGAGATGCTGGGTATTGGAACTTGTGATAGTGCAAAATATCAACGACACTGTGGCTCCCATCAGGCCACAACAGAGCCACCGTTTACTTGGCGAGAAACCTGAGTTCAAGCCATATTCAACAGATCACAATCTATTGGAGACAGAAGAAGAAGAGGATGTTACAATGACAGCAACTGTGTCCACCACATGAGGCATCCTTTCAGGTTCTCTGGTGATGATGGCTAAGATCCAAACACGTGGCTGAAGTTATATGTGCATATAGCCAAATTTAACAAATTGGATGACATCATGTGTTTGGCTAATGTATTTTTCTACTTGGAGATCACTGCCAAGCAATGGTATGAGGACAATGAGGAGAAGTTCACAAGATGGGAAGTATTATAGGTGCAACTGTGCAAGTATTTCAGCAATACACAACGACAGAAATGCAAGGCTGAAGATAAATTAAAGGGCAGGGCACAGTGTCCAGGAGAAACTACAGCATCCTGCATTCAAAACGTCTTGGAGCTGTGTAAAATAGTGGATCCTAGAATGAAGGAGGAAGATAAGGTTGCACATCTCATGACGGGTGTTGATGAGGATGTGTATCAAGCCCTACTCCTGAAGGAGGTTTCGACAGCAGACACTTCATAAAATGGTGGCAATATATCGAGACAATGCATCAAAAAAGAATTACATGCAAGAAGTTTGAATGGCTTCCAAACATCGTATCAATGTCTGTGTTGGAGGAAGCAACTGATTTCATAAGTGTTCTTCATCAGATAGTGAGAGAGGAAGTTAAGAAGGCACTTGGATTGCATGATGAGCAAAAAAATGAGATGCTTCAAGAGGTCATAAGAGAGGAAGTGGAGCAGACATTGAACCCAATCTCTCGTCCTTCATTTCCCATTAAAATGGTGAAAAAGTCAAGACTCAGGCAGAGTTACATGTGTAAAATGCCGCACAAGGAACTTGTTTGGGCACGAAGGAAGACCGACGTCTGGGAGACCCAGGATAACCAATCAGTATGTTTCCACTGCTGACGACCAGGACATGTGGTGCGCTATTGTTGAGAAAGGCAGCAGATATTTGATGACACCCACAACAGAAGACAGCAGACCGATCTTAGCCGATGCCAACTCCGGGACGAGGAAGATGAACAAGAAGATGCGGGTGCAGGATGACGTAGGTCACCATCGCCGCATGCTAGCCACTGGAGAGGAGCTCCCCAACATGTCGATCAAGGTCTCCATCACTGTTTGGAAGCTCCAGCCAATCACCTAGCCGCCACAACCTGCAAAACACATGAGTGCGACCTTCCTTAGAGGTGAGGCCACCAAAGAGCAAAATCCTCTGCCACCGATCGCTACAAAAATGATAGGATATCCTCATGGCTGGCCGACCAGACCAAGCTCCTGTGGACTCTGGAGCATCACATTCAGTCATTTCAGAGAAGAACCATCACCAGTTCCAGAAAATGACATTCGTCGACAGCAAAAAAACTCTGATGAAGGTGGATAATGGGAAATACGTACTGAAAGTGGATAATGGGAAATACGTAAAACCTACATGAAGATGTACCATTCGTGTAGGTATAAGTGGCCATACACAGCCCTTAGAATTCACTGTCTTACAAGAGTGTAGTCATGATGTCATTCTTGGACGGGACTTTTTGAAAGCTTCTCAGGTAATTATAAATTATGTTCACTCAAAGATTATGCTAGATGAGATGAGATACTGTGGACATGAAGATGCGCATCTAAGTGTCTGGAGACAATGTGTGCTGGATGAAGTGATCATTCCTGCACTCAGTGCTAGAATGGTAGCTGACATGTGTCATGCCATGCATCAACCCATGGATCTTGTAGTGGAATGTAAGATAAGCATACCACTGAAGAATAACTTGGTCATTCCAGCCTCTGTTGTCTCATTTAAGAATTGATTCAGTGAATCGTGGATAGTTAACTGTCGCCGAGAACTGCAGATCCTTCCAAGATCCATGTGCATAGCAAATAGTGAGCCATTAATTGAAGAACAGCCGAGCATCATAGAAACCTCCCATGACGAGTCTGTGGCCAAAATTAGCGCTACCACTTTGAGACAAGATCTTCTAGCTCGACTGTCTCCAGATCTCACTAAGGAACAACAGAAGAAGCTACTTGTCATTCTTCAAGAGTTCTCTGAATGCTTCAATCCACAGGTGAAGATCAATTTAGACAACTCAATGGTGATGCACCGGATTAGCACTGGAGACCATCAATCAATAAGCCAGAGAGCATACCATGTGTCAGCAACAGAACGTTGAATAATTCATAACGAGGTAGAGAAAATGATGAAGAATGACATCATTCGGGCTTCACAGAGCGCATCATCATCACCAGTTGTCCTTGTCAGGAAGAAGGATGGCAGTTGGCACTTTTGTGTTGATTACATCAAGCTTAATAAGATAACTAAAAATGATATTTACCCTCTTCCACGAATTGACAATACAATGGATTGTCTGAAGGGGGCTAAGTTTTCTCAACCATGGACATGTGGAGGATACTGGCAAATCGAAGTATATGACGCTGATGAGGGTGGTGCTCAATAAGATTCTTTTGATCTGCTGTGAAAAGCTCTGACGACTAACCCTGTACTTAGTCTCTATGATGAGAGAGCACCTATAGAACTACACACAAATGCCAGCGGGTGTGGGAGTGCTGTTCTGGTGCAAATTTCGGATGGAAAAGGAATGCTTCTAGGACACTTACAAAAGCCAAGAGAAACTACTCAACTACAGAAGAGAATGACTTGCTGTGATCTGGGCCATGTGCAAGTTTCAACAGTGTATTTATGGAAGGCCATTCACAGTTGTTGGTTTACAGGTCTTAAGGATCCAACAGGAGGACTTGCCAGGTGGATACTACGTCTCCAAGAGTAGTATCCATTACCATAGTGTACATTACCATAGTGTACAAAAGTGGAAGAAAACACCAAGATGCTGACTGTCTCTCAAGAAACCCTGGGCAAGACCATCAAGACTTTGATGAAGATAGTGACTGTCTTGCTGCACTCCAGGATCTCTCTGCTGAGCAGAAGGACGCCAAGATATCTCAAATTATGCTTGCCTTAAATCAGTCAGAGGATGTGAAAGGACAATTTAAGGTAGTTAATAGATTACTTTGCAAGAAAAACTTTGATCCACTTGGAAAGAGGTGGCTACCAGTGATTCCTAAACACACATGCTTAGATGTTCTACAGAAATTCCATGACACACCTGAGGCCAGACATTTGGGATTTATTAAGACATACGATAGAATCCACAAGGGATTTTTGTGGCCAGGTTTTTTAGGAATGTCCATCACTATATGTCGCACTGTTGAGAGTGCCAGAGGAGAAAGGCAGTTCCTCAGAAGCCACCTGGTCAACTCTTACCATTTCCATCAGCTAAAATGCCTTTCCAGCATGTTGGGATTGACCTCTTCAGACAGTTTCCAATGTCTGATGGTGGCAATAGATGGATAATTTTTTGCACTGACACACTATGCTATTAAAAAAGCCATGAAAACAGCTGAAGCTTCCGAAGTAGCCAAATTCATCGTGAAAGATATTGTACTAAAACACGGTGCCCCAGGGTCATTAATTATGGATTGAGGGAAAGTTTTTCAATTGAACCTTGTGACAGAGGTATACCATCGGTGCAACATTACTCATCACATGATGACTGCCTACCATCTGCAAACTAACGGGCTTACTGAATGCCTTAATAAAACCTTGACCAACATGCTATCAATGTTCGTCAGTGTTGAGCAGAGCAGGTGGGCTGAGGTGCTACCTTTCGTGATGTTTGCCTACAACACTGCCAAACAAGACACCACAGGATTTATGCCATTTTTCCTGGTGCGTGGGCGTGAGGTGACTACGATGATGGACACTGTGTTTCTGTTACATCCTGATGACATGGATGATGACTACATCGGCCAGTTGTTAACTATAGCTGACGAAGTGCAGCAGATAGCTCAACTTTGCACGCTGCAGGCTCAAGATCGCTGAAGGTATGATGCGAGCCACCACCCTGTTGTCTACTAGCCTGGTGACCTCGTCTGGATCTTCACTCCTGCTTGGAAGGTTGGTCTCTCTGAGAAGCTCTTCAGGTGCTACTTTGGACCTTATAAGGTTGTAAGACAGTTGTCTGATGTTACTTATGAAGCTGAAGATTTTGACCCCAACACAAGACGAAGAAAGATCAGAGATACGGTCCATGTCCTTTGAATGAAGCCCTATAAGGGTCCTGCAACCCAGGGTAAATTTGAAGCTCCAGCAACAGGCAACAAGCAGAAAGGTGATGAAGAGCATGGAGGCAAAGAAAGCTCTAAGAAGATCACCACCAGGTCAAGAATCCATCATCAGGAGTTGGAGTATGCAGGACTGATGACTCGTTTCCGGACTAGGAGGATGTAACCCCGAGATGCTGTTCTCTTAAGGAGGGAGCAATGTTGCAGAAGGAGCTGAGTAGCACCATGGTTGCATGAAGGGTCATGGGTTCAGAACTCACCTAGACTGTACAATTTTAATTTCTATATTCAGTTCAAGTACATTCTAAAAGTATCCACAAATGTCAAGAATCATTGTACTGGAATGTTCTCTAGCTGTATATATACCGTAAGTGTTCTGGCCGGAGGCAGTTCACTCCGTGCTCTTATATGTGCAAGTACTGATTAAACCTTTGTAAAGTGAAGTTAGTGTTTGTCATTCATCTAATTACACCTTCTTCTATGTGACCATAGTATCTTAGCATATCTGATTGTATCACCTTGTTAGTTCATTTTTCCATTGCATTTGACTCTGTTCATTAATGTTGGATATGTGAACAGTTTTGAATCCTATGTGACATAAATCTTACATTATTGTTTATGCAATATCAATAGGGAGAACATATGCAGTGTGATGCGAAAAAGGTACTGACCAGAATATTTAGTACACAAAACAATGTTTCAGGATTTGATGTAAATGCTAGACAGCATGTTGGAGCATTTGATGAGAACTCTATGGAGGGAACTTAAAGATGTAGGTGGATCCACTCCCCACACAGCTGTATGACTGTACTCTGCTGGACCAGTCAACTTACAAGAGATCACAGGTGCCGGGTAATGTATTCAAGCATCTGCCAACTACATCAGTGTTGTGACTGAGATTTGTAAATTCTTAGCCAAGATTGCCAAAGACAATGTTATTCTACATAAAAGCATGTTTTTTCAAGTAGGTGGATTGGCTTCCCAAAACATTATAAAACTTTAAATCAGAATGTTTTTGTGAATGATTAGGCCTTTATGTATGTAGGTTAATTTGTATGGACAATTAGCAAATAGTTTGGAAGACATTTACTGGTATGGACAATATAACAAGATGTATACATGTCTGCTTTCATACACTGATTTTGTTCCTTAGGCTACTTGATTATTTGATCATTCAAAGCTATTTCTGACTCTGTTTGCTTGCAATATTGTATCTGACTGGAACTTGAGTTGTTGGCAGACTCATCTCAACTCTGTTTTGGGTACCCCTGGTCATTGCAACTCTGTGTGTGCATGCGTGCGTGTGTGCGTGTGTGTGTGTGTGTGTGTGTGTGTGTGTGTGTGTGTGTGTGTACTGAAGAAGAGCGTACAACTATTGACTAAGGCTAGATGCTTCTTATAACTACTTTTTACATGTAAATGAACTTCTTGATATGATTATGAACTTTAGAGGGAAACATTCCACATGGGAAAAATATATCTAAAAACCAAGATGATGTGACTTACCAAACGAAAATGCTGGCATGTCGATAGACACACAAACAAACACAAACATACACACAAAATTCAAGCTTTTACAACAAACTGTTGCCTCATCAGGAAAGAGGGAAGGAGAGGGAAAGACGAAAGGATGTGGGTTTTAAGGGAGAGGGTAAGGAGTCATTCCAATCCCGGGAGCGGAAAGACTTACCTTAAGGGGGAAAAAAGGACGGGTATACACTCGCACACACACATATATCCATCCACACATATACAGACACAAGCAGACATATACAGAGGCAAAGAATTTGGGCAGAGATGTCAGTCGAGGCGGAAGTGCAGACGCAATGATGTTGTTGAATGACAGGTGAGGTATGAGTGGCGGCAACTTGAAATTAGCGGAGATTGAGGCCTGGTGGATAACGGGAAGAGAGGATATATTGTAGAGCAAGTTCCCATCTCCGGAGTTCGGATAGGTTGGTGTTAGTGGGAAGTATCCAGATAACCCTGATGGTGTAACACTGTGCCAAGATGTGCTGGCGGTGCACCAAGGCATGTTTAGCCATAGGGTGATCCTCATTACCAACAAACACTGTCTGCCTGTGTCCATTCATGCAAATGGACAGTTTGTTGCCGGTCATTCCCACATAGAATGCGTCACAGTGTAGGCAGGTCAGTTGGTAAATCACGTGGGTGCTTTCACACATGGCTCTGCCTTTGATCATGTACACCTTCCGGGTTACAGGACTGGAGTAGGTGGTGGTGGGAGGGTGCATGGGACAGATTTTACACCGGGGGCGGTTACAAGGGTAGGAGCCAGAGGGTAGGGAAGGTGGTTTGGGGATTTCATAGGGATGAACTAAGAGGTTACGAAGGTTAGGTGGATGGCGGAAAGATACTCTTGGTGGAGTGGGGAGGATTTCATGAAGGATGGATCTCATTTCAGGGCAGGATTTGAGGAAGTCGTATCCCTGCTGGAGGGCCACATTCAGAGTCTGATCCAGTCCCGGAAAGTATCCTGTCACAAGTGGGGCACTTTTGTGTTTCTTCTGTGGGAGGTTCTGGGTTTGAGAGGATGAGGAAGTGGCTCTGGTTATATGCTTCTGTACCAGATCAGGAGGGTAGTTGCGGGATGCAAAAGCTGTTGTCAGGTTGTTGGTGTAATGGTTCAGGGATTCCGGACTGGAGCCGATTCATTTGCCACGAAGACCTAGGATGTAGGGAAGGGACCGTTTGATGTGGAATGGGTGGCAGCTGGCCAGCTTCACACGTCCATCCACATCAAACCCACCAACAAGCAACAGTACCTCCATTATGACTGCTGCCACCCATTCCACATCAAACAGTCCCTTCCCTACAGCCTAGGACTTCGTGGCAAATGAATCTGCTCCAGTCCAGAATCCCTGAACCATTACACCAACAACCTGACAACAGCTTTTGCATCCCACAACTACCCTCCCGATCTGGTACAGAAGCAAATAACCAGAGCCACTTCCTCATCCTCTCAAACACAGAACCTCCCACAGAAGAAACACAAAAGTGCCCCACTTGTGACAGGATACTTTCCGGGACTGGATCAGACTCTGAATGTGGCCCTCCAACAGGGATACGACTTCCTCAAATCCTGCCCTGAAATGAGATCCATCCTTCATGAAATCCTCCCCACTCCACCAAGAGTGTCTTTCCGCCGTCCACCTAACCTTCGTAACCTCTTAGTTCATCCCTATGAAATCTCCAAACCACCTTCTGTACTCTCTGGCTCCTACCCTTGTAACCGCCCCTGGTGTAAAACCTGTCCCATGCACCCTCCCACCACCACCTACTCCAGTCCTGTAACCCGGAAGGTGTACACGATCAAAGGCAGAGCCACATGTGAAAGCACCCACGTGATTTACCAACTGACCTGCCTACACTGACGTATTCTATGTGGAAATGACCAGCAACAAACTGTCCATTTGCATGAATGGACACAGGCAGACAGTGTTTGTTGGTAATGAGGATCACCCTGTGGCTAAACATGCCTTGGTGCACGGCCAGCACATCTTGGCACAGTGTTACACCGTCCGGGTTATCTGGATACTTCCCACTAACACCAACCTATCCGAACTCCGGAGATGGGAACTTGCTCTACAATATATCCTCTCTTCCCGTTATCCATCAGGCCTCAATCTCCACTAATTTCAAGTTGCCGCCACTCATACCTCACCTGTCATTCAACAACATCTTTGCGTCTGCACTTCCACCTCGACTGACATCTCTGCCCAAACTCTTTGCCTCTGTATATGTCTGCTTCTGTCTGTATATGTGTGGATGGATATGTGTGTGTGTGCGAGTGTATACCCGTCCTTTTTCCCCCTAAGGTAAGTCTTTCCGCTCCCGGGATTGGAATGACTCCTTACCCTCTCCCTTAAAACCCACATCCTTTCGTCTTTCCCTCTCCTTCCCTCTTTCCTGATGAGGCAACAGTTTGTTGTGAAAGCTTGAATTTTGTGTGTATGTTTGTGTTTGTTTGTGTGTCTATCGACATGCCAGCACTTTCGTTTGGTAAGTCACATCATCTTGGTTTTTAGATATGATTATGAACTTTATTAGTTTTGTTGTGTCAGAACATTTTTTGCTGGTTGGTACCTGGTGTGGTTTGCATTCATGGGTCAGTCCCCACATCGTAAGTTTAGGCACTAATATTTTTTCATTTTTTTGTCCTTTCATCAGTCAATATATCCTTAAATACTCTAATACTCTGGTTTATGTGGCTGATCGATTTCGTGCAGTATAACTACTCATGATTGAGTATATTCTTCTGATCTGTATCCTTTGTTGTGAGTTTTTCAAGTCAGCTCACTCATCATACACTTGGGATCTGAATTTTTTCTCTTCGCTTTTGAAGATTTTGAAGATGTGATTTTATGGATGTAAACTTAGAATTTATAATTCTAGTAATTTACATTGTCTCTGTATTTATTTCTATAGTTTTGTGGTGCAGTGTGGTACTTTTGACATTGTATCAATTGTCTTGTGACAGAATGTTCCACAGATCTGAAAATCTGAATGCTGTGTTCTGATATATGTAAAAATTAAGACCCGTACAGTAGATGTTTTCTGTAATGTGTTATGTATCAGATACTGCTACGTATCTGTATTCTATCTTTCGCATCATTTTGTACACCGTTTGGTAAACCTTATAGTTTGTCACAAAATATTGTAAACACATTCTTTCCAAATTTTGTGAGGGGTGTATTGTAAATGGACACCCTCCTCTAGCATTACTTTTCATCAACAGAAGTAGAAGATACCAAAAAATTTATGAATTTTTAAACAGGTTAACATTATCTCAACTGGTTTTCTAAAAGAACTGCATATGATTTTGTACATGATGGGTCATATTTCAGTCTAAAATATATAAAGAGAAATGACTCTATTTTTGTTGTTACTTTGATATGTACTAACTGTATATGTACAGTTAAATACTTTTCCTGTAGAAAAATTTGAAATTACAAAATATCTGGCACACTTAAAATTCCTATCATTAATTGCACTATCGGACACTATGAATTATGCTTATTTCTGGATTCATTTATAAAACAATGGTATAGATTAATAGAAAGTCATTTGTTAAGAAAATTTGTAAGCTCTCTGGAATATCGTTAGGACTACAGATTGGGATTCACTACAGATTGGGCATGCCTCTCAAGTGATCACACAAGTTTTTATATTTGGCAATAACAATGTAATTTCCAGTTGTGAAGTAGAAGTTGTAAAGACAGTGTGATACAGAAAAATGGGAATGAATAAAAATTACAGGAACAGAAATTACTTATCAGGCAATTCTTTCAAAAGTTATCACATCAACTGGAACCATGAGAACCTACAAAGGAAAAAAAAATCAGCTTCAAGAATCAGCTCTTAACATGATGAAATGGAGCCAACTACAAGAAAAGAAGATAAGTAAAAGAGTTTATTGTAAATCTTACTCCTCTCAGAGCTTATTAAACGAGTTTATTATGAAATCAGTGACACTAACAAATGAGGGAGAGGTAGATTATAAGTGCACAGGGACGATGAAGCAGTCAGTGAAATGAAGAACATCATGTTGGGCAGCATGCTCAGCAACAAGGTGGTCCAACTGTTACTTGGCCATGGTTTGTTGGTTGCCATTCATTCTGACAAACAGCTTGTTGTTTGTCATGCCCTCATAGAATGCAGCACATTGGTTGCAGCTGATCTTGTAGGTCACATGACTAGATTCACATGTAGCCCTGCCTTCAATAGGATAGGTGGTGGTGGATGTATGCAAAGGACAAGTATTGCATCTTCTTCTATTACAGGGGTATGAGCCATGAGGCAAGGGTTTGGGAATGGGGGTTGTGTACGGATGAATGAGGATACTATGTATGTTCATTGTGAAGTGGAATGCCACTGTAGGAGGGTTGTGAATGACAGTGGATAGGATATTTCTCATTTCAGAGTTCAATGAGATGTTGGTGAAGCCCTGGCAGTGAATGTAATTCAGTTGCTGTGGTCCTGGGTGGTACTGAGTAATGAGAGGATTGCTCCTCTGTGTCTGGATGGTGGGACTATGGGAGGTGGTGGATGAATGGAAAGATAAGGCATGGGATATCTGTTTTTGTACAATGTTGGGAGGGTAATTACAGTGTGTGAAGACCTGAGTGAGCCCCTCAGTATATTTTGAGAGGGAGTGTTCATCAGTATAGATGTGACAGCCACAGGTGGCTATGCAGTATGGGAGGGACTTCTTGGTATGGAATGGGTGGCAGCTGTTGAAGTGGAGGTATTGCTGGTGGTTGGTATGTTTGATAAGCACAGAGGTACTTATGTAACCATCTTCGAAGTGGGAGGTCAACATCAAGGAATGTGAAATGTTTGGTGGAGTAGGCCCAGGTGAAGCACATGGGGGAGAAGGCATTGAGTTCTGAAGGAATGTGGATAGAGTGTCCTCACCCTCAATCACAATCACAATGATATCATCAATGAATCTAAACCAGTTGAGGGGTTTGGTATTCTAGGTGATTAGGAAGGGTTCCTCTACATGACCCATGAATAGGCTGGCATATGGTTGTGTCTCACAGATGCCCATAGCTATCCTATCACACTGCCCTTCAGCACTCGTGATGATACCCTTGTCTCTGATGAACACTTAGTATAGAGGACAATGTACTGGGTTCTATTATTTAAGAAGTCTTCATGCCACTTGCATATCTGTGAACATATTTCATATGCTCAGACATCCATTAACAGACTGCAATGTGGCACTGTGTCAAATGCTGTCTGAAATTCTAGAAATATGGAGCCTGCCTATTGTCCTTCATTCAGAGTTCTCAGTATATCAGGTGAGATAAGGGCAACACCCCCCCCCCCCCCCCTACCCCTCCCACCTCCCCGAGCCATGGACCTTGCCATTGGTGTGGAGGCTTGTGTGTCTCAGCGATACAGATAGCCATACCGTAGGTGCAACCACAATGGAGGGGTATCTGTTGAGAGGCAAGACAAATGTGTGGTTCCTGAAGAGGGGCAGCAGCTTTTTCAGTAGTTTCAGGGGAACAGTCGGGATGATTGACTGATCTGGCCTTGTAACACTAACCAAATCGGCCTTGCTGTGCTGGTACTGCGAATGGCTGAAAGCAAGGGGAAGCTACAGCCATAATTTTTCTTGAGGGCATGCAGCTTTACTGTGTGGTTAAATGATGATAGCGTCCTCTTTGGTAAAATTTTCCAGAGGTAAAATAGTCCCCCATTCGGATGGGCATGCAGCTTTACTGTGTGGTTAAATGATGATAGCGTCCTCTTTGGTAAAATATTCCAGAGGTAAAATAGTCCCCCATTTGGATCTCCAGGCGGGGACTACTTAAGAGGACATCGGTATCAGGAGAAAGAAAACTGGTTGGTCTACGGATCGGAGCATGGAATGTCAGATCCCTTAAATGGGCAGGTAGGTTAGAAAATTTAAAAATGGAAATGGATAAGTTAAAATTAGATATTGTGGGAATTAGTGAAGTTCGGTGGATGGAGGAACAAGACTTCCGGTCAGGTGAATACAGGGTTATAAATACAAAATCAAATAGGGGTAATGAAGGAGTAGGTTTAATAATGAATAAAAAAATAGGAATGCGGGTAAGCTACTACAAACAGCATAGTGAACACATTATTGTGGCCAAGATAGATATGAAGCCCATGCCTCCCACAGTAGTACAAGTTTATAAGCCAACTAGCTCTGCAGATGATGAAGAGATTGATGAAATGTGTGATGAGATAAAAGAAATTATTCAGATAGTGAAGCTGCATGCACACAGTAAAGCTGCATGCCCTCAAGAAAAATTATGGCTGTAGCTTCCCCTTGCTTTCAGCCATTCGCAGTACCAGCACAGCAAGGCCGATTTGGTTAGTGTTACAAGGCCAGATCAGTCAATCATCCCGAGTGTTCCCCTGAAACTACTGAAAAAGCTGCTGCCTCTCTTCAGGAACCACACATTTGTCTTGCCTCTCAACAGATACCCCTCCATTGTGGTTGCACCTACGGTATGGCTATCTGTATCGCTGAGGCACACAAGCCTCCGCACCAATGGCAAGGTCCATGGCTTGGGGAGTTGGGGGGGGGGGGGGGGGGGGGGGTGCCCTTATCTCATCTGATATACTGAGAATTCTGAATGAAGGACAATAGGCAGGCTCCATATTTCTAGAATTTCAGACAGCATTTGACACAGTGCCACATTGCAGTCTGTTAATGGATGTCTGAGCATATGAAATATGTTCACAGATATGCAATTGGCATGAAGACTTCTTAAATAATAGAACCCAGTACATTGTCCTCTATACTAAATGTTCATCAGAGACAAGGGTATCATCACGAGTGCTGAAGGGCAGTGTGATAGGATAGCTATGGGCATCTGTGAGACACAACCATATGCCAGCCTATTCATGGGTCATGTAGAGGAACCCTTCCTAATCTCCCAGAATACCAAACCCCTCAACTGGTTTAGATTCATTGATGATATCATTGTGATTGTGATTGAGGGTGAGGACACTCTATCCACATTCCTCCAGAACTCAAAGCCTTCCCCCCACCCCTCTATGTGCTTCACCTGGGCCTACTCCACTGAACATGTCACATTCCTTGATGTTGACCCCCAAGTTGAAGATGGCTAAATAAGTACCTCTGTCCTTAACAAACCTACCAACCACCAGCAATACCTCCACTTCAACAGCTGCCACCCATCCCATACCAAGAAGTCCCTCCCATACTGCCTAGCCACCTGTGGCCATTGCATCTGTAGTGATGAACACTCCCTCTCGGTATATACCGAGGGAATCACTTAGGACTTCACACATTGTAATTACACTCCCAACCTTGTCCAAAGCAGATATCCCATGCCTTATCTCTCCAGCCACCCACCACCTTCCACAGATGCACTGTCTGACCTCAGAGGAGGATTCCTCTTGTGACTCAGTAGCAACTGACTTACAGTCTCCACCAATGTTTCAACTACCTCTCATTGAACCCTGAAATGAGAACTGTCCTACCCACTATCCTTTCCACCCCTCCTACAGTGGTATTCCACTTCCCACTGAAAACACGTGGTATCCTCATTCATCTGTACACAACCCCAACTCCGAACCCCTTGCGTCATGGGTCATATCCCTGTAATAGAAGTAGATGCAACACCTGTCCCATACATACTCCAACCACTCTACTCACAAAGATCACCTATCCCATCAAAGGCAGGGCTACCTGTGAAACCAGTCATGTGGCCTACAAGGTAAGTTGCAACCAATGTGCTGGATTCTACATGAGCATTACAAACAATGAGCTGTTTGTCAGAATGAATGTCACTGACAAACCATGACCAAGTAACAACTGGACCACCCCGTTGCTGAGCATGCTGCCCAACACAATGTTCTTCATTTCAGTGACTATTTCAGAGCATGTGCCATTTGGATCCTTCCCTCAACACCAGCTTTTCTGAACTGTGCTGTGTTGAACTCATCCTCGAATATATCCTGTGTTCCAGTGTCCCTCCTGACCTCAAACTTTGTTAGTCATTGTCCTTACCATCTAGCCCCTTTCCTGTTCCCACATTCGCCCTCTGTTGCATTAATGCATCCTCAGTATTTCTACTTATCTCATTTTCATATAACCCCTGCCCTTCCCACACTGCTCTCTGTCTAACCTCTCGGCCACACATAGCTGCCCTACCCTCTCCCTACATCGTCCCTGTGCACTTGAACAAGCAGCACATAACCATCCGCCATCCCTACCTTGCCATCCTTCCCCTTTCACACAACAGCCTCCTCTTTAACCCCACCACCCAGTTGCCTCTTCCATCATGCACGCTGGTGCTCACCATCTGGCTTCAGCTGCCACAAACTATGGTCATGTGTGAGTGAGTTACATTTGCAATAGTGTATGT
This sequence comes from Schistocerca serialis cubense, assembly GCF_023864345.2. NCBI lineage: Eukaryota > Metazoa > Arthropoda > Insecta > Orthoptera > Acrididae > Schistocerca > Schistocerca serialis. The sequence continues at coordinate 331,487,514 of NC_064644.1, read as the reverse complement.
ATGTTGTCTGCTTTTGACAAAGGCCTTGTTGGCCAGAAGCTCATTTCCTGACAGCCTTTTTGTTGTGCCTATCTGCAACTCAGCATCTCCATTATACAGTATTAACTATCCTTTTTGTAATATTGTTACATTCCATCCTAGATTTTCCATAGTTTGATTTTCCTGATGGCTTTCCTTCCATCCCATAATCAAGTGCTGTTTCCCTTTGTTACTTTTTTCAAATGCACTAGCACACTCAGTGTCCGTCCTTCTTTCTCTTCTTTCCTGTTTTTCTCTTGTTGCCTTACAAGCTGTACTGCATGCCCTACTTATGGACCACACTGTATCAACCATCTCAGTCACGCTCAACAGATGGCTAGAAAACTGCGCTGATTGTTGGTGAAGCATCTCAAGTTACACATCACTCCCATCAATATCATTAATGCTTTACCTTCAAACTGATTGCTCTTCTTACATAACTCTTGTGGATTTTCACCTGTTATTTTCCATACACATAAACTTGTGTTTCGTCCTACCAGCACTTCACCACCCACACTCCTTCTCTCTATTCCAGTTCACACCTGCTAACTTCACCTAATCTAGTCATGTCTGCCATCCTCCTTCTTCACACTTATCCACCCACAGAACTGCAACCTGCTTTACATTCATTTTATTTTCTTGTCTTTGATGTCATCGTATATTCACACCAATTTCATTAGATTTTCACCTTTTACTATTGGGTTGCTCCCTAAGATTTCATATTTTTCCCCATTACTTCACCTGTTTCATCCTTTATGTGATTTCTGCCACATATTTGTGTGTATTTTTGTGGATTTTTTTTAAAAATGTAACTCTATGTTATTTTATCCAACATGTGCATCCTTGCTCCTTTTATAAGCATCAATACAGAAGTTTTCCACTTTAGTTTACCACTATCCATCAGCTCTACAACAACCTCAAAATCCCAGCCCATATCAAACCCACCAACCACCAGAATACCTCCACCTCAACAGCTACTACCCATTCCATAAGATGAAGTCCCACCCATACAGCCTAGTCACCACTGGCCATTGCATCTGTACTGATGAGCAAGCCATCTCAAAATATACTGAAGATCTCACGGTGGCCTACACATACAAAGTTACCCACCCCTTTCATATTCCACTGCCCTCTGACCTTACAAAATATTCTCCTCCGTCCCTACACAAATCTGCTTCCAACCCCTTCCTTGTGGCTCATATTGCTGTAATAGACCTATGAGGTGTAATCCAAAATTTTCGAGACAGGTGCTGCCATCTGGAAAGTAGGAGTAGTAGATCTTTGCACAGCTAGGTGGTGAGAGCTGCATATCTGATGGGTAAGTGTGCGGAGTGGCATTCAGCTAAGAGGATGTGTTGCATGTCCACAGTGATTTCCATAATACTCTGTGTTTAGTGTCAGGCGATTAGATGGCACAACTTGTTGAAGTGTTCACGGACCTTCGTCAAAGCGCATCTGATGATCCATCTTTCTTGTGAATGGTTATCACCAGCGATGAGAGCTGGTTTATGGTTATGACCCAGAGACAATCATCCCATTGGAAGAACCCGGGCTCTCCAAGACCCAAAAAAGTGAGACAGGTGAAGAGCAAAATGAAGAGCATGATCATCATTTTCTTTGATACCAAGGGAATTGTGCACAAAGAATTTGTCCCATCCAACCAAACAGTGAATTCCCCATACTTTTGTGACATTTTGTGATGGCTCTGTGAAAATGTGCGGCGACAACGGCCAGAACTTTGGCATCAAGGGAACTGGCTGCAGGATCACGACAATGCACCTGTCACACGTCCTTGCTCACCAGGACCTTTTTGGCAATAAACAACATGGCAGTTGTACCCCACTCATTGTACTTGCCACATTTGGCACCTTGCGACTTGGCACTATTCCCAAAACTGAAACTCAAGGTGAATGGCCATCGGTATGACACTCTAGAGAGGATTCAAGGAGCATCACTGGTTGAGGAATCAAGGAGCATCACTGGCGGTGATAAACACCCTCAAAGAACAGGACTTCCAGAAAACGTTTGACCAGTGGTAGAAGTGCTGGGACTGGTGAGTATGTGTGGATGGGAATTACTTCAAGGGTGATGGTGACCATTAGTCCAAAGGTAAGGTTTTCAACAGATGTCAGCACCAGTCCTGAAAATTTTGGATAGCACCTCGTACATGCAGAAACATTACCTATCCCTTCACAGGCAGAGATACCTATAAAACCAATGATTACAAGCTAAGCTGCAACCACTGCAATGTGTTCTGTGTAGCATGACAATCAACAATCTGTCTGTCTGCCTGAATGGCCACTGACAAGCTGTGACCAAGAAACAGCTGTGTCATCCCATTGACTAGCATGCTGCCCAATATGACATTCTTTATTTCAATGAATGCTTCACAGTCTGTGCCATCTGGATCCTTCCTACCAATACCAGCTTTTCTGAACTGTGCAATTGGGAAACCTCCCTGCAATATATACTATGTTCTCATAACCCTCATGGCCTCAACCTTCAATAGTCATCCTTACCCATTTAGCCCCTTCCCTGTTCCTATTACAGCACTACACAGCTTTTTATTCCACCAACATGCCCTCCATCTTTTGTCTTCTCTCCTTTTCCCCTACCCCCAACACCCAACCATTTCCCTTTCCATCTAACTTCTCAGTTGCACCTAGGCTTACCCTCTCTCCATCTTGTAACTATATGCTTCCAAAAGCAGCACTTTACTAACCCCCACACCTACTCTTCTACCCCTCCCCCTCCCTACAACAGCCTCCTCCTTACCCCCACCATCCGGATGGCTTTCCCATCGTGCACTGTTGCTCACAGCTTGGCTTCAGATGCCAGAGGCTACAGTAATCTGTATGTGAGTTGCATTTGCATGAGTGTGTGTGTGTGTGTGTGTGTGTGTGTGTGTTTGTTTGTTTATTTTCGTACTTTCAACAAAGGCCTAGCTGGCCAAAAGCTTGTTTGTCAACAGTCTTTATGTTGTGCCTGTCTGTGTCTCAGTATCACCACTATACAATGAGTAGCAGCTATCCTCTTCATGATGTTGTAACATTCCATCCTCCACTTCCCATATTTTGATTTTCCTGATGGCTTTTCTCTCATCCCATAAACAAATGCTGTTTTCCTTTGTTACTATTTTGTAATGCATTATGAGTAGGTATGTGGGAATGGAAATGGATTAATAATTACTTGAATAATTGGAAAAATTGATTGGAAAGTACAGTTGACAAAATCTGAAGGTAATTTATGAATCTGTGCACAATCTTGGGTGAACTTTAACTGATACCAGTGTCAATGGACCTTGAATATCATTATATTCAAAGTCAATAAACATAATTTGCATTACATAATGCTGCTTCCAGTAGTGTGTAGTACTGAATAATCACTGCACCCATTGAAACTGTCAATCTGTCTACAAGTTCTTAAACACACAAAGCACAATAGTTTGAGTATAAGTAAACAAAGTTCAATAGATGACTATCAAGTCTGAGTCATTACCTTCACATTAATTCCATTGTTTTTAGTCTTGAGCATAACAATGTCAATGCAGGAATGCTCCTCCAGATATGGTGTTCATTATTCTTGTCTGCACTGAATCTCTTGATGCAGACTCTCGAAATGATGAACAGATGGGAGTTGAACTTATAACTGTGCAAATAAATATTCCTTTTCAAATAACTTTTTACAATACTATTACTTAACAATTACAATACACATTTTTAACAATGCTGGTATGATTGATTACAGCATACGTCTGTATGCTACCACTTCCAAAAACAAAGGGGTGAAGATACGTGTATAAATAAATTGAAGAGCATATTTTTACTTAGTTTCCATACAGATATTTAAGTATGTATCAAAACATTATCCTCACCACAAAAGACTCGTTAATTTACTTTTAGCAATATCGTTGGTTTATAACTCATTCAGTTTACATATAGCTTATATATAAGGAAAGAAAAATAATGATTCAATACAATTACTACACTTCTTCTTTCTCTTCTTTCCTGCATTTCTCTCATCCCCTTACAAACTGTACTGCATGCTCTACTTATGGGCCACACTGTATCAACCATCTCAGTAGTGCACATTGAACGGCTAGAAGGCCACTCTGACTGTTGGTGCAGCATCTCAAGTTCCACATCATTCCCATCAATTGATCACTCTTCCTGCATAACACTCATGTAGTTTCACATGTTATTTCCCATACATTTCCTATGCCACACAAGCTACAACTGTATCCAATCAATGTGTCCTCAACCTGCACTCCTTCTCCTCTCTGTTCCAGTTTGCAAACTAGTCACATCTTCCATCAACCTTCTCCACACTTATCCACCCACAGACCTGCAACCAATTTAGAATCTTGATTATTATTATTATTATTATTATTATTATTATTATTTCATTTCTCACTGAATCTTCACTCCAATTTCAGTACTCCCTCAGATTCCATCTTGTTTCCACTTGTTATAATGTCAAGTTGAACACATATATTTTGAAACGACACAACACATATAAGTCACTGAGCAAGTTGACAAAGCAAGACATGTGAACATGGTAACATTTGAATGAATGCTGAGTCCAAGTCTAGCGGCCGCTGGCTGGCTGGCTGCTTAGGTGGCGCGGCTGCTGTATGGCTGGTAGACAGTGCCGCATGTAGACGATGCACGTAATTGTGCGGCGGCACTTTGCATGATCGGCGAGTCACAACACTTCTCCCCATTTGAAATTTTTGCACTGCTCTTGATGGAGGTGGCCTGTAGATTGCTAACATCAATAGGTGTTGTTTGACTGGCCGTAAAGTCTCGAGGAGGAGGCTTCCCGTACGGATGGAAGTGTCCCCAATGATACCACGTCAAGATGACAGGAGACGAAGGGGTCAAATCGGCTGGGGCCCCGTGCACCAATCTGCCCGTTGCAGCAAGTCCAGTTGATATAACAGGAGACATGGGCGATGTGTCAGCGTCCGTAGGAGAAGGAGGCGAGTAGATTGGCTCTGACAGATGATGGTCATCCGGTTCCTGCATGGGCACATCTCCTGGTGGCGTCTGTTCTTGTACTGGCACGGAGATGACAGTAAGAGGGCTGCTTTGTGAGTAATGAGAGATGCCAAGATCCCGAACATCAGCTAGAGCCAAAGGTGGTGTAGTAGCATTCGGATCAGGCATTGCCAGCACACGAGGCCAAAGCTGGTCCGAATGATGCACTGCAACACCCGTGTCCATCTGGATTTCATACAGGCATTAGCCACGGTGTCGTAAGATGTGGCCCGGACACCGTTTTGGCCGCCTGCCATATCCCCGTACACAGACAAGGTCGTCGGCAGAGAACTGGCCAAGCGAAGGCACCCGCGGCCGTGAGGTGGAAGGCCACAGAAGATGAAGTAGCATGTGGGGCTGTCGGCCACGTAAGAGCTCATCCGGGCTGTGGTCGCCCATGAGGGTGAAATGGTAAGAAGCCAGAAACTGGAGAAGCGCATCTTCAGCAGCAGATGAAGTCAGGAGTTTCTGCATCTGAGCCTTAAATGTGCGGACCAGTCGTTCAGCCTCACCGTTTGATTGTGGATGGAACAGAGGGGCCGTGACATGCATAACGCCGTGACGAGCACAAAACTCTGCAAATTTGGAAGAGGCAAATTGCAGACCATTATCAGTAACGGGAGTAGAGGGAAGGCCTTCCAATGAAAAAATGCGGGCGAGAGCACTTGTGGTTGCCGCGGTGGTAGGCGACATGCAATGGACAATGAAAGGAAAGTTAGAGTATGTGTCAATTACGAGGAGCCAATAAGTACGTAAAAAAGGTCCCGCGAAGTCAGCATGAATGCACTCCCAGGGCGTCTCAGGCGAAGGCCACGGTGACAAAGATGACTTCAGGATGGCAGCCTGTGATGCACAAGGGCCGCAGGCAGCAACCATGTGTGCTATTTCAGAGTCAATGCCAGGCCAGTACACATGACGGCGCGCCAGACATTTTGTGCAAAAGACACCCCAGTGCCCTTGGTGAAGGAGGTGCAAGACCGAAGCACACAAAGACACAGACACCACAACACGCGGCAAAGCATTGTTGGTGGAAAGGAGGATGACACCATCCCTAGCCATGAGGCGGTAGCGCAAAGCATAGTAGTTCCGCAACAGGTCAGAAGTCTTAGTGGACGGACAATCTGGCCAACCCTACTGAATGCAGCATAAAACCCGGGAGAGGGTAGGATCAGACCCCATAGCAGCCGCCAGCCGGTCCCCGGTGATGGGGAATCCGTCCACAACTCGCTGCTCGGCAACATCAAGGTCGAAACACAAAAGTTCGTCCCTATCGAATGCCAGATCAGGACCCATGGGAAGGTGAGACAGTGCATCAGCGTCCACAGAGACAAAACAATGTGAATACAGCAGTTATATCAGTGGTGAATTGATAGTAATTGTCTGAGTAGCATAATTATATTCCATAACAGAGTAGTGCATCAATCCACCAATAGACAGTACATAAGCAGGATCGAGAGTCTCCAGAAATTCTTGCCATAGCTGTAACTGTTTACTTCTAGCAGTTAACACAGTCTAATCAATTTATGTCACAGTTTTATTATACAGCCTAAAAAAGTAGGTGAGAGAATTGTTGCAGTATGTCCCAATAATAATAATAATAAAGCAATTTTATATTAATAATAAAAAACTATATATAATCCAGCCCTGTGGCACTAAGATTTACATAATACTGTGTCTGGCAGATGGGAAGCTTATAACACCCCTCTCTTGCTTTAGCAATAAGAAATTTGTGTTTATAGTTCACACTGACATTGCATAAAAACATTGACTGCTTAGCAGACAATGTGCATTCAAGTGCAAGAAAGGTGAATTCAAATAATTGTACAACAGAAGTTCACTTACCTTTCTAAGATGGTGTCAGTGCCCAGTGGCATTGAAACATTGCATAATTTCATGTTTGAGTTCCAATGTATTAAATGGGACAACTTGGAATTCGCAATTATTCTGTCAGAAAATGTCATTTATTTACCATTCCACACAAAATTTCAAATATAGTTTCACATATCCATGTGAAAATCTCAACAGATAAAACACAGAAATCTTTTCTTCGTCTATCTGCCACACATACTGCAAAGAGCTTTATAGTTGTTAACTTCAGCCCTGTCAAAAGCAGTCTGACACAGCACCTGCGAACAATAATTTACGATAATCTGTTTTCTATCAAAGCTTCTAGAACTTTTGATGAGTCAAAACTATGTCACTATGATTTCCATTTTTGGGTTATTCATCAAATTTAGTTTATTGAACATTTCTTGAGGACATGTTTTTATGTGAAGATTTTTAGTAATAACAGATGATAACAAAGGTTAAAACATTTGCAAATATTAAAATTGGAAACTTCCTGCTTTGTTACAATGTCAATTACATAGTGATATAAGAAATATAAAAATATAAATTGTGACATAAGTTTTATGTGCAGTTGAAATAGTCTGTTAAAATTCTGATAAATATTGTACTTTTCTTTAAAGAAGATTTCCTGTTGAGTATTTGTGAACTTCCTTCAAAGCACACCTTTGCATAAAGTGAACATATTGATGCATAAACAAAAAATACATTTTCAGCAAAATTCATGCTCAAGAATTAGAAACGTTCATAAATATCAACAATTATGGAGTATGTGCTTTATAAATGAAAACAAGACCAAACTTATTCAGAATTCAAGTATCACATACTTCACTAGTTGCGAATTAGTTCCATCAGATCCTGTTTGACTACAAAATTTTGATGAACATAAGCTTCTCACTACATGATCATTGCCACTGGGAAAGTAGCCAACCAGAGTGGTTTCTGGAACTGTAACTGCTTCAATGTACACATCTTCCCCTCACATAACTGCTAATAATAATACAGAAAATAACAATAATACTCTTGTTACACAGAAATTCTTAAATCTAAGACAAAAATATCAAATACATCACATGCTGACTTAGAAATGATGAACAGAGACCTATTGCTTAACTGAGCTATTTTAAATCATTGCCCAGGAAAGCAAATCACTGTTGCTTGAATAACAAAATGTTAGGAGGGTAAGCAAACACTTCCAATGAAAATAAAGTGTGACCTGCTTAGTGCTTGACTTTCCTAAGAAGTGATCCCCAAAATCAGAAATTCCTTTTCTTACATGGAGATGCAGTATCCTAATTCTGTCTGTCTTTGCTACAGCTAAAGGGAATTTTGAATGTTGTACACATATTATCCAGAGTGAAACCAGAGTCCATTGACAAAATCTCGTGAGTTGTTCTCAAATGTTTTGTGAGTATTTTTTTGCTATAAGGGGCCTGTGGTCTGAAGCATTCCATCACACAGCAATAACATAATTATTATTTATTCAGTTTGTTATCCAAGTCTCCTTTGTTTCTATGAAAATAGCTTCACAGCAATGAAATAGCTTATACCAGTCTATCACCACAATGTACAACACAAAGCACAGAGTAATGCAACAAATTTTGGATGTGACGTATACACTTCTTTTAGACTCGTTAAGTCTGTTCTGACACTATACAGCTCTTCTATACTCTGCAAGCCAATTTATGATGTGCCGTGGAGGGTACTTTTGTGAACCACTGTCGCTCCCCACCTTTCCTGTTACAGTTGCACACGGTTTATCAGAAGAAAGATTGTTGGTAAGCATCCATGTGAACTCAAATATCTCTCATTTTACCTTCATAATCTTTTCATGAGATGCACAGAGGGGGAATCAATATATTGTTTGCCTCTTCTAGGAATATATGCCCTCACAAATTTAATAATAAATGACACGGGGATGCAAAATGTCTCTCATGAAGCACCTGCTACCGAGTTGGTTCATCATTTCTGTGATGCTTTCATGCTTACTAACTAAACCTGTAAGGAAACCCATCATTCTTCCTTAGATCATCTCTATTTCATCTTCTATCAATAGTATCTCATAAGGAAAACCTAAATCTTTTACGGATGTGAATACTTCAGTGATTGTTCTTCAGTCATCTATTCATTCAGTAATGGCCCCTTCTGTCTATTTCATACTTTATCCAGCAGAAAATGTAACATTTATGTAATCTGATTATAGGACTCATAACAATAAAAATGATGTCATGGCTACCAAATCAACATTTAAGCTATTGTTATAGCCCAGTACACAAAATTGCAGAACAACTTTAGAACTACCTATACAGAAAACTTTAATATTAATAGGTAATGGCCTACATCTGCTTGGCACATATTGGCTCTTTTACGTATAAAGAAGTCATAATTTGTTCTACATCCCTGCCAGAAAACATAGAAATTGGGGGTGCATACAGCAGATTGCCTACCTGTTCAAAGTAGTATTCCAAACCTAGATGGCTGGATGTGGAACACAGGTGTTCCATTAATGGTGATTAGCAAGGAAACATTTCACCCTGGTGTGCTATGTCACACTGAGAGTAAAAACACTATAATCAATGACGCAACAACATAGCTTAAAGCAGGCAGGGAAGCAAAGTGTTCAATATCACTCATAGTAGGCAGAATGAACTACAGAATTTCACGTTAATGATCATGTGAACAATTCAGTAGTAGATGTGTTGCAGATTGTAAGGCTCAGGACAGAGATGCAAGCATCCATTAGTTATTGATAAAGATCATGTGACCAGCCTGGACATACAAATAGATGTAGACTTGTGCCATTGCGACAACCTGCACCAAATGGAAATTTGTCCAAATTCCATTTTGAAATAAATGCCTCAATGCAGATCAGCTGAAGTCATGTTGGGACCAATGTGGCCTAAATACAACATGCTGGAGGCAAGGTTAGCATCTGATGAGTGGCCTTTTGCTTTTTTTTAAGCAGCATCCAAATGAGCTAAGTGAAGTGGGATATCTTTACACCAGTACTGGTGATCAAACAGTTTGTTTTTCATTGTGGTGGAGGTTTGAAGCATTGGCATGAAGAGGATGATCCATGGATCCATGGGCAGCATATGCCCTGTTTTCCTAGAAATGTACAATTCTGATTTTTGTAAAGGGCACTGATTTTGTGGATACTATCTGTCAAATAAAAAATACAACAATTACAGCAAAAATTTTGTTAACTATTAAACTTGTAGTAAATATTCCAAACAAAGCAGTGCTATCTGATCAGCACACGGTTGAGGGTACTTGTTAGTGTAACATTTGTTTCCAAGATGAGTTGGGTGAAATATTCAATACATGTGGACACATTACTACCTGTGTTAAATGTAAAGTCTCCATTTTCTTGTGTGCTGTGTGCTGGAATCCTATAGTTTATTTATTTATAGGTCCATGAATCAGTCTCGTACGTTGTTTGTTCATGTGATGTAGGACAGTGGTAAATCTAGTTAGTTTACAATACAGTAGTCATTTTGACTACATTGTTGACATAATAAAAATGCATAATAATGTAGGCTGGTGTACTACATTGCTTCTACATGTGATAATAGCAGTTATCCATATTATGAATTATATTATGAACTGACAACTAGTGAAATTTGGTAAGTGAGATTTACTTATTATGATGTTCCATAAACTCAGACGAAGAATACAAGCAGTGGTCAAGTGAGAACTGTTTTAACTTTATTTTAAATGCTTTTAATGTTGGTATGCATTTTAGGTAAGAAGGCATGTGGTTATACAGGGTGTCCCAGCTATCTTGTCCACCCAAAATATCTCTGGAACAATAACAGCTATCAGAAAATGACTTTCACTGGTATCAATTTAGGGCTGGGGCCCATGAATGTACATATTTGGAAACATTCTAAAACAAAAGCATATGTGTTTTTTAACACAAACTTATGTTTTTTTAAATGGACCTCCTATATTTTTTCTTCAGCAATCCATAGCATGACAAAGTACATACACAATGGCGTTGATTGCATCACAAGATTCCCATTACATCCCGAGATATTAAGACGTGAAGTTGATGCTTGAAACACCCGACATGCACTGCTAGCGCATGTCCTGAGGCTCAGGCATGAACCCCATGCTGCCTGTAATAGCGATGTGATTGACATGCTTAATCACACTTTCATACTTATCAAGAGGTCCGAAACGAATAATATGGTCTGCTGCCATCCTGCATTAACGTCGTACATTCCAGCAGGTATTTATCCCATAGGCTAGAGGTGATGCGGTTCTGTAACATATCTGTGTACTGCAACGTTAGTCACAAACTTAACTTCACTTATCGTTAATCCTTTACTAAAAAGGTAATACCATTCAACGTTAAAACTTTACTTTACTGTAGATCTAGCGCAAGTGACAGTTAATCATTCACTCGTAATAGTAAAATTCATGTTGATGGTTTTAGTGAAACGAGCAAGTGGACTAAAAGTTTTACCGTTGTTTAGGTAAAAATGTTTTGATTTTGGAAGTTCAGGTAGAACATAGAAGATGAATGTAAACATGTTTAACCAATTAGTTTCATTATCACATTATTATCAATGTTATGTTTATCTAATGCGTTAAATGACAAATTGTTGCAAACAAATGTTTCTTAACATCACTGGGTAAAATGGTACTTTGTAGAAACTTCCACTGTGATACCAGCACTACACACTAAACATAGCGTTCACATCTCATGCTCAAAGTGATGCCCATTGGCTTGCATACATAGGGTCGCTCTGCAGATGAAGGATGCCCTACTTTGTGCTACTGTTTCCCCTTTGATGGCTGTACAAGCATCAATAATGCATTGCTTCATGTTGGTAAACAGCATCCTTCACTGCTCCCCAAAGAAAATAATCCAGCAGTGTAAGGTCTGGAGATCGGGCAGGCCACCTCATCCAATCCACCTACCAGGGAACTTTCGTGCTCACAAGGCGTTATGTGCAGGGCATCCGTCATGCTGATACCACATGAGCGTTCTCCGGTTCAGAGGTACGGTGTCCAAGAGAACAGGAAGATTGTGTCGTATAAATCTGGAGTATTGTCTGCCATTTTGGACGCCATTTATAAAGAAAGGTCCGATAATGGTATCTCCAATAATCCCACACCAAACATTAACTTTCCATGGACGTTAATGCTCTACCTGACGGAGCCATTTTGGATTGTCTGCAGACCAATAATGCATATTCCTCATATTGACAATTCCTTTGTTGGAGAATGATGCCTTGTCGATAAAGAGAACCTCTGCAAAAAAATTTGGATTAGTCAGAAGTTTTTGCTGAGCCCACCGACAAAATGTTACCCTATTGCGGAAGTCATTTCCATGAAGATCCTGGTGTAAATGAACGTGGTAAGGATGAAATTTATGACGTTTAAGAATACACTGTGCACTTGATTTTGACACACCAACTTCACGTTCAATTTGACGTGTGCTGATTTGAGGATCCACAGCTATGGTAGCGAGCACAGCAACTTCAGCACGTTCATCTGTGCGTGTTCTAGGATGATGTCGAGGTCTTGGATTTAAGCTTCCCTTTTCATGTAGACGAGATGTGAGATGACCAAACATCCAGCGTGATGGCGATGGCTTGTCAGGGAATCGTCTTCTGTACAGTCGTTCTGCCTGAACAGCATTTCATTCACCTACAACAGGGTACAGTACAGGTATGTAGAGTAGGGTAGAAAACAGACATATTAACTTAATAATCATAATGTTTGCTAACAGTACTATCAGCAAACAAGCAATCTCATAACGTATTTCCCGTCAACGTACATTCTCCATAGATCAGCAGCATTTCTACCATATCTTCATGTGTGTACATTATACTGTACAGTATATGTTCCACAACACAACATTTATTCACAATGTGTACTACCTCCGTGCCGTCACTAAATTACTCTGATGCATGACTACACTGGCAAGCGGTGTACTGCACGCCAAAGCAACAACAAATGAGATGCTCGGAGGGTGGTGGAGTACAGGAGTTTGCGTAGGTCACAAATCATAAACAAGGCGAAGTAGTAACTGTGGCAGTAGTGGGAACTACGTTGGACACTTGACTAGGTAGAGCCAGGCCCTGCGCGACATGCGCAATTGGTCATATAATGCATTAAATAAACCTTATTTTGGGTGTGCAGGATAAATAAGACAACTTGATGGGTGTACACCGATCAGTACTGGTTCATATTGTGTACGTAGATACGTAAAACGTGCAAGAGGGAAACCGTTATGTGCTTATGAGAGTTGATGGCAGCAGACCGTATTATTCGTTTCAGACCTCTTGATAAGTATGGAGGTGTGATTACACATGTCAATCACATCACGATTACAGGCAGCATGGGGTTCACGCCTGAGCCTCAGGACGTGCGCTAGCAGCGCATGTCGGGTGTTTCTAGCGTCAAATCCGCGTCTCAATATCTCAGGATGTAATGGGAATATTGCGATGCAATCAATGCCATTGTGTATGTGCTTTGTCGTGCTATGGATTGCTGAAGAAAAAATATAGGAGGTCCATTTAAAAAAACATAATTTTGTGTTAAAAAACACATATGCTTTTGTTTTAGAATGTTTCCAAATATGTACATTCATGGGCCCCAGCCCTACATTGATACCGGTTAAAGTCATTTTCCAATAGCTGTTATTGTTCCAGAGATATTTTGGGTGGACAAGATAGCTGGGACACCCTGTATAACATAGCTCCAGAATGATACACCCCTCTTTTGCATAAGTTTGTATTTACTGTGTTCCTGTGTAGGTTCATCTTCTGTCTAGTTTCATATGTGTGTATATCATAGTTGTGTTTGAAGAGATTTTCCTTTTTTAAGATGCTTCCTTTTGTGAAAATTAGTATTTTCATATATATACAAGCAAGGCAGTGGCAATATTTTCAGGGTTTTAAAAGGGGGTCTACAGGAATCCTTACATTTAGCTTTTTATCACCCTGATAATCTTTTTGTGTATTTTAAATGTTTTTTAAATATTTGTAGAATTCCCATAAAAAATTATTCCGTATGTAATAGCGAATGTATAGTGCAATGATACATTGTCAGCACTGATGTGCAGCTTGTATTTTGAGTGAGGATCCTAACAGCGTATGCTAGTGAATTCAGTCTCTTATTTAAATCATTTAGGTGTACCTCCCACTTCAGATCTGCCTGAACAGGTGTACATAAAAATTTTGTATGACTGACCTACAACACATTTTTTCCTTCAACAGTGAAAACAGGGTTTGCAGGCTTGAGGTTTTGTGTGGTATGAAAGTTAACTGTCACAGTTTTTTCAGAATTTATGGTGAGCCTATTGGTCTTGAACCAGTGTGTTAAGGTAAGCGTAACTGATACTGCAGCCTCCTGCAAATTATCCTCATTATGTGATTTAGTTAGAATATTAGTGTCATCTGCAAACAGTACAGTGGTTCCATCATGTATTTTACTAGCCAAGTCATTTACATACAGCAGTAATAGCACAGGTCCAAGAACTGACCCTTGTGGGACTCCAAACTTGATTTCCTGCTTATCACTGTAAAAACTAGAAATTTTTTGTGTTTCACTATCTTTGTGTTTTATTTCTGTAATCTGCTGACAAGTACTGAGGTACGACTGGATCCACTTTTCAGACTGGTTTCTAATTCCATAATTACTTAATTTACACAAGAGAATGCCATGATAAATTACATCAAAGGCTTTACTTAGATCCAGAAATATCCCAGACACGTGTTGTTTATAATCCACTGTTTTTAATACTTCATTTAAGAAGGCAAAAATTGCTGACTGAGTTGACTTTCCAGCCATAAACCCATGTTGGAAGTCACTTATCAGCCTCTCTTTATTTAAGAAAACTGTTAATCTTCTAAGGAACATTTTTTCCATAATTTTGCTGAAGTCTGACAAAACGGAAACTGGTCTATAATTAGCAAATAACATTCTGCACCCTTATTGTGCAATGGTGTTACTTTTGCAGGTTTTAGATTATTTGGAAATACACCACTCTCAAAAGATGAATTTATTATGTCTGTTAGTGGTTCCACAATAAATGTTGCACTAGCATTGATAATGGCATCTGGTATCTCATCAACACCCACTGAATATTTATTAGGTAATTCTTTTAGGAGTCTTGACATTTCCTCAGGTGTTGCTGGATACAGGAATTATGTATTTGAGTGAATTTTTTGATATGAGTGACTGGTTGGCTGTTTGTCATGGTGTGTATTTATTAACTGCTGAGCTATATTTGAGAAATAATTATTGAAAGCACTAGCAACATGTTTGGGGTAAGTTAGTTTATTTTTATTCATAATCAACTCTATATTACTGTGATTAACTGGTCTGGTACCCATTTCTTTCCTTATAATTTGCCAGGTTGCTTTAGTTTTATTCTTGGAATCACACAATGTTTTGTCATTTTCTAGTTTTTTTGCTTTTGAAATAACTGATGTTAGTATTCTTTTGTATCTTGTTGGGTATTGTTTGCTGGAACCCTATAGCACCTACAATTCAATATAATTAAGACAGTATCAGCAAATAGTGTATTTTTCCTTTCCAACATGTAAACTCAATGGTTCACAAATTAGTATATATCTGTTGTAAAGCACAATAAATGCCTTTTTTGCAAGCAACTTCATTGTGTAGCCACATCTACTTCATATCCACACCCACAAACATCATGATGTAAATGACCTTCCATCTAATATAC
Source organism: Schistocerca serialis cubense (assembly GCF_023864345.2). Lineage (NCBI taxonomy): Eukaryota > Metazoa > Arthropoda > Insecta > Orthoptera > Acrididae > Schistocerca > Schistocerca serialis. The sequence goes on along the minus strand of NC_064644.1, from coordinate 331,471,902 downwards.
AAAAAGCAAAATTAGCTCTTTTTGCCAGTGATACTAGTGCTGCAGCAACAGCAGAAATCTATATAAATAATAATGTAAATGTTAATTTGTTTGAAATAGTGTATCTCCAAAAGTTCTTGGCCAATGGCTTTGAAATTTTGAATTCTAACATGGGCGAGTTTTTAGGTACCTAATTGTTTAATATACTAGGGGTATCCAAAAAAAAAACTGGAAATACATTGCCATGGGTGGAGCTTGTGTAGTATGCATTTCTGCTGCCAAGCGTACAAAGCGTAGCCCACTGCCACTTCAGTGTCTCCTGTGTTGTCAACTGGGCTTGTTCTGTTCACCTGCAGTGACTGTTTATACTAGTGCTGTTTTGTTCTTATTTAATTTTTTATGATGGCAAGTTTAAGTAAACAACATGCAGCTGTCAAATTTTAGTTTTTACTTGGTAAAAATGCTGCTGAAACTGTTTTAATGCTGAGAACATCTTACCAAGGTTACAAAATGGGAAAAGTCAAGTGTACAAGTTTATTGCTTGATTTAAAAATGCTAACATGTCAGTTGATGACAAAGCTCATCCAGGACATGCATCAACTGCCCAAATCGATTACAATATTGAAAAAACTGGAGAGTTTACATTCACACACCGTCAAGAGACAATTGACCGACTGTCAGTGATTACTGGGTTACCTTGGAGCTTGGTTAAGTGAATTTTAGCAGACAATTTGAGAATGAAAATGGTTACTACCAAGTTTGTTCCTTGGGTTCTGATAGGCAACCAAACGTTGAGTTGAAGCATATCATGGTTTAAAACAACAGCTTGAAACTGATCCAGATTTTCTGTCACAGGTCATTATTGGTTATGAGTCATTGTGCTAAGGCTATGACCCAACAATACACAAGCCAATAGAAGATGTCATTGTCACCCCATCCAGAAACTGTTATCAAGTCAAATAAAAAATCAAAACAATGCTGATTTGTCTTTTTGATGCCAAGGGCATAGTTCAATCAGAGTTTGTTACCGCAGGCCAGACTATCAGAAAACCTTTTCTTCGGAAGTTTTAAGAAGATTACACAACAGTGTTCATCAAAAAAGGCCTGATTTGTGGCAGACAGAAGACTGGTTTTTCCACAATGATAACACACCTGCACACACAGCCATCTCTGTTAGACAGATTTTGGCTGAAAATGGCATGGTTTCACTGACCCACGTATCTTACTCACCTGGCCTGGATCTGTGTGACTTTTTCTTATTTCCACACATGGAAAGGGGCGTGAAAGGACACTGACTTGACAACATTGAAGAAGTCAAGAAAAAATGAGGGAGGAGCTGTCAGCCATTTCTAAAGAAGACTACAAAAAATGTTTCAAAGAGTGGAAGCACCAGTAGGACAAATGTATTAGTTGTAATGGAAAGTATTTTGAAGGGGATAATGTTGTTTTGTAAACAGATCAAAAATATATAGATTTAAAAAAAAATCAAGTTTTTTTGTGTACCTCCTTGTATGATGTATAATAGAAGTCTATATAACTTTTGAGATTTTTGTAACAAAGTTTCTCTATTATTAAATTTATGTATTACATATATTGAAAAATAGGTAAATAAAAACATTTGCATATACCAGTGGAACATTATGACAAAATTTCAAAGCAACTGGTCAAAAACTTTGTGAGAGTTTTGAATACATTTTGTGCGTAAGTATAGACATAGATGTTTGTTTCTTCAAAATGTCAAATCTCAAGCAGTTTTTCATGGATTGTTTTGAAATTTTGACACAACATTGCATTCAAATACTGAACTATTTTTATGTACCTACTGGAACGCCATTTGGTACATATGTAATAAAAGAGGAAACATTATAAAACTGTAAAAGTCGGTTTGTTTAAAATCATTAATCTCTGGAAGCTCTTGACCACTTGTTTTATGTTGAATTCTAACAAGGGCATGTTTTTGGGTACTTATGTCTTCAATATATTTATTTTTTAAACATATATGATGTATAAATAAATACATGTAACATGTAAAGGGAAAACATTTTTACCAAAGATTTCAAAATGTACATTTCCGATTTACTTCAAATTTTTACATGTTGCTGTAAGGAACATTTAGACACATATAAACTATATCCTTTTTAATATACAAAGATACACTGATGAGTCAAAGAAACTGGTACACCTGCCTAATATTGTGTAGGATCCCCACAAGCACACATGTGCCACAACATGACGTGGCATCTACTCAACTAATGTCTGAATTAGTGCTGGAGGGAGATACCATGAATCCTGCAGGGCGGGCCATAAATCCTTAAGAGTATGAGGGGTGGTGATTTCTTCTTAACAGCACGTTGCAAGGCATCCCAGATATGCTCAATAACAATCATGTCTGGGGAGTCTGGTGGCCAGCAGAAGTGTTTTAATTCAGAAAAGTGTTCCTGGAGCCATTCTACAGCAATTCTGGATGTGTGGGATGTTGCAGTTTCCTGCTGGACTTGCCTAAGTCAGTTGGAATGCACAATGGACATGAATGGAGGCAGGTGACCAGACAGGTGATCAGACAGGATGCTTACATATGTGTCACCTGTCAGAGTCATATCTAGATGATCAGGGTTCCCCTATCACTCCAACTGCACATGCCCCACCCATTACAGAGCCTCCACCAGCTTGAACAGGCCCTGCTGACATGTAGGATCCATGGTTTCATGAGTTGTCTCCACACCCATACAAGCCCATCTGCTCAATACAATATGAAACAAGACTCATCCAACCAGAAAACATATTTCGAAATGTCAACAGTCCAATGTCGGTGTTGACGGATACAGTCGAGGTGTAAACCTTTGTGTTGTGCTGTCATCAAGGCTATACAAGTGGACCTTCGGCTCCAAAAGCCCATACTGATGATGTTTCATTGAATGGTTTGCCTGCTCATGCTTGTTGGTGGCCCAGCATTAAAGCGTGCATCAATTTGCAGAAGGGTTGCACTTCTGTCATGCTGAATGATTCTCTTCAGTCATCATTCATCCTTTTCTTTCAGGACTTTTCTCTGGCTGCAGCAGTGATTCAGATGTGATGTTTTACTGGATTCCTGATATTCATGGTACACTCGTGATATGGTCATATGGGAAAATCCCCACTTCACTGCTACCTCGGAGATGCTGCATTCCATTTCTTGTGCACCAGCTATAACACCACATTAAAACTCACTTAAATCTTGGTAACCTGACACTGTAGCAGCAGCAACCAATGTAACAACTGCACCAGACACTTGTTGTCTCATATAGGTGTTGCCGACCACAGTGCCATATTATACCTGTTTACATATGCCTGTCTTTGAATATGTATGCCTATACCTGTTTCTGTGGCACTACATTGTATATATGAATCATACATTTATGGCTTATTGGTTTATGATTAGAATACTACTATAGAATCTGAATTTCCAATAACAATAAACAAGGCTAAAAGTCAGAGAGAGGAGAAGAGAGAAGATAGACAGAAGGATGGGAGAAAATGGACATAGAAAACGAGGAGTAGATGGATGGAGAGAGGGGCATGAGGAGATGGAGAGAGAGGGTGGGAGGAGAAGATGAGAAGAGAGAGAGGGAAGAGGTAATGGACAGAAAGGGGTAGAAGGATGGAAGGAAGAGGAAATGGATAAAGAAAGGGACAGGAGGAGATGGGGAGAGAAGGGGATGAGTATGTGTACCCGATTCCCATATATATTAGAAATGTATGTATTCTCTTTTCTTTTGTTTCACTCTCAATTTCAAAAAGACACAACACATTCAATTCTGCATATCTAGAGGTACTATGCCAGTGGTAAGTGTAAGACATGGTGAACTTTTTTAAGTATTCATATTGATGGGAATTCAAACTGGAAAAAATGCATTTTGGAACCATGCACATTGGCACTTTCATGGTAACTCAACTTTAAGAAAGAAAGTCTATTTTGCTCAAAACTGTGCTACAAGAATAATATGTGGTGCAAATATCAAGTTGGCTTCTTCACAGGTCAAAACTGTATAGAGCAGATATTGAATTTAAAAATATCAAATTAAAAAGTGCTCTGGAGCTGCCTGACCAAATGTCCTTTGTGGTCTTAAAGAAGGTATATGATTCAGTTGGCCAGCTCCTTTTTGCTATCGTCGGTGAAAAAGGACTTGACCCAAAAGTTGTAAGACACACCAAGCAAACTGCCACACTTTCCAAAGTAAATTTGTGGGTTAAGTTTCAGAAACATTTCTGATAAACCTGGCATTTGGCAGGGTGATGGTCTGTCTCCATATCCTGCTATTGGACATAGTCAGGGAAAAATAACTTAAAAACCAAAACTACTGGCAACCCATACAATTTGGAAGACCTAAAAATGACATTTTAATTTCTTGCCTTGCTTTATGATCTGGTAAGACTAGTAGATGATCAGACAACAGCAATTAAACACACAGAAACTCTCAAGAAATGCCGTGAATCAATCGGTCTCCAAATATCACTTCCCAAATACCAAGTACACCTGCAACACTACTTAAATACTGACAATAAAATTTGGACAAATTGAAGAGATCTGTTCTTTACGTAAATCCTTGAACCTACAGGGTACCGGTATAATGGATCTGTACAGCAGAGACCTCTGTTCAATACAGAATTGCTATACACATTCCGATCAATGAAATTTACCATTCAATTCGTTTTTTCATTTTTTCCAAAACTGCAAATCTAATTTTAGTAAAGGGAGGCTTGGGTACTGATATATATCATTTGTTTCCAGAATGAGATTTTCACTCTGCAGCGGAGTGTGCGCTGATATGAAACTTCCAGGAAGATTAAAACTGTGTGCCCGACCGAGACTCGAACTCGGGACCTTTGCCTTTCGTGGGCAAGTGCTCTACTGGCAGAAGTAAAGCTGTGAGTACCGAGCGTGAGTCGTGCTTCGGTAGCTCAGTTGGTAGAGCACTTGCCCACAAAAGGCAAAGGTCCCGAGTTCGAGTCTCGGTCGGGCACACAGTTTTAATCTGCCAGGAAGTTTCATATCGTTTGTTGTTTAAAATTTCATTCTTTTGTATATTTTTTGTAGTATTTTAGAAAAGCATTTTTATCTTTGACTTTTAAGAATTTTAATTACCCTACAAAATTCCAGTTGCTTCTTTCATCAGTAAGTGTCAGATACTTTATCTGGTCATAAAAATACCATTCCAAAATAATGTTCAAAAATATATAACTTTTTTATTTCTGTAAATTTAGTTTGTACCTGGAATATTGTTGTCTTTGTAAATGTTAGCTCAGACTTTGCAATGAAAATATATCACTGATGTTAAGCATCAAAGAGTTGTAATGTCTTTGTTTAGTTTTTCAAAGAAAAGACTTTGAGTAATTATGGAGAGACAACAGTAGAGACAAGTCTTGTTTTGTCCAAGTTACAGAGAGTAGCTTCATTTATTGGAGGCATTACTGTGAAGACTGAGTGTAGTACAGATATAATTTTTGCATAATTCTACAAGTATTAACAAAACCTGGAACTCAAAAGTAATGCAGTATAATCAATTGTGAAATCAGCACTTCTTTAAATGTGACTTTCCATAGTGTAGATCTAGAAGTTAAAGTTCATTGTTGATGATGTTGAAACTAGCAGCAAATGGGATTGTTTCAATTGTAAATTAATATCTTCACTGAAAGACCATAAACCCAGAGCTCAAAAATTATACCCAAGAATGTATTTCAATGAAGAGCTGAGTCACAAGTTCTTTGAATAATCAAGATGAGTATTACAATTTTTTTTAGCCAGGGTAAAACTGATATTCTAAGGTACTGTTTGCCATCTATTTCTGTCAAACATTTAGAAATCAAATAGTGCTGATAAATAAATGTGAATATTTAGTCTGCATCATTATTATATATTCCTGGACTGTGGGAATGATTGTGCTTGATGTGGGTTCTTATGCCAGGCTTCTTCGCTCTTATGGATATATTAATTTTGCTGTATATTTCAGATGATGAATTATAATTTTATTCTTAACCATGATTTAAAAATGAAATTCTGTAGCAAAAGGAAGTAAAAATTTTGAACCTGGACATGAACCTTATTGCTGATGTTTGTTTCAAGAGTAGTAGAGGTAATGAATGAAAATTAAAAGCTAACAAAGACTTGCAAATGTACTGGAACAGAAATCAAGATAACTATATCAAGTTCAGGAATTCTAATTTTTGATAAAGTGCTTTGCAATCAAGTTAACAAAACAAATAACAGTTCACAAAGATTCAATTAATCAAGCAGTGAGGGGGGAAGAAGGCGAATCAAATTTGAAACAGGATACAGTCCACTTTGAAAATGAAAGAAACCTAGACTTCAGTAAAGTGTCAAGAACAATTTTGATTGATTGGTATCAATAACAACTTTATATCTGCCATAGATGGCATAGGCTGTGCATGATGTCATTTACTGAAAATGGCTCTAAGTGTTATGGGACTTAATATCTGAGGTCATCAGTCCCCTAGATTTAGAACTATGTAAAGCTAACTAACCTAAGGACATCACACACATCCATGCCTGAGGCAGGATTCGAACCTGCGACCGCAGCAGCTGTGTGGTTCCGGACTGAAGCATCTAGAACCGCTCGGCCACAGCGGCCAGCTCATTTACTGAAACCAACATCTAAGTCAAGTGATTTGGGGTAGGAAGCTGAGTTTCTGTTATTAAGTGCTTTGTGAAGTGGAGCTGACAGTTAAAGTTTTTTTCATTTAAATCTGTAAACGAGCACTGATTTTAAAAATAAAATAGCTTGTCATATCGCTGTTACACATATAGTAGTAGAGTTAACATAATTCCCCCTGAAATTCCTAAAGTTAATGTGATGCTTATCATTCTTAAATATGGCCAGTGTAACATACTGACAATTCTTTTTATAAGCAATAAAATTGCAGTTCTTCAGTTAATACCTGCTTTTGTCGCATTGCGAGTCTTGTCGTTCACCACTTCCACAGGAGTAGAAGACAAAATATCAGTTTGGTAGGTAGCATTAGCTTCCTGATGATTCTCAACAATAAGTGTAAAATGTTTTTTATGCTTTTGTAAGAAATTAAATCTGCTTATATCCATTGTGCTCACTTTTTACACAAAAAAGAGTTCATATGTTATGACGTTTCCCACATATACCAATCCAATATGTGAAGGAAGCAAAACACTGCCTATTTACAATCAAAGAATCTGCTTGGGAAAATTACTGGTCTCTCAAAAACAAGAACAGTTCTTTTAGGTACTGTATAATTAATAGTCTACATCATACTTAGCTGTATATAATGCTATCACAAGCAGATCAGCATCAGGAATGACTCATGCTGACATACGAACTCCGACATAACCAGCTGAAAGTCTTTTTCAGTGCTGTGAGAAGTCATGGTTGGAAGGACAGCAGAATATCAATCCAGCAGCTTAGTAGTTTGAAGCTGCTTTCAGGAGATTTTTGATAAACATTAAGGCTGGTACATTTACTAGTGCTAACTGCCCTGTCATTGTAATAAATCGTGACTATGATAACACTCCTCACCCAGTTTGTTAATAATTGAATCCAGTTTATTTCACTTTGTACTGGGTTAGGAAACTGAACATAAAAGTGAATGTCTACTTTTGACAGACTTTACTATGATGTAATGTTTCAAGTTCTGGTATCTTGAACAGAAAAAAACAGAGGTGGCTTGTATATTATATCCAATGATGATGTCTGTCTTTGCAAAATTGGTGGCCCATTTTTCAAGAGGAAAACTCTTTGAAGAAATTACCATATATACTCGAATAATCTGCACCCCCGAATAATCCGCGCACCCCAGTTTTGAGGAAGAGGAAAAAAAAAAAAATTATTTTTTGCTTTAATTTGTTTTATTTACAAAAAAAAAAAAAAAAGTTTCAATGTTATGATGTGTTCAAAAGTATGTATAATAACTACTGGTTTGAAGCAACGCTGCTGTACAGGTTGATACGTCATTAAAACGCAACCAATTCAGCAGTGTGCAGCTGGTCAGCTGGCGGGCAGGCAGCCAGTGGCGTGCAGCTGGCCAGCTGGCACCATTAGACGGGCAGGCAGCTGGAGAACATTATCACCGCCAGCCGGGACTCTACACGCACCTACAATAGCAAAAAAAGAAATTTGAATTATCTTGTTTAAGAATTTGTTAATACGGTATGTGCAATAAAATATTTTAGTCAATACCGGTACCTTTCCTCTCTTACCACTCTATTCATCACTTTCATTGTCATCACTAGTGGGAGAATCATTGTCGTTTTCACCATCTTCCCATAGATTGTCATCCTCTGTTCCATCCAGTGAATTTGTGATACCACATTTTTTGAAGAATTTTTTTCACCAGTGGTTGCAGAAAGGAGTCCCATGCACTTTTCACCCACTCACAAATCTGGGACAAATCCGGCCGTTTGATGTTTCCACTAGGTGTGAATTTATGGTTTTCATCAGCCATCCATTGCATATATCGCTGTTTAAGTGCAGCTTGGAATGGCCGATCTAGTGGTTGTAGGATGGATGTTAGGCTTCCACGGACAATGACCAAGTTAGTTTTCCCTTTTTGTAATTTGTATCGCACTTCCTTCGTTGTATGTCCACAGAAGCTGTCGAGGACCAACATGTTGCATAAATTCAGCAACGCACCAGGACAACATTGCCAAACATGTGTCATCCAGTCAATTATAAGTTCATTGTCCATCCACCCTTTCAGATTCGCTCTTACTAGTACTGGTATGCTTTTTACTGATATTTTTGAAATAGTTTTCCTTTTAAATATCACGTAAGGTGGTAGCTTTCGTCCATTGCCAGTTACAAACAACATCACTGCACATCTTTGTTTCTCACTGCTGCCAGTTCGTATCATGATGCTGGATTCTCCTTTCCTCTTCACTGTGTTGTCGAGTGGCATCTCAAAATAGATTGGCGTTTGACCCACATTACCAATTTGTGATAATATATAGGACAGTTTATGGCACAGATTTATCACATAATGATAAAAATTCACTATTTTTTCCTTGTAATCACCTGCAAGCCACTGAGAAATAGTAGTTTTACTCTGGAATCCTAAACCATTTCAGTTGAAAAATCTTGATAGCCAGCCCTGGCTAGCTTTGAAACTGGTAATGCCTAGTTCTTTGGCTAAAGACAGTGCTTTAAGTTGGCACATTTCACTCATCACCGTGCATCTGTATTGTCACTTCTCATCTACATAATCACAGACCCTTTTCTCGAGGTCCGGATGCTTCGCTTTTTGGCCACGAAATGCCTGCCGATAACTATTAGTTTCTTGAAGTTGCTTTTCTTTTACACCAGTCGCAAATACAACTCTCATTCATGTCGTACTTTCTTCCTGCTGCACGGTTTCCAATAATCTCGGCTTCTTAAATAATTTTCACTTTTTCCTTAGCAGTGTATGAGCGATAACGAGAACTTGTAGCCATAATGATCAAGTTTGAAGACATTAATACTTTACTCCTAATGTACTACTGATGCATCACAGACTGAGGCTACAACAATTCAATAGTATAATGGGATGTATTGTTGGAGGTGGAGCAGTACCAACAATGTTTCAAATAATCCATGCACCCCAGTTTTTCATCCTAAAATTCGAGAAAAAACATGCGCGGATTATTTGAGTATATACGGTAGTTATTTCAGCTTTGCTGGACATAAGGTATGATGTTTCCCTTCAGCTGAAAGAACATATTTCAAACAGTCCTCCAATAGATAATCACATTCATCAATTGAAAAAAAAAAAACTGTAAGCCGTGAGTGTTTGAAAATAAGGCTGCATCATGAAGTGAGACTCCACAATGAGAAGCTACTCCATGCTGAGGAATGACTTTCCACACAAAAATATTTTTGTTTAATAACCAGTGCTTATGTGTTTGCTTTGAAAATAGGATTATGTACATATATGGTGGCACCTACAGCTTCAGAATTTAACTGTAGTTTTTGTATTTGTTTGTGTGAAATAAATTAATGAAGTTGAGTCCCATTCTTTAAACTCTCTCTGTATCTTTTTTAAACTTGACTGCTGACAAGTGAGATGCTGATATTTTATATTTGTTTCATTGTGTAACAAAGAATATCACTTTCTGAGATTGCTAGGCCTAAAAGTTGTATCACCATCTCATTTTTTAAGACGACTGAACTATTTTTCTTTCTTCCCCCTCATACAGTGTTTCCACAGCGTAAAAAATTGGATTAAAAAAAGTGGAGACAAAAAGAGTTGGGTTAAGTGGCACAGTAATACATTTCCAACAATATAAGAAAAAGATAGATTGTTGCTTACTGTAAAGATGACATGTTGCAAACAGACACAACTAAAAGACACTTACATAGTAACTTTTGGCCACAGCCTTTGTCAGAAAGGAAAACACACACATGCATTCATTCACACAAGCAAGCATACACCTTATGCACACATGGCAGCCATCTCTGGCAGCTTGGACTGGAATGCCAAGTATGCACAGTTTGGAAGGCAGTGAATATACACTTGAAAGAAGGGGAAGAAAGGACACTGATAATAGTAATGCTATAGAAAATAGTAAAAAAAGGAATGGTTGTGGGACAGAAGAAAAACTGTTAGGCAAAATCAAACAATGGAGACTCGAAGATGGATAATTTGCAATATAAAGGAAAAACAGATTTGTACTTACCATAAAGATGACATATTAAGTTGCAGATGAGCACAACTATAAGACATTTACACATTAGTTTTCAGCCAAAGCCTTCTTCATTTCGAGCACTGCTGAAGAAGATGGTGATCATGTGTGCATGAGATGTGTGCTCATTTGTGTGAATGAATGTGTGTGTATTTCCTTTTGGATGAAGGCTGTGGCCAAAATGTAATGTATAAGTGTCTTTTAGTTGTACCTGTTTGAAACTTAACATACCATCTTTATGGTAAGTAGCAGTCACTCTTTTCTGTATATTGTTTGAATTCCAACTTGGAGTTTCCATTGTTTGAGTAAAAACTTTCCACAAAGCAAGGATATAAGTATCATGTATATGCAGGCTTTATGTAACACAAGTATTGTTAAATTAAGTGTTTGTATTGTCAGTCATTGGAAACGATTGCTCCCTGACAATTTACCAAAAAGGCAGCAACTTTTATCCTCTAACACATATCAATTAGCCTATTTCAGATGCTAAAGAAGTTAATAAATTTCTATGACACTGATAATGATGCTACTGAGCAAAGGCTTTTTACCTAACAATGACCTATGAGACAGGGTGCTTAAAATGAATAAAGTGTTTATTCACCAGAAGTGAACAGCAAGATTTTTATGTAACCAGATAACCATAAATTGCTCAGAATACTTTTTAAGGCACTTGGAATTTTTCACTCGCTTCCCAATACATGTAGGCCTAATTCTTAATGGTTTTTGTTATGTCCAACAACAATAATCTTCAGGTGAATTTTGATGCATCCAATCACAATACAAGATGCTCAAAATAATCTTTATGTACATTTTGCCTTTTTTCCACAGTTTCAGAGTGGGGTTATGCTATCATCTAAAATAAACCAAGAAATTGGGAATTTGTACCAATTCAAAAGAAAAATTGCTTAATTTCCACTCCTTCTAAAAATTATTTTAAGTCTGCAGCCAAGGATTAAAAATTTCTGAGAGTTACAAGGCAGGAAAGAGCATATGTTTTAAAGCTATGGATCAAGTACTAATGCACTGTAAATAGGGCCCAGTACTCACATATGGAAGCAACAATTTTGCTAGATAAATACAAGTGTAATCAAGTAAATATTAAGCTATTGGTAGAAGATATACAACAAGTATCCCGGAAAACTGTGGAGGCAGAGTCTCTGTTCATGGTAGAAACTTTCTTCTTGATTTTGTTGACTTAATTTAGCTGATATAGCTGTGAATAATACTAAGCAATATGTTGGTAGACAGATTAATGTAACAAAGATTAATGTCTACAATTTTCATGTATTTTGTTTATGTAAATATTGACTCAATCCCTGAAGGTTCTTCTTCTTCATGGAATTTTGTCTCTGATCAGATTCTGTGCTTGTGCTAGAAGCAGAAGTAATGACGTCCATACATGCACAGAAAGTATTGTTTTGCACCCAACAGATTAGGAAAACTGAAGAAAATTTCAACTGTGAAAGTGTACTATTTCTCAGCCCTTGCAGAGATATTTCCATCAGTTGAAAGTTGGTATATATGTTGATCCCTGGATCTAAAACATGCTGAAAGACTAAGATTTCAAAATTGCATGTTGTATATTGTGTAACTATAATCTGTGTTTTTTAGTGTAACATGATGTATACTGTTTCGGAATCTGTACTGGATTAAGGAAAGATCATAAAATATAAATGACCATTTTGTATAAAAACCAGACATTACCAATATAAAAAAATTCAATTTCTTATAAAAGGATAACAAAACATTTCACATGTACTGTTGAGGGATCTTCATAAAACTAATGCTGCCTACCAAACTGCTATTTTGTCTTCTGTCCCTGTGGAAGCAGTAAACAACAAGAACTGTTGGTGCATTTCATGAGGCACCATGTAAAAATGCTAGCCATTAAATTAACATTGGGAATTTTAGAAGAATTAGGTTACCAGTGCTATTACATGTGTAATAACAATACAATAAACTCTTTTATTGTTAAAATCAAAGATTGATTTCAGCTATAGATGAGGAAAATTGTATGTGTCAGCCCCAATTCACATGGCTTGTAATGATGCAAACTTGGCTTCCTTCCCCAAATCACATGACTTAAATGTTGTGTTCAAACCACAACACACAGAAATAGGGGCCTGCAGGATCTATTCTGACTATGGTCTATAAAATCTACAATAAAATCTACTAATGACTCATTGAAATCTCAGCTGATATGTACAGTCTTAGCCATAAATCACAGCTGCTGGCAGACACTGCAGAGACTAAATATTGGAGTCATTTGCTTAAAGTGGACAATATGAGTGGCCACCAGTCATAAATCTAAACCCAGCCATATGCATAATCTGGCAACACTGCAGAATGCCAATGGTTACTGCCCATAGAGCACCCATAACAATATGAGTGGCCACCAGTCATAAATCTAAACCCAGCCATATGCATAATCTGGCAACACTGCAGGATGCCAATGGTTACTGCCCATAGAGCACCCATAACAATATGAGTGGCCACCAGTCATAAATCTAAACCCAGCCATATGCATAATCTGGCAACACTGCAGGATGCCAATGGTTACTGCCCATAGAGCACCCATAACCCCCCCCCCCCCCCCCCCTTTCCCAACCCACCTAGTACCAGGAACCATTTGACCAAGTAAGCACAGTATGGTGCAGTGCTATAAGAGTATTATTAACTGTGATTTTCTTATTTGCAGTTCTAGTATTTATCTTGGAGTTACATCTGGGGTTTTACATGCTTGAAACTTATCAACATTGTTCAAGAGTTGTAAAATACAGCACAAGTAGTCTAACATTTAACACATATTACTCACCGTGGGTTTAATAGGATGGTGAAGGCAAAAGAGGCAGCTCAGGACCATTGCATTGTGTGTGGAGCAAATGCTTTTGGGGAAACATTTCACAAGACAGTTTTCTTATTTTGAGAAAGATAATTCTAGCATGAATGATTTTCCACACTCAGGAAGTCTCAGTACAGGCATATCTGGCGAACTGAGACTGTTTAAATGCCATGCCACATTTGCATTCAATAGCCAAGGTTCAGAAGTCTGGAGTAGGAGTACTGGATGTACTAACTCAAAGTAACAAAAGTCAAAGGAATGATGGGTGCATTTTTGCTTGAACATCATCTGTTCCCTCACTGAAAATTCTGTTGCTAGTTTGTTAGTGGTGGAGCATTATGATGCTTTTATGTTAACTTCTTAGAAAAACATATACTCAAGCAAAGTGCAGTATAAACATAATATCATCACTCAAGTATTTATTCTGCTAATCTTGTGCCCTCAAATGTTTCGTACTCTTCCTCCTTATCAAAAAACTGTTAAGAAAATACCTTTGTGGATGAAATTACACTTTAAACCTGGTTTGATAACATATTCAACTCATATCCTGTAGAATTCTACAGAGGTGGAGTCAGTAAATTACCTGAATATTGCAGACTGATTCAGATAATGTGAGAGAATAGTCTGTTGATGATTAATTTCTTTCTTATGTAAAATAATGGAAAACACTAGTAGATTATGCACTGTACTAATACAGGGGAAAATGCTGCTTACCATGAAACCCACAGAATGAAAGTCTATTGTAATGAAACATAAGGTATCTGTACCATGAATGAGCCAATTTAAGCATGAATTAGCAAGATATTACTCACCATCAACTTTGAATTGGTCTATGTTTACTTGCTGTCCCGTATCACTCTCAAGTAGTATAGGAATGTGGCAGTTCATAAATAAAATAAATAAGATTTACTTTTTGATTTTAGATCTGGCTACCTGTAGCTCTGTCATGAAACTGATAAAAATGTGGCCTTCAGTGAGACTGTAAATATGAGCCAAAGCTGCCTTTGCTTCGCAGAAGACCATTACCTCAGAGCTAGCAGAGAGCTACCCTATTTGTCTCTTCCTTATTGTCCCAACTGTGGCTATGTCAACCAAATCACAATGTAAAAGGTGATATTCATTGCAATTTCCATGTAGTATGAATTTTATGGAGTCAAAACTATAAACCTAGAATCTTATTTCACATGTATGCAAATTACACATGTTATTCAATTAAAGTGATATGAATAGATCAAGCGAATTTAGTAGGATAATTTTGTGTCATCCAGGAAGTAATTCACATCCAGGAAATAACTCATCAGTTACAGAGTTGCCAAACATGTGCAGCATTGTTGCCAAGATGCATTTATACTAGTAGCAAGTAGAATACCAGCCGGTGTGTTACCTGAGCTGGCAGTGAAATGACTACAAATTCTGTCTCAAGGACATAGCTACCAAGGGTCAGAATACCAGAAGCATATGTCAGTGAGCCTTATTTGCATATCTGCAACTAGGTTTAGGGACCAGAACATAGTTACTAGTAATGCTGAGATACACTGACTGCAAACTAAATATCGTACATCAAGAACTATCATAATTACTTGTGTTTTTCTGTCTTAAGAGTAATGAAAACTAAAAAGCTCATCACCAGACATGATTCACATTTCTGGAGGATGTCCAGTATTTATACTGTCAATGCTATGGATAGGCAACACATCTTTTTTCTAATAACAGAATTAGAAAAAGTTTTCCTGGAGATCAGTCAAAAAGCTCTGGGAAATTAAACCAGTCATGGTAGTGAGGCATCAAGAATGTGAACATTCTCTCATTGCTGTAGTAGAGACAAGGTAAAAAGAAGCACATTTACCACAATGTAAATGAGAACATCAATTGTTATTTACTCATAAAATAATCTATTTGCAATCAAAAACACAATTTTTTAACTTATTGTCACTTATTACAATTGGATTATTCAGCATATTCCCACAAAGTTACATGTAAATGCCTGGCAAACAATGTGTGATAACTCAGTTCTATTCCTGTAGTCTGTTGACTATCTCTCAGTCACCAAATATTTTCTGTTTTTTGAGACAGTACTAGTGACTTGTGAACACTTATCTTGCTACCTCTGTTATAACTCTTTAACAGCATCTTTCCTTAGTCATCATTTCGTGATGTCCTTAATTCATGTTGAATACATGAGAATGAAATTGTAGAATCTATATAGTCAAATAACTAATGGACAGTATTTTTCAGAACAGTGTAAGCAGGACTGCAGCAAGCTTATTACTTAACTAACTGTAACATATAACACCTGTATGGGCTGTCATTTCAGACGCATACCAGAGAAAATGTTTGTTTAGGAATTATGAGCAGAATTATGTAATTATGTCAAGAACAAACTCTGTGACTGCTTAGTGTTAATGTGACAGGTGCTTCATATATTGGATTCAGCAGATCGATGGATATTTCATTTCAAATCTTAGGAGTTGTTGGTTCCATTCTCTGCTCGTTCTTGACGGAAGCATGAGGTGGTGTAGCAGAGCAGGTGTTCATAGTCACAAATCAGTGTATAGTGCACACTTGCCCATGGAGCAGGATGAAGTAAGTAGAGCTTAATCACAGTTGTTGCCCCCGTGTCATCTTTACTTAGGTAGTCAGCACTGCAGTTAGTACATCACCACTAACGTCACTCAAACCAAGTGGACAGTATAACGCGACCACATTCATTGAGCATCCATAACATTCTGATCATACAGTTGTTACTAACATGTGCTCACAACAATTACAATGTAATTGCTGCTGATGCTTTGCCAAGGAAAGCAAAAAGCACCTTATGAATGAGAATTTCTATTTGCAGTATGTCTGAGACAAAGATCCAATGTGTCAATAAGGTTTTAACAAAATGGAGCAAAGGGCAGAGCCTCTACTTATTTTCTGGAGTTCTTGTACTTTGATCTTAATTAATTCCTGACATGTGCATGCTAATGGTCCTTTTGGGTATTAAAATATTAATATGATTATTATTAAAGGTAAATTGCTTTAACACTTGATCACCTCAAGAAATAGTCCGTTTTGGGTTGAATATGATTCTGAATGCAGTATTATTTTGACTTTCAGTCCTTCTCCTGATGACTTATGGAATGTTGTCTGGACTGTTCTAACAGTCTCCAGTGGGTATTTTTTGTGATCCTATGAAAGCCTTTGACTGTGTAAACAACCAAATTCTTTTGAAAAATGCAGAATACTATGGTTTAGGTGGTACTGTTGGCTTGTGGCTACAATCATATCTACAGGATCAGAAGCAGTCTGTAATGCTACATGGCTCTTCTGGAGAACCTGCCTCTTCTGAATGGGGCACGATAACGTTTGGTGTGCCTCAAGGCTCCGTTTTGGGCCCACTGCTTTTCCTCATCTTTATTAATGATCTTCCTGTTTGTTCTGAGACAAACAGCAAATGTACCCTGTTTGCTGATGATACCACAATTCTAATTGATGATTTGATTGATCACGATCTTCAACAAACTACAAATACTGTTTTTAATGGCATCTTAATCTGGTTCTCCTCAAATGGTCTCTCCCTCAATGCAGATAAAACTCATTATATGAGGTTCCATACATCACAAAGTAATCTTAATGAAATTAACATAAAATATAGATATCAACCAATACAGAAAGTTGAAGATACAAAATTCTGGGGTGCTTACATAGACAGCAAATGTAATTGGTCAGTTCACATTCTTCATCTATGTAAAAAACATAGCTTGGCAACATTTGCATTACGGGTAATTTCTTCAGTGGCTGAAGTTGACACCATTAAGGTTGCCTACTTTGGCTACTTCCACTCATTGATGTCATATGCTATCATATTCTGGGGGAACCAACCACTTGCAAAAAAAGTTTTCACCATCCAAAAAAAAGCAATCAGATTAATGTGTGAGGTCCATCTAAGACACTCTTGCAGGCACTTGTTTCAGAAGATAGGTATTCTAACAACTGCCTCACAGTATATTTTTTCCTTGCTGACCTTTGTGTGCAAAAATTATTCTATCTACCAAGACAACAGTAAATTCCATGGCTATAACATCAGAAACAAAAACAATCTACATTTCAAAATGAAACGTCTCACTCTGGTACAAAAAGGAGTTTACTACTCCAGCATTAAGCTGTTCAATGCTCTACCACTACATATCAAATGTGTTCATACAGAACTGCCAAAATTTAAACAAGTTCTCAAAGATTACCTGACAGAAAAATCTTTTTATACTGTGGATGAATATCTGAAAGAAAATGCATACCATCACTAAACTTATTGTGTCTAGAAGTAGTTCAATTGATTTTATTGTGTATTTGAGCATTAGCACACTTTTTGTAACAACAAATTGGCTGTAACAACAAATTGGCTGTACCTGTATTTACTCTTGTAGGCCTAATATCTGATTTAACTTTTTGCTCTTATCTTTAACCTTTATTTGAAACTCTTTTTCTGTTAAATGGTTGTTATGTTATCTAGGTGACATTGTATCTATGACTGTATTTATAGTATGTCTTATTTAAACTATGTACAATTTGGCATTGAATTGCCCTTGTATTTATTGTATGTTTAAATTGAAACCTGTACAATTTGACATGTTCCATATCCTTGTGATTGACTCACTAACTGGATCTATGGAACATGAAATAAATGGTTCAAATGGCTCTGAGCACTATGGGACTTAACATCTATGGTCATCAGTCCCCTAGAACTTAGAACTACTTAAACCTAATTAACCTAAGGATATCACACAACACCCAGTCATCACGAGGCAGAGAAAATCCCTGACCCCACCTGGAATCGAACCCGCACGACCACGAGCTGCAGACCATGAAATAAATAAATAAATAAATAAAATTGTGTTGCTTGTCACCTTAATTTTGGAATGAGTAGTTGCACCTGGCAGTCAGTGCTGAATGCAGAAGTGTGCAACGATCTTCACTGCTGTGAGAAGTACTCTCCTTTGCTATATGTTCCCCATACCATAGTCAAAAAATAATGTGAGGCTCATTCTCCTGAAAGACTGATGCGCACAAGTCCTGAAATAAGTTCCTGTGAGCAGTAGTAATATATGAAAGGCAGCAACCTGTCAGGTGAAAGAATGGAGATCTCCCTGGTTTTAGCAACATTTATGATGGGATTTCAATAACAGTCTCATGCCATATCATAGTTCAGAACCCTAAAATGTTTCTCACTTCATACTAAAACAAGTGCTATGAGATCAACTGAGGAAAATTATTCACTTGTGCACTATTACAGAGTGCAAAAGAGCTCCTTAGTTCGTGTTATGTCTCAATTTTGGTATCACCATATCTTACTTTCTCCTGGGATCAAAAGCAAGTACAGACTATCAGTGGTTAATATTGTGATGAGTGATGATGTGATATTGGTTCCACTTGCTACATCAAATCTGTGAATTGAGTTTCATGTTGGCATTCAAATACAGCATGATGTCTTTCTTTTCATATGACAGTATCTGTTGCAGTGTCAGTCAGTC
The DNA here is from genome assembly GCF_023864345.2 of Schistocerca serialis cubense. NCBI lineage: Eukaryota > Metazoa > Arthropoda > Insecta > Orthoptera > Acrididae > Schistocerca > Schistocerca serialis. The sequence continues at coordinate 331,452,893 of NC_064644.1, read as the reverse complement.
AGCCATCGTGAACATATTGGGCACTGTTTATTGCTGCACTTGTTGTGAGTCATGACCTCAAGTGCACACTGTCTATGCTGCATATATTTCAGACATAATACATCCTCCAAAAATTTAGTTAATGTAGCATGCAGGACGCAGGTTGAGTAAATATGAATTTTGTAAGTTGCCATTGCATTAAATACTTCACAGGATATTTAATGCAATTCTTATTATTGCTTATCTTTTAAATTTTAATGTTATCTATGCCTGCAGTGCACAAACATGAACACACACACACACACACACACACAGTCATTGTGTCTAATATGAGAGTCAACAAAATATGCACCAATCCAATGTTGCACCCATCAACTGGGTGAATTTCTCAGCTTTCTGGCAGTGCAAGAAATAATGGACATTTATTTCAATGAGCTGCTTAAAGAATGCTTCTCTGATTATCAGACAATTGACTGCAAGGATTTTATGAAAGAGTATACTTTCAATAAACAACCCATCCACCATCATTACATAGCATTTCTCATATGTGCCATGGCACTGATTCTCCTAGTGCATAGTGGTTTATCTCCTAGAACCTGTTTCTATATTCATTCAAATGTCTCTTGTATTTGTAGATTCACTTCAAAATTTTGTATCACATTGAGGCCTAGTAATTATGAACAAAAGTCATTAGCCTATCTTGGTCCTGAAACCAATTCCAAACAGCTCTGCTGTGATGGATGGGGCTGTTGTCCTGTAAATCAACTGTTATCTAGTTATTTCATGTATTTGTATTTAAAAACATATTTGTAACTAGGACAATGTATTAATATTTTCTGCAGCATTTAAGAATTCAGGTCCTATGATAACTGAGAGACCTAAATTAAACAGTCTGTTTAAGGAGACAGTTTACTGAGCCCACCATATAATGAGAGTCATAGCTTGCTGAGAACCACATGTAGGTCAACTGATTGAAACAGATGTGGAATTGAACAGAGATAACTAAAACATCAGACAACTTTAACTTTTGCATTGCAACAGTGCTATGAAAAAAAAAATTCCCTTGACGGAGTAACTAGTGGCAACTTTACAGAAAATTTGAGGAATATGACGTAGTAGCCACTGTGAATTCAGAAAATAAAAACAACAATGCAGGTGCTACCAATGCATTTTGAAGAAGGAACTTCTACAAAACCCAAAAATTAAATTAATTTCAGTGAGGAAAAAGGTTAAAGAGATCAACATGTATGTGAAAACATTGGGTGCTAAAGTTAATCAACTCAAGCTGTTCAACATTTTTAGAAGTAGTCTTATAGTTATAACAGATGCTTAATACAGATGAATAGAAGAATAGTAATAACAAAACAAGCATTTTAAGATGCTCCAACAATTTAACACATCAGAAAAAATGGAAAATCTACCATATGTGATTTACACCTCTATGGACCTGAGGAATCAAGCAGAGAACTGACTGGAAGCAATAGTAATTATATGCAGAGGACAAAGCACAGAACAATATAGATGAAAAAATAAAGTATCTGAATTCACTGCAATAAACAAAGAAGATAAATGGACAAAATAAAGAAAGGAAGATGCATACTCATTTAATACACCTTTGAACACATCACCCTCCTCATCGATGTATTTAGGGGCAGTGTATGAGGCTAGAAACTATGAGGATGACAGAGGAAACTGCTTTCAAGACCTCGTGACCAGAACAAACTGCAACAAAAATGTTGGGGACATTAGGAGAATATCAGATGGTTGATTTGATAAGATAGCCTTTAGGAAATGAATGGATGAATATTTAAAAACTATTTAAAAAAACTTATAGTTATTTGCTGTTTATATCTGCAGGAAATAGATGTATCTTTGAAAGTACAGCAGCTCAATGTATGGCTTTGCAATGTATTTTAGAATATTAATGTATGCCTCTCTGTTGAGGGTGCCCTCAATTTCTCACAGGCGCCCCCCCCCCCCCCCCCCCCCCCCCTATTCACCAAGCCGAGATGTAACCCAAAACACCATCAGGAAAGCATCCACTTATTTCCATTTCTGTGAAATATTTAGGATGGAAGTGCTCTCTCCATGGCCAGTACATCTAATAATATGAAAACCATTTGCCTGTTCTGAAAACTACACGTTTGTTTGAAAAATGCAAGATGAAACAGGAGTAACTACGAAACAGGGGAAACAGATTTTATAATTAGTGTTCTGCTCTACAATAACATAAAGCCAGTTTTATGTAAGCCATTTGCATTTAGAATCTTCTTCTTCTTCTGTCCTTAAGGCTTTGGCACTTGTCCTGTTTTGTCCCCACTTCTCACTGCCACCTCATTTTGGGTCTTCCTACATCCCTTCTTTCTCTTGACTGGTACAGCATGGAAAGATTTGGAATTCTATCTGCAGTCATTCTTTGTGGGTGATCTTTCGATAATGTTTTATTTTCTACAATCATTTCATTAATATTATAAATGTCTTGTTCATTCCTAATATCTCCATTTCTTGGAGACAAGCTAGGCAAGTCAAGGATAAATGATTTTGTATCACAGATAGGATGAAAATTGCTGTATGGAACATATGAAGGATTGGAAATAAAGAAATGGAGCTAGGCCACAAATTAAGACATAAACAGATTGATTGCATTTACAATACCTTATACAATAATTTAATGATATCTCAGCTGAAATGGGGCATTGATCATGGCAGAATATGTCTTCTAATGAGAAAATACAACTCTGCTTCATCCAAAGTCAGTATCTCCCTCTGTAAAAGCCATGCAAATAACCTTCTGACAAAGAGTAAGGCATTGCTTTATAGCAGCTTATCAATAGAAAAGCCCTTTACCATTCACTCTCCTTGTTACATTTCTTGCACTTCCAGGAAACTGCAAAATATGTCTCATTTGATGGCAACTGAGAAATGGATTTAAAAACTTATGCCTACCTGTGTCTGTATATGTGCGGATGGATATGTGTGTGTGTGCAAGTGTATACCTTTCCCCTTACCCTCATCAATGTGAAATAAGTGTTTACTTAAATGTGACTCTGTTTGGTGAAGATCTAGAAATCTAAAACTTCAAGTTATTTGCTGATGATGTTGGAACTGGCAATAAATTATGAGGCTGTTTCAAGTGTGAACTAATATTTTCACTGTAACACCACAAACACATACACCCTAAAATGTATTTTGACTATGGGTGGAAGCAAAAATTCTTTGAATAATCAAAATGAGTATTTTATTGTTTTTAACCAATGTAACAACTGTCACTGGAATTGCTATCCTACTGTACTGTTTCCCACCTAATTCTATCTAGCATTTACAAATCAGACAGTACTGGTAAACAAATGCAAATATTTAGTTTACATTGAATCACGTCAGACAGGTGTACCAGAAAGAATGCTATACATTTTAGCGTTTGGCCAAAAGGCCTTCTCCTGAAGTTGTAGGCATGCACACATTCACACAAGCACAACTAAGACACACAGGTGACCACTGTCTCAAGCTGACAAATGGTGGCCAAGAAACACCTGAACATGCTGCACAACACAATGTGCCTCACTTTAACAATTGCATCATTGCCTGCACCATCTGGATCCTGCCTACCAATACCAGCTTTTCTTAGCTCCACAGGTGGGAACTCTTCCTGCAATATAATGTATGTTCCCGTAACCTCACTGTCCTCAGCCTTTGCTACTCTCTGTGCTCCACTAACGTTGCACCATCTATAGCACAACACAACCTTCCATTCCATCAATGCACCCACCAATCCTTCCCCCCTTCAATACTCTCTTTCCCCCCACCCCCACAACCTCAGCTGAAACCATCCAACTGCACCTTGCAGCCCTACCCTGTCTGTGCATGCTCCCACAAGCTGCACTACACATCCTCCACCCACCAATGGCCAGAGACAGTGGTCATGTATGTATGTGTGTGTGTGTGTGTGTGTGTGTGTGTGTGTGTGTGTGTGTGTGTGTGTGTGTGTGTGTGTGTAGCAGTCCTTTTGTTGTGCCTGACTTTGATGGTGAGTAACAATCTGTCCCTTTCATAATACTTCTCATTTAAGTCCATCAGATAATATCAACAGAAACTTATACAAGCAAAAAGTTAGCAAATAATGAAGTCACCTCCAGACCAGGGACTAAGTTGAAATGAAAAAAGAAGAAGAATCATGGAGAAGGCATGAAAGCGGCTTGGGAACTCCAAAGATTGAAATATAATAGTTTCATCTGACCCAACAGGATCCCATCACAGCTAACAAAATAGTATCAATAATAAGCAGTGCTCACCCATGATCATCTTTTAGATGTCTCTTTAAGAAGATAAGGATTTTGACTACCATACTACTTGATTGTACATTTATTCTCTCATGGAAAAAATTAAACAATGGAAAATCCAGGATGGAATTTATATTCTCTCATGGAGCTTGTTATAAATAACTTACCACAGTTCAAAAGGAACAATGATGTATGTAATTACAGTACCAGAAATAAAAATTATATTCGTTACTCCACATTAAGGTTGTCTTTAGCACAAAATGGATGCACATTGTTGCATCCAAAATTTTTGATCACATACCCAGTGATATAAAATGCCTGACAGTTCAAAAAGTACTAAAATGGATTTTCCTTGACAACTCCTTCTTTTGCATAGAGGAATTACTATTTCTGTAATCTGCTTTAAAAAGTTGTTAATAGTCAGAACTTAGCCATTTTTTACCTAAGAAAGGCTACTGTGAATGTTAAATGACTCATTTCACATAATTGTGATTAATTCTACAAATTATCCATGGAACTAACTAACTAATTAACTAAATAATGTATAATAAACTGATCTAAACAGGTGAAAAGTATTTTTGTAGGCAATAGAAGATATGTGTCATAGAAACCATTTTATTTAGGCTTAAACATTTCTTCTTGATGAATAAGAGTCACCCTGCTTGCAGAACATGTTAGAATGCAAGCTGCTATTTATGGTGAGAACTCATCAGATCAGTGCCTATAAATATTCAGTATATAGTGATGTATTACTTTTTTGTTATGTCTCTGTCTGTAACTTTTATAAGAATGTTCATTCTTTTTATGTTATGAGAATAACATTGGAGACCATTTTTGCATTATGTAACATGCTGTCTGATTTATTTATCACTTCAGTACTGAGTTTTTAATGAGAATTTTGTTTTCAGCAGCAACAAAAAATATATCAAAGCTAGGATAGTTTCTGCTACTTAACATTCAATGTCAGTCTTTGTCATCACTATGAATTACCTGTCTGTCTTTTGAACTCAAATGTTACAGAACACAACCATTCTTTTCTCCAAATAAAACTTTGAATTCAGACATAGCTACATCTCTCTTAAGAGCATTTGATTTTCTTATAACAACGAGTCTGCTGTGGTTCATCTCCTTAGTCTTTATCCCAGGTTCATGGATCAAGAAGGCATTGTCCAAAATGTCAAAATCATAGTCCATTACACACATGATATATCCCTGAAATAGTGATGGAAATTTCATTACAATTATAAAGTGACAAGTATAACAGCCAAATCCAGTGCTTCCATTAGATTATATATTTGTAGATAATTTTATTTATTTATTTATCTCTTGTTCTGTTGATCCATGCTGTGACAGTATCACAGGCTATGGAACTTCAGAGATCTATGGTAGCACATAAAAACAAAACAAAATGATTTCATATTGAACAGTGACTTAGGTTCTACTACAGAAAAGCAGTTTCGAGAGATAAATAAATATTACAAAATAATAAGTGTTACAGATAATAAATATTGCAAAATATGTGTTTACAATAAAGAATAGCCAGAATTATGAATGTAGATTTGGGCACATATTTGCATTTAACAATAAAAGAAATGCTAAACATTGTAGTTCAGTAACTCTTCTATTGTTTAAAATGATCATTGTAATAGAAACTGCCTTACTCTTTTTTAAACAAGAGCTCATCTTCTACCAAACACTTAATTCTTGAAAAGGGGAGGGGAGGGGGGGGGGGGGGGGTTAAAAATCTTACAGCCAGTGAACCTTTCTGTACCATACTTAGATTTGCCTGTTCACAGCGGATATCATATTTCTTCTGGTCTCATGACTATGATACTCACTATTCAGTTTAAAAATGGATTTTTTTCTATTGTATAAAATGATCCTTGTAATAGGAACTGCCTTAAAGTTTTTAAACAAGAGCTCATCTTCTACCAAACACTTAATTCTTGAAAAGGGGGGGGGGGGGGCAGCGTTAAAAATCTTACAGCCAGTGAACCTTTCTGCACCATACTTAGATTTGCCTGTTCATAGCGGATATCATATTTCTTCTTGTCTCATGACTATGATACTCATCATTCAGTTTAAACATGGATTTTTTCCCCCTTATGAAGCACATCAAAAAGAATATATATTGCCCAGTGGATGTAAGGATTCCAAGTTTCTTAAAAAGATTCCTGCATGTGGCTCTAGGATGGACTCCACACGTGATCCTTATGGCTCATTTTTGTGCACACAGTACTTTTTTAACCAGTGACTGATTACCCCAAAATATAATTCCATATGCCATAATGGCATGAAAATAACCATAATAGGTTGACTTCACAGTTTCCATACTTCTATAAGAATAAACAATGCGTAATGCGTAAGTTGCTGAACTCAATCTTTTGCACAGATCCAGGTTGTTGTTTAACCAATTCAGTTTGCTGTCAATATGCAAGCCTGGGTATTTTGAGGTATCCACCCTGGTTATCACCTACTCACCTATTTTTACTACTATTACTCATCTTTGAATGTTGTGTGGAACTGAACGTAGTTTGTTTTAGTGTGATTTAATGAAGGGCCATTAATGTTATACCAGTTCACTGATTCACTTATTTGCTGTTTCCTCAAGTTTATCTACTGAATTATCAATAAGTAGTATAGTGTCATGAGCAAAAATGGTGAATCTACAATATTCTGTACACAGATGACTTTGCCAGAAAATGCAAATATTGCATTTTCTGTTGACAGACCTTTCTGAAATCCAAACTGACTTTCACTGAGGATATTTTGATCCCTGAGATGCTTAACTATCATGGCATGCATTAGGTTCTCTAAAATCTTTGACAATCTTGTCAGTAGTGATATTGGCCAATAGTTACCAGCATCTGTCTTATCTCCCTTCTTATACAGTGGTTAGATACAAGGAATGAACTGGCAAAAGAGTTCTAAATGGCCTCTCTGTCAATAATGGGTAGCTCCAGGTCATAAATCAAAACAGTAGAGACAGGAAAATAGATTAATTTTGGAAAATTTTGAGGTTTATAAATAGATAAACCCTGGAAAACTATTCAGCAACTACAGTTTGTAGACTGGTCTCCTGTATATGCTGACCGAGCGAGGTGGCACAGTGGCTAGCACACTGGATTCGCATTCTGGAGGATGACGGTTCAATCCCACGTCTGGCCATCCTGATTTACGTTTTCCGTGATTTCCCTAAATCACTCCAGGCAAATGCTGGGATGGTTCCTTTGAAAGGGCAAGGCTGACTTCCTTCCCCATCCTTCCCTAATCTGATGAGACCGATGACCTTGCTGTCTGGTCTCCTTCCCCAAAACAACGCAACCCTGTATATGCTGCAGTTAATATCAATTTAATACATTCTTAACTAAAGTTACAAAATGGAAGAATTGTTACCTAAAAAGTCAGGGAGAAAAGACCTGGATAAATCTGACTCTAGTCTGTGGATCACTAAGAGAATCAAAATTTCTTGTAAAACTAAAAGGAAGCTAAACATGTAAGCCAGCAGATAGAATCATGCCAGCAACATGAGATACTATGTAATGTATAATACAGTTCTTAATGAGGCCTCAAAAATGCTGAAAAACATGTTCATGAAGGCAAGAACTTTTGGACTGTGAAATGAAATGAAAGCCAAATGCAGCTTTTTAAAGAAAGAAATAAAAAAAAGCTGCAGTGTGTAGAGAAAAAATCAAAATAAGTAATTAGGAACATTTGAGTTTATTGATTCAAACACAGTAGCTTTTATAGCCCTATGTAAAGAATATTTTATAACAGTAACATAACAAAAAGCTTCACTTTGAAACATATTCAGTAAATTGTTGCTATAATGGTGCAGCCATGTCACTGAAATCTTTTGCCATACTTTTGATGTGAGTAACTTCTAAACATCTCAAGTAAGTAGTTGCAAAACACTGTCTAACAAACAAGATAATCCAGGTGCTACTAATTTTTTACCAGCCATAAATTTCACAAATTTTTCTAAGGCTTTGAAGAAAATTATGTATGACAGAATTATAAACTTTGTGGAGGCCATAACATCATCAGAAGCCAGTTTGGGTTTCAAAAAGGATTGTTGGCAGAAGATGTTAAATATGTTCTGCTGAGGCTTTTTTAGATTTAAAATACTTTTAACAAAAGCTAAGTGTACATATAAAAAAAGTTCCTATTGAAAATGCCTGAGGTAGGTAGAAAAGAGCTGCTTATGGACGATGTGATCCACCAACCAATCTGAGGGATCTACGCCAAATCACCGTTGAGGAGTGGGACAATCTGGACCAACAGTGCCTTGATGAACTTGCGGATAGTATGCCATGACAAATACAGGTATGCATCAATGCAAGAGAATGTTGTACTGGGTATTAGAGGTACCAGTGTGTACAGCAGTCTGGACCACAACCTCTGAAGGTCTCACTGTATGGTGGTACAACATGCTATGTGTGGTTTCTCATGAGCAATAAATAGGGAGAAATGATGTTTGTGTTGATCTCTATTCCAATTTTCTGTACACGTTTCAGAACTCTTGGAATTGAGATGATACAAAGCTTTTTTTGATGTGTGTGTGTAGGTAAAATTAGTGTTACATCAAGTGGATCAATTCAGGTCTTTCTAACAAAAAGCAGGAAGGTGTTGGATAGAGCAAAAGACATTTAATCATCATCATAATTTATACCATGAATTGTGTTTTGCCTCAGTATCAGGTTCTGGGTCCAATACTTTTTATTGTTTGTGCTAATGACATACCTATTTGTGCAGAGTGTTACACTTTACCATCTTTGCTGATGGCATGGCATAGTTATTGAGAACAGAAAATACAAACTTTCGATCTCAGTAAATACTGTTTTAATAGATGTTGTAAAATGGTCTTTCTGTTAATGTTAGTCGTAAAATGGTCTTTCTGTTAATGTTAGTCAAACAGGTTTTATATAGCTTCACACAACTTTTAATAATATAAATAATGTAGTAAAACTGGATGATGCACTGATAGCAAGATGGTACAACGAAATACCAATGTTTAGATATAAAAATGAAACTTCACTGGTCAAGCCACATTCTGCATATTTTCAAAAGGTTGTTCTGCAATTGACACATTGATTACCCTCATAGAAACTTGTTAATCTGCAATTTATAATCCCTTTCATACATGGAGAAAACTTTTGTTGAATTCAAAATCTTCACAATTACACATGATATGTATCGTCCATGACACTTTATAAGAAAAAAGCCTCCCTGTAAACCTAATAGTGACACTAAAGGAAAAGATGATTTCAGCCTTGGTATTACAAACTGTGTATTGTGCAGAAGGAGACCCAGTTCATGGCTGCAGGTTGTTTAATGTCTTCTCTTCACAGGATAGTGATAGCTTTAAACATTTTCTGTTGTCACATCATTTTATGGCATAGAAGTGTTCCTGAACCTAATGTGCAATATGTATGTACTAGTAACTTAGATTTATTTTCAAATCCTTTTGTGTGTTGAAATGTAACTGATACAACTAGAGATATTTCAAATATTGATACCTTGGACTAGTAAAGTATTACTGTATGAGATCAGGGGTTTTTAATTTTGGAAATTTGGTATTTTAATGAGCTGTTGCATTGCGAGATAATATTTTTGGATGTAAATCAGGGGGTCATACTTCCTTTTTAAATTATTTTTCATAAATGTGCTAGTTAATAATTTAATGCAGAAATTAAGCAGATGCTGTGTAAATGATTGTTTAGCACTCCATCTTCAGGCCACGAGTGGCCTACTGAGACCATCCGACTACCGTGTCATCCTCAGTGGAGGATGTGGATAGGAGGGGCGTGGTGTCAGCACACCGCTCTCCTGGTCATTATGATGGCATTCTTGACTGAAGCCGCTACTATTTGTTTAAGTAGCTCCTCAATTGGCATCACAAAACTTAGTGCACCCTGAAAAATGTCAAAAGCTCATGGCGGCCTGGATGGTCATCTATCCAAGTGCCGACCATGCCCGACAGTGCTAAACTTCAGTGATCTCACGGGAACCGGTGCATCCACTGCAGCAAGGCCATTGCCAGATGATTGTTTAGGTTACATAAATTTTCAATTACAGCACGAAATAGAGTCTATGGCATGAAAACTAAAATCTTACAAGACCAACTACAATAAAAAAAAAATGCAACAAAAATGTAATGTGTTTTGGAACCTTTTCAAAGTGGAAAATTTGGAACACCAAAAGAAAGAGAAATAATATAGAATGTAATGTTTTTATATAAGAAAAATAAAATTTCATACAAGATTGAAATGTTATTATATATAGGTGGAAAAGTTAAATAATTAGTCAAATTAAAACTTTTGTAAAATTGGTTGTTCTGTATGTTGTGTTGTGGTCTTCAGTCGAGAGACTAGTTTGATGCAGCTCTCCATGCTACTCTATTCTGTGCAAGCTTCTTCATCTCCCAGTACCTACTGCACTCTGCATTCTTCTGAGTCTGCTTAGTGTATTCATCTCTTGGTCTCCCTCTACAATTTTTACCCTCCATGCTGCCTTCCAATACTAAATTGGTGATCCCTTGATGCTTCAGAACATGTCCTATCAACCAATCTCTTCTTCTAGTCAAGTTGTGCCACAAATTTCTCTTCTCACCAGTTCTATTCAGTATTTCCTCATTAGTTATGTGATCTATCCATCTAATCTTCAGCATTCTTCTGTAGCGCCACATTTTGAAAGCTTCTATTCTCTTCTTGTCCAAACTATTTATCATCCATGTTTCATTTCTATACATGGCTACACTCCATACAAATACTTTCAGAAACGACTTCCTGACATTTAAATCTATACTTGATGTTAACAAATTTCTCTTCTTCAGAAATGCATTCCTTGCCATTGCCAGTCTACATTTCTTATCCTCTCTACTTCGACCATCATCAGTTAATTTGCTCCCCAAATAGCAAAACTTATCTAGTACTTTAAGTGTCTTATTTCCTTATCTAATTCCCTCAGCAACACCCGACTTAATTTGACTACATTCCTTTATCCTCCATCTTGCTTTTGTTGATGTTCATCTTATATCCCCCTTTCAGACACTGTCCATTTGGTACAACTGCTCTTCCAGGTCCTTTGCTGTCTCTGACAGAATTACAATGTCATCAGGGAACCTCAAAGTTTTTATTTCTTCTTCCATGGATTTTAATTCCTACTCCAAATTTTTCATTTGTTTCCTTTACTGCTTGCTCAATATACAGATTGAATAACATCAGGGATAGGCTACAAACCTGTCTCACTCCCTTCCCAACCACTGCTTCCCTATCATGCCCCTTGACTCTTGTAACTGCCATCTTGTTTCTGTACAAATTGTAAATAGCCTTTTGCTCCCTGTATTTTATCCCTGCCAACTTCAGAATTTGAAAGAGAGTATTCCAGTCAACATTGTCCAAAGCTTTCTCTAAGTCTACAAATGCTAGAAATGTAGGTTTCCTTTCCTTAATCTATCTTCTAAGGTAAGTCATAGGGTCAGTACTGCCACATGTGTTCCAACATTTCTATGGAATTGAAAGTGATCTTCCCCGAGGTTGGCTTCTAACAGTTTTTCTATTCATGTGTACAGAATTTGCTTTAGCATTTCGCAGCCATAACTTATTAAACTGATAGTTTGGTAATTTTCACATCTGTCAACACCTGTTTTTTTTGGGATTGGAATTACTATATTCTTCATGAAGTCTGTGTGTATATTACCTGTCTCATACATCTTGCTCACCAGATTGTAGTGTTTTGCCAGGGATGGGTCTTCCAAGGCTGTCATTAGTTGCAATGAAATGTTGTCTAGTCCTGGGGCTTTGTTTCAACTTAGGTCTTTCAGTGCTCTGTCAAGCTCTTCTCACAGTATCATATCTGCAACTTCATCTTCATCTACATCCTCTTCCATTTCCGTAATATTGTCCTCATGTACATCACCCTTGTATAGACCCTCTATATACTCCTTCCACCTTTCTGCTTTACCTTCTTTGCTTAGAACTGGGTTTCCATTTAAGCTCTTGATATGCATAGAAGTGGTTCTCTTTTCTCCAAAGGCCTCTTTAATTTTCCTGTAGGCAGTATCTATCTTACCCCTAGTGAGATATGCCTCTACATCCTTGCTTGGTCATTTTGCACTTCTTGTCAATTTCATTTTTGAGATGTTTGTATCCCTTTTTGCCTGCTTCATCTACTGTGTTTTTATATTTTCTCCTTTCATCAATTACATTCAATATATCTTCTGTTATCCAAGGATTTCTACTAGCCCTTGTCTTTTTACCTACTTGATCCTCTGCTGCCTTCACAATTGCATCCCTCAAAGCTACCCATTCTTCTTCTGCTGTATTTCTTTCCCCCATTCCTGTCAATCATTCCCAAATGCTCTCCCTGAAACTCTCTACAACCTCTGGTTCTGTCAGTTATCCAGGTTCCATCTTCTTAAATTCCCACCTTTTTTGCAGTTTCTTCAGTTTTAATCTACAATTCATAACCAATAGATTGTGGTCAGAGTCCACATCTGCCCCTGGAAATGTCTTAAAATTTAAAACCTGGTTCCTAAATCTATGTCTTACCATTATATAATCTATCTGAAACCTTCCAGTATCTCCAGGCCTCTTCCATGTATACAACCTTCTTTCATGATTCTTGAACCAAGTGTTAGCTATGATAAAGTTATGCTCTGTGCAAAATTCTACCAGTTGGCTTCCTCTTTGATTTCTTACCCCCATTCCATATTCACCTACTACATTTCCTTCTCTTCCTTTTCCTACTATCGAATTCCAGTCACATGTGACTATTAAATTTTCATCTCCCTTCACTATCTGAATACTTTCCTTTATCTCATCATATATTTCATCAATCTCTTCATCATCTGGAGAGCTAGTTGGCATATAAACTTGTAGTACTGTGGTAAGCATGGGCTTCGTGTCTATCTTGGCCACAATAATCCATTCACTATACTGTTTGTTGTAGCTTAGCCACACTCGTATTTTTTTATTCATTGTTAAACCTACTCTTGAATTACCCCTATTTGATTTTGATTTTATAACCCTGTATTTGCTGGGCCAAAAGTCTTGTTCCTCCTGCCAGTGAACTTCACTAATTCCCACTATATCTAACTTTAACCTGCCCATTTCTCTTTTTAAATATTCTAACCCACCAGCCCAATTAAGGGATCTGACATTCCATGCTCAGATCCGTAGAATGCCAGTTTTCTTTCTCCTGATAGCGACGGTCCTCCTGAGTAGTCCTCGCCTGGAGATCTGAATGGGGGACTATTTTACCTCCAGTATATTTTACCCAAGAGGACGCCATCATCGTTTAACCATACAGTAAAGCTGCATGCCATCAGGAAAAATTACGGCTGTAGTTTCCCCTTGCTTTCAGCTGTAGACAGTACCAGTACAGAAAATCCATTTTGGTTAGTGTTACAAGGCCAGGTCAGTCAATCATCCAGACTGTTGCCCTGCAACTACTGAAAAGGCTGCTGCCCCTCTTCAGGAACCAAATGTTTGTCTGGCCTCACAACAGATACCCCTCCATTGTGGTTGCACCTACGGTATGGCTATCTGTATCGCTGAGGTACGCAAGCGTCCCCACCAACAATAAGGTCCAAGGTCCATGGTTTCTGTATAACAACTTTAATTCTAACTGATATAAGAAAGAGGTAAAATGTACTAATTTTTGGAAATATGAAATATATACAGTACAGTGGCTTTGTGGTTTTGAACATCATTTTCAGAGTTATGGTTGACTGGATCTTGTCATAATGAGCATATGTATGAAAAGAAAAGTGTCTGATTCTTCAGCTGATAAATAAAAGAACCTGTTATGTAATTTTTAATATGAGATTTGCTCCCCACTATATGCATACAATGCAACTCACATTTTACAGATACACCAAAACGAAAAGCACCTAGTAAGGTTTAATAGTTTTTGTAAAATTAATGCATGAATTAGTGATATTTGATGTATGGGAGTTAAAAAGGATAGTCATAAAACTTAATTATCACCTCAAAAAATGAAGTTATGTAATTAATTCTTTGTTTGTTGGCAGGTACACATCAAAATCCCGTGACACATTGTTGCAGCATGCGACTAGACAAAGCAAAGCCAAATGGTGCTGGTGATTGGTGAAATGAAGTAACATGTGGTAATTCATTTTCAGCTGCAAGAATTCCATTGTTGACAAAAATGAATCATCCCATACATCTCTGCTCCATCAATGAACTGCACTATTTTGTTTTGGTGCTTCAAAAAATGTGTTGCTGCTATGTGGCATGAGATTTTCAACATGTGCATAGAGCACAGATATTACCTGCAAGCAAACAAAAACACTACAGATAATTGAAATTACTGCATCTTGAAGGTGGCATGCAATGAACATCAAAGTGTACTATATGTTAGTATTTGAAAATGATTAGCATATCAGCGCAGCTCCATAAAGTTTTATACATAAGATATGATCATGCTTCACATTTCTCATTCAGGAATTTTCTTCCAATGTTGTTTGTTTGTGAGAAGATCATGTTAAGCTTCAGACAAGAGGTATATATACAAACACATGTTGGAATTTGAGAATGGAAAGGTCATGGCCTATGTAGATTGTGGTTTATTGTTCCACAATGTTGCTTGCTGCATTGCTCAGGATCTCATGACTGTCATGCAGATGTGGAAACAACAGATTCCGGAGGCATATACTCAATGCCATAGAGGATCTCAATGACTCCACACATCTGGCACCCGAGAGGAACAATACATTGGTTGCTCAGCCATGTAGGATTATACAGCCTCTCTGTGGGTCTACTACATACAGTTTACAACCATTTGGACTTGTATACTGTATATCTGGATCAAAATGACATCTACTGTTGACAAATTGTTCAGATGTTATGTGCATTAGCTACTGGCCAGTTGCAGATGATGCTTGTAGCTGGTAATCTAACAACTGTGATCCATTTTCACTGCTTGCTTTATTTCTCTGTGTGACAAATTAATTTTGCACTATAGAATGTTTGAAGCTTGCAGTGGAACTGTGAAGAAAAGTGTTGTTACTCAGTGTACATTTTTGTACAAAATATGTATTCAAATGATGGATCTGATAAACTAATATTACTTTTAAATCCCTTGGAGACTTTCACAGTGACATATTTCAACCAACTCTTCTCTGTGTACAAGCTGCATCACTTTGAATAAAATACATGGGATTTTGATAGCTGTATCTGCTGTTGTTATTAAGAGTTAAGATCACTCATGGCTGGGCTGGCACTATGTTATGCATGTATAGATGCAAAGGGAGCACTGGGAACATTCAAGAGGGGGCTGATGTGACACATGCATGGAAGGTAAGTTGGGCAGCTCACAGCAGCTTTGTTTCATTCTAGGACTCAGTGGTGTCATATGATGCAATGGGTGGGCACCACATTTGAAACTTACACTCCCACCTCCCAACAAACATCTTTTCAAACTGTTTTTTATGCCCATTTTCTATGTAATGTTTACCCATGGCTGACTCATCAAGTTTCTTTTATTTAATACATCAAAAATGCTGCACTAAGCTCTGCAACAGTGTGATTAGTTTGTCCTATGTAAATTCTGCCACATTTGGAGGAAATGCCATTCACACCAGTAAATCAAAAACCTATGTTGTCTTTAATGGGACATAACAATCTCTTATTTTGGGGGTGGGCCTCAACACTGGTGTGTCAGTCCATGTCTCTCCAGTGCACGTCCTATGTTACTAGTCATTTCTCCACAACATGGAAGGGATGCAACCACCTTAGGCCCTTCAGCCAACTGAATCAGTCATTTTAGAAACACTGTAACTCCACATTTTATGCAAAATGAGTTATTTGTGCCCAGGCCTTCTTTAACTGTAGTCACAGTGTTCTGTATAGAAATGATGTATTTACCATGCACCTGTGTATGTTTCTTGTATCTGGTAAGTTTGTGTTACTTTTAGAAACAACAAACCTCCTGGAGTTCTGCTGTTTCTAATCTTAATGTGGCAGCACTATTGATTCTGTTGGCTACACTGTGTTATCTGTTTAGATTTATCATTGTCGAAGAGTTGGTTGTCCTTTGGATAGAATAGAACATTCTTGGCCTTGGCTATTTTGTATGATTACAAGGTGCACATTGATAGCAGTTTCATTTTAAACTTCTGAGATAATTTTGTATTTTTGTATTTTATTTGCATGAAACATGTAATTACATAGCAGTTGGTAGTACAATGTAACAGTATACAATCTAATTTTACTTTATAATAGAAACTTAAGAATGCAGTCCAAATTATTTGACATAATAATACTTTAGATTTTAGTTTTTACAGTAGGCTATAGAAGTACTCCTCAATGAGCCACGATTCTAGATGTTTTTTGAATGTCTCTCCGGTTATTACCTTTAGTTCAGTTGGCAGTGCATTGAAGTATTTTGCTCCATTAACATATGGACTGTTTGCAGTTTTTTCAGTTTTCTGTATATCATATGGTAACTTTGTACTTGTCTAGTATTGTGATCATGAATTTCTGCATCACGACAAATATATTTCTTATCTTCTACAGTTAATACTATTGTTTCAAACATATACATTGAATAGTCAGAATTTTTAATTCTATAAACAATTCCTTACATGATGTTCTAGCATCTTTTTTGCCTAATATTCTCAAGGCTCTTTTCTGGAGTTTAAATATTCGATCTA
This sequence comes from Schistocerca serialis cubense, assembly GCF_023864345.2. Classification (NCBI taxonomy): domain Eukaryota; kingdom Metazoa; phylum Arthropoda; class Insecta; order Orthoptera; family Acrididae; genus Schistocerca; species Schistocerca serialis. The sequence continues at coordinate 331,435,958 of NC_064644.1, read as the reverse complement.
CATGAGTTTTGGAAGCCCCACCCCAGAGTGCAAGACCATTTGCTAGAAATGGATGTATTAAACCAAAATACATCATCCTCATTGTTTGGGTATTGACGTATGGTGCTATTCCTCTTAAAACATACAAGATAGATGATAGCCTTGCACATGCACTGTCAATTTGTTGTGTTGATAGTAGTTTGCTATCTACGCATATACCTAGGAATTTGCACTCACTGGAGATTTTCCCTGCGATATTACTATCTTGTGAATCAAAACAAGTTTGCAAATCACCAACATTGAAGGGAATTATATTTGTTTTTTGTAAGTTGACTTTTAGATTGTCATTTTCAAACTTTTGCTTTGCAATACCTATAATTTTTTTTACCTCTATGCCGAGATTAAGAATATAATTTCCCCAACAAAGGCCTGAAGTGTCATCTGCATACATTGTAATGAAGGTATCATTTTTTACTATCTTTGGGAAGTCTCTGACGTAACATATAAAAAGGAGGGGACCAATTATCGATCCCTGAGGCAGACCAAATTTAATACTCCTGACCCTTGATGTATAGCTTTTTAATGTTTCTCCACTACTGTGTGAGATTGAGGTACACTGTCTTCTGTTTTTTTAAATATGATGTGATGAGGTGCAATAAATTTCCACTTATGCCATCCCTGGCCAGTTTTGACAGAAGTACCTTATGATCAACCCTATCAAAAGCCTTTGATAGGTCTAGGAAAACTCCAGCTACTTGCATGCCTTCATCAATTTTGTCAAGAGCTTTCAGCATAAACTGAATTGTTGCAGTTGTGGTGCTATGACCACTTCTGAAGCCACAATGAAAATTTCCCAGGATGTTATTTATTTATTTATTGTTCCGTGGGACCAAATTAAGGAGAAGCCTCCATGGTCATGGAATGAGTCAATACATGAAATTATAACACGATAGTAGAAACAGATGAAATGAATTATAAAAAAAAAAAACGTATTCAGGCAACAAGTCGTAAGTTTAAATAAAGAAAATCAACAATGTAACACTGGAATTTGCTTAATTTTTTAGCTCTTCCAAGAGCTCCTCGACAGAATAGAAAGAGTGAGCCATGAGGAAACTCTTCAGTTTAGACTTAGAAGAGTTTGGGCTACTGCTAAGATTTTTGAGTTCTTGTGGTAGCTTATTGAAAATGGATGCAGCAGAATACTGCACTCCTTTCTGCACAAGAGTCAAGGAAGTGCATTCCACATGCAGATTGGATTTCTGCCTAGTATTAACTGAGTGAAAGCTGCTAACTCTTGGGAATAGGCTAATATTGCTAACAACAAATGACATTAAAGAAAATATATACTGTGAGGGCAATGTCAGAATTCCCAGACTATTGAATAGGGGTCGACAAGAGGTTCTTGAACTTACACCACATATAGCTCGAACAGCCCGTTTTTGAGCCAAAAATACCCTTTTTGAATCAGAAGCATTACCCCAAAAAATAATACCATATGACATAAGCGTATGAAAATATGCAAAGTAGACTACTTTTCGTGTTGAACTGTCACTTATTTCAGATACTGTTCTAATGGTAAATAAAGCAGCATTTAGTTTCTGAACAAGATCCTGGACATGGGCTTACTATCTATCCAAACGCCTAGGAACTTGAACTGTTCTGTCTTGCTTATAATATGCCCATTCTGTCTGATCAAAATATCGGTTCTTGTTGAATTGTGAGTTAGAAACTGTAAAAACTGAGTCTTACTGTGATTTAGCATCAAATTATTTTCCACAAGCCACAAACTTATTTCATGAATTACATTATTTGATACTGTTTTAATATTACACACAAGATCCTTCATTACCAAGCTGGTGTCATCAGCAAACAGAAATATTTTTGAATCACCTGTAATACTAGAAGGGATATCATTTACATAAATAAGAAACAGCAGTGGCCGCAGCACCGAACCTTGGGGAACACCCCACTTAACAGTGCCCCATTGAGACTGAACATCACTACTACTCTCAATACTGCAGAGAATTACCTTCTGCTTTCTGTTCTTAACCAATTGTAAGCTGCTCCCCTTACTCCATAATGATCCAACTTCTGCAGTAATATTTTGTGGTCAACACAGTCAAAAGCCTTCGTTAAATCAAAGAAAACACCTAGCGTTCGCAACCTTTTATTTAATCCGTCCGAAACCTCACAGAGAAAAGAGAATATAGCATGTTGTGCTTATTATAATGCTCTAACATATATTTCAGAATTATGTTTTCAATTAACTTGCCAAAAACGGAAGTTAAGGCATGTGGTCTGTAATTTTCTACTAGTTGTTTATCACCTTTCTTTGTAGACAGGTTTAACAATGGCTAATTTTAGTATGTCAGGGAACACTCCTTCTTTTAAGACACTATTTATCAGATGCACCAAAGGATACGCTAGATTGTTTTCACACTGTTTAAGTAAAAATGGAGAAATTTCATCCCATCCAGCAGATTTTTTGTTTTTACATTCTCTGAGGAGCTGCAAAATGGAAAACTTCACAAAAGAAAACAGGTGTGTGAGGAATGAAGATGAATGCAAGAGTGAGGTAATTAAAAGAGTACATGTTCAGGGAAGTGAATACACAAACTATGCAAGGCAAACAGTTCCAGAAAGAAAAACAGGTGAGAAATGCAACTGTAAGAAAGCATGATTTGCTGATGTTGGTGTGTTTTTCAAACATCTTTGTTAGATAGCTTTAACAACTTCAAGAGCAAAGATGAACAGGACTTACAAAGTCTCATCACTTTTAACAATGTGCAAAGACCTCATCTGTCTAAAAATAGGTCATCCATTAAGGTTAGTCACAGTTCTATGTACTTCATCATACTCAGTGATAAAGAAAGGAGGACTGCAATAATGCATTTATAGCATTCCATATACCTAAGGGTGACAGAACACTTGATCATGTAAGAGAATTGTTATAGCTGGTAAGTCTCCAGTTGATTTAAGAAGAAAAAAATCACACAGCAAATTCAAAGTGTTCCAAAATTAAGGTGCTCATGCTGTAAAATAATTTCTTTTCCATTAAAACATGCCTAACATTCACTGTATTCCATGGCCTGCTTTGTGAGCTACTAATTTCTAAAAACTGTAGTCCACACATCAAAGTTTAAATATTTATTACAACACTCAAATTGTGAATAAGCCATGCAAATAGTTTACATCATAAATAATGTTCCAGCACTGTCACTCACATGTTTTCAACCACTAGCTTTAAATAACGTCTTAAGAACACAATACATGCTGAGGCAACAAAAATTATGGAATACCTCCTAATATTGTGTTGGACATCATTTTGTCTAGTATAGTACAGTAGCTCAACAGGCAGAAGCCCCTGTGGAAATATTGAGCCATGCTGCCTCATAGCCATCCATAATTGTTGAAGTGTTGCTGGTGCAGAATTTTGTACATGAACTGACCTCTTGATTATGTCCCACAAATGTTCAATGGGATTCATGTCGGGCAATATGGGTAGCCAAATAATTCATTCAAACTGTCCAGAATGCTTTTCAAATCAGTTGCAAACAGCTGTGGCCTCGTTGACATGGCACTTTGTCATCCTCAAAAATTCCATAGTTGTTTAGGAACACAAAGTCCATGAATGGCTGAGAATGATCTCCAAGTAGCTGAACATAATGGATTCCAGTCAATGATCAGTTAAGTTGAACCAGAGATCCCATTACATTCCATGGAAACACAGCCCAAACTGTTATGGAGCCACCACCAGCTTTCACAGTACCTTGTTGACAAATTGGGTCCATGGCTTTGTGGGGTCTGTGCCACACTTGAACCCTATCATCAGCTATTACCAGCTGGGATCAAGACTCATCTGACCAGACAACAGTTTTACAGTCATCTAGGGTTCAACTCATATGGTCATGCGCCCAGGAGAGACAACACAGGTGTTGTTGTGTTGTTAGCAAAGGCATTCACATAGATTGTCACCTGTCATAGCCAGTTAACACCATATTTCACCACACTATCCTAACAAATATGTTTGTCATATGTGCCACTTAATTTCTGTTGTTGTTTCATGTTGTGTTGCTAGTCTGTTAGTTGTAACAACTCTAAGCAAATGCTGCTGCTATCAGTCATTAAGTGAAGGCCGTAGATCACTGCGTTTGTTCATGGTGAGAGACACTGCCTGAAATTTGTTATTCTCAGCATGCTCTTGTCACTATATATCTTGTAATACTGAATTCACTAATGATTTCTGAAGTGGAATGTCCCATGTGTCTAGCTCCAATAACCATTCCTCATTCAAAGTCTGTTAATTCCTGTCATGTGGCCACTATCACCTCTGAAACCTTTTAACATGAAGCATCTGAGTAAAAATGACCAATCTGCCAATGCACTGCCCTTTTATACCTTGTGTATATGATACTACCACCATCTGTGTATGTTTATATGGCTAGCCCATGATTTTTTTCACCTCAGCGTATAGGCTTCACTACAGGGAACATAACTTTTACAAAATTTACAATTATGATTTTTAAATCAGTGAAATCAACCAAGTGATAATTAATAATATTAGAAATCCAAGGTTTTGTGTTATCAATTTCATCAGTTGTAGGGTGTATATACATGTAACACAAAACTATATGAAATTACATTTGTTAATAATGACTTGTGATAAATTTTAAGAATGTAGGTAACTTACAACTTCTAAAAGAATGATAACAATAATATGTAATATTCATACAAAATACCTTTCTCTGAACAATTGTTTTTTATAGTCCAAACATTACAGGACTAAATAACACCAATGTTTTTGCCCTTACAATGCTCACATGTCTTCATCATCATTTAATTTCTAATTACATTAACAGTATGATCTGAAATTACTTTAACATGACTTGATCCGAACATGCTTATCAACTTAGTACCTGACACATTTGCAAATAACATTAAAAACTGTCTACTATACTGTTTACTAATCACATCATTGGTATAGTATTCTTGAGTTGGCTTGGTACTGATGTATTTTTCAAGAATTTCAAGAATTTTATTCACCATAGATCATTTTACAATGATATTGGCTTCGTCATACAAGATGTACTAGTACATACAGAATAACAAAATAAACTTCTGTCAATACATTATAAATACATTTGAAGCAAGGCAGTGTACCAAATTACAAAGGATAGCTTTTAAAAGCTAACTCAACAAGCTATCTTATAATCTAATATAATAAGGTATTTTGTTGTTTATAGTATAAACTTTGTAATTACACATGATTAACCACAGCACAAAATAATATGTTTAACTACAGACAACTTTTAAATGCTTATATTCTCCTCAGGCATCTCAAAGAATTATTTAATGTCATAGAATGGATGATCTGACAGCCAGCTGTGCCACTTAATTTTAAAAGAATTTGTATCCATAGACTGAACATGAATTGGCAGTTTATTGAACATTTTGAGTGGGTTAACTTTGTGGGAATTTCCTGTTCTCGCTAATCTGTGGCATGGTATGTCTAAATTACCATTCGCCCTGGTGTTGTGTTCGTGTATTTCCTTTCTGGCTATAAATTCTGAAATATTATTTTTAATATAGAGTACAGACACATAGATGTATAAATTTATAATTGTAAGTATTCTGAGTCTGGAGAAAAGAGGACGACAGTGCTCCCTATGACCTCTTTTACAAATTATACGTATGACTTTTTTTTGTAATTTCAATACGTTTTTGATGTGAGGGGAGTGCCCCCAAATAATAAGACCATATGAAATATGCGACTGGAATAGCCCAAAGTATGTCACCCCGAGGTACTCCAAGCTCACTACTTCCCTTAGTTTCAAGAGAAGGTATGCCACCCGAGATATTTTTTTCACATACATGATTGACATGTTCCTCCCAATATAGTTTTGAGTCAATGTGAATACCTAAGAGTTTTACCGACTTATTGCCTACTTCATTTGATGTTCCCATTAAAAGTTGTTGTGTTTTGTCAGGGTTGCATAGGAGCTTATTGGCTGCAAACCAGTCCAGGGCCTTATCTAGTGTTTCTTTTGTTAGGTTATTCAGATCCGAAATGTTCTGATGTGTGGTAAGTAGTGTTGTATCATCAGCATAACACACAACAGGGTGAGCTATATTTTTAGGTAAATCATTAATAGCGACAATGAAGAAGAAGGGTCCAAGGATAGACCCTTGTGGTACACCTGTGCTGATTTCCATGATGGAAGAATTTAAATTTCTGACTGAAACGAATTGTTTTCGGTTACTTAAATAAGAATTTATCACAGATAAAGTGCTCCCTCTCACCACATAAAACTCTAGTTTCCCCAGTAGTATGTCAACAGAATGCAATCGAAAGCTTTGCTTAAGTCACATAATACCAGTGATACCATGTTATTATTTTCAAAAGCTGTTAAGGTTTGGTCAATGATTTCCAAGATGACCCCTGTTGTGTTCTTCCCCTTTCGAAAGCCAAACTGATTGTTACATAGGATATTGTGTTTTTCAAAGAAGTTGCTTATTTGTGTGTGTATCAGCGCCTCAAATACCTTTGAGAATATTGGAACAATGGAGACTGGTCTGTAGCTTTGGGGGAGATGTTTGTCTCCTTTTTTAAAACCTGGGACAACTTTTGATACCTTGAGTGCATCCGGAAAAACTCCAAATTCTACACATTTATTAAAAATATAAGCTAATGGTTTGGCGATTGAGTGTATTGTCTTTTTAATTATGTTATTTGATAACCAATAACAGTCCATACTTTTAGAGCCTGAAAATTTGGATACAGCTTTTATAACATCAGCAGGTGTGACAGCCCTCCATTGAAATGCCAGGTTAATAGGCAGTGGTGTTCCAACAAGGTTCATTGCAGATGAATTTGTTGCTTTGATACTGTTACTTATTTCTTTAACTGAGTTTAAAAAGTACACGTTTAATTCTTCAGGATCAAGCAGAGCTGTTTCTGTGCATTTTGGTGTATTCTCTTGTTTTATTATTTGCCAGGCTGCCTTGCATTTATTGGGAGCTCTTTCTATATAGTTCTCCACTGCTTGCTTTTCTTGCCAGAAGTAGTTTAGCTTTATAGTATTTTTTGCATTTCAGATATGACCTATGAATGTTCACACTCTGTTCTGCCCCTTGGTCAGAGGCTTGTTTATGCATCTGGTACAGCATATGCTAGTTTCCTCTAATTTCTACTAGCTCTTGTGTGAACCAGTTCAGACTTTTCTTTTTCATTTCATTTGGATATCTAATGTTTTTGACTGGTGATCAAGAATACCATAAATCTGTGTACTTTTTAAAGAAGTTGCCAAAGCTAATTTCAGCTTCCCTTTTTCCAGATTGACAATTATATATAAAGTCCCAATCTGCACTTCCTAATCTATCAACAAACATATTTATGTACTCTTCCTTCTTTCTTGTACCACTACTACTTTAGATTCTTCAGTTTTAACTGGCTGCCTCTTACAGAGGGTAAGGAGTAGTGGCTCATGATCTGCAAGTCCACTTCCTGCAAGTCTAACTGTAAAATCCTCCCTATGGAAATTCACAATAATATTGTCTATACAGGCATTCTTCCGTGTGGCACAGTTATTTGTACAATAGAGGTCTAATGATCTTAGCATATTCAAAAATGTCCTAGCAACTGGTCTCTGTGTGTTTACCATTTCTATGTTGAAATCACCACATATAGCAATTCTCGTTTTACTCTTCAATATTTTTTAAATTATTAATTCACATTTTTCAATAAACAAATTTACATCACCATCTGGCAACCTATATAGACTAACTACCACTATATTTTCATTCATTAGTTTTACGCAACTAAACTCCCCATCTAGCTCTGAGGAGTATGTAGATACATCAATTCTGGAAAACATTATTCATTCTTTGACAAAAATTCCCGCCCCACCATTCTTTCTCTGTTTTCTACATATCATGTCTCCCCCAACATACCCTTGGGGAATGAACATATTTACTTGTTCTTGTGTTAACCAGTGCTCAGATACACATATAACATCTACATGCTCAGTGTTACATAAATGTTCTAATTCTAAAATTTTATTTCTAATACAACATATGTTAACTTGTAGAAAAGTAAGTAATTTGTCTCTGTCTGTATTCCTCTGAGAGCAATTTGACTTTATATTTGAAGTTGTAGGTTCCGTTAATCTCTTTAATCTTGATGCACTGTGATCATGTGTGTTATGATAGTCACATACCTGTTCATCCACTTGATGACTCACTTTGTTAACTGCTTTCGTCTGTGAAACCACTGCTGATCCCACCAAAAATCCTGGTCCCTCAGTTGTGGTTTCTTTTTTCGGGTTGACTGCCGTACTCCACATGTTGGTATTCTCATCCCTTGAGCTTGATTTGCTGTTCTTCTTTTTGCAAGTAGGTCTCTCTTCTTATATGGTGCCTTTTTTCCTGCCACCTTATTTGCTGCTTCTTCAAACTTTTGCACTGTCCTCTTGGGTAAGTTTATTGCTTGAGTAATTGTCCTCTCCCCACAAACAGAGTTCACTTTTAAGGATTCTGTTGTTATTTGTGCTGGAGTTGTGTCAATAACAATTCTCACTGATTCTTTATCTGAGACTTCAGTATCCTTCCATTTAAGTTCTATTGCTGTTTTGTACACTTTCCTGTTTGTTTCTACTGATTCATAAATCCTTGTGGCAATTAGTTCTTTACCAGTTGCATTAAGGTGTTGTCCATGTGCTGCATAAAGCTCCTTGTTACTAGGAGTATCAATAAAACAAGTGTTATGGAAGCCTTTCACTGTTTTTTTTAGTTTTCTGTTTGCAGATTGAATTTCTTGGTTTACACAAGACCATTCAGGCAGGTCATGTCTATGTGGTACACCAACTACAATCACTTTTGTATTTGTATTTTGTAATGCTGACAAGGCATTATGTAGTGAACGAATTGCCAACTTGGTTTCATTCTTTGCTATATTGTTAACCCCTGCCCAGTTAACTGCAAAATCTTCACTTGTCAGCTTATGGAGGTCATTGCATTTTTTTTAGTATTACGCTAGTGGGGGCACCTGGTATCACCTTCCCTTCAACATCATATTTATTTGAAGCTAAGTTTAAAATGTTTCTTGCACAGTCTCTGCCATGGCTATCTGAGGCAACGAATATTTTGGGTCTCCTATTCACTGACTGTCCGCCCCTCGTGGTCTCGCGGTAGCGTTCTCGCTTCCCGAGCACGGGGTTCCGGGTTCGATTCCCGGCGGGGTCACGGATTTTTCCTGCCTCGAGATGACTGGGTGTTGTTGTGTCGTCTTCATCATCATCATTCATCCTCATTACGGTCGGAGGAAGGCAACGGCAAACCGCCTCCATTAGGACCTTGCCTAGTAAGGCGGTGCGGGTCTCCCGCATCGTTCCCCTACGCTCTGTAAAGAAGCATGGGACTTCATTTCATTTCATTTCATTCACTGACTGACTCTCAGGAGCAAAGGTTTGCATTTTCATTGCTGCACCCATAGATTGATTTCCTTTTTGAACTGCGTTCTGTGTTGTGGTATGCACACTGTGTTGTGAATAGTGATTTATGTTGGGTGCATCAAATTTGTAGTTTTTGCACATTTCTATCTTGCCTGATTCTCACTTCTGTAGTTCGTTTGTTAGCAAACATATAATTGTTTTCGAATACTTAAGTTCCTTTCTTACTATTCTGAGTTCATTCTGTAACTTTTCGCACACACACGTTTTTAACGGGTCTGTTTTGATTTCGTCCATATCGTCACCATCAGTACGAAAACAATCACTGCATTTCCAGCTTTTCACTCTATTCGTTGAATTTACACACGAGTAATGGAATTTCCTGTTACACTTTACACAACACATGCCTTTTCTTGCTGTTTTGTTACAGGAACACGGTTTATTCCACGCTTCCTCACTTATTTCGTAAATAGAATTCAAATTTTCTGAACTGGTCGCGGCCATTGTGCACTAGTTAGTTTCAAAGCACAATATATCCCTGTTCTTTCAACAGATCGCCATATTTTTAGCTACTCACCGAGAACAATTACTAATCCACATATACACACCACAAAATGTTTAACTTAAGCTCGTTAAACGATCAAAGTAACTTATTTTGTTCACACATTTATCAGTACACACTATACAGCCATTCCAAAGCACATGAAGCAGTCAAGAATATGTTGTCCCATTCTGTCACTTATGCAGAAGACTCTGCCAGGTCATCGATGGAGCAGAATGGGATATTTGTTACAAAGTGTAAGTTTAGTGTGTGACAAAATAGTGACAACAATTACTTTATCAGTCATATTATATAGATATTATATATAAAAACAAAGATGAGGTGACTTACCGAAGAAAAGCGCTGGCAGGTCGATAGACACACAAACAAACACAAACATACACACAAAATTCAAGCTTTCGCAACAAACTGTTGCCTCATCAGGAAAGAGGGAAGGAGAGGGGAAGACGAAAGGAAGTGGGTTTTAAAGGAGAGGGTAAGGAGTCATTCCAATCCCGGGAGCGGAAAGACTTACCTTAGGGGGAAAAAAGGACAGGTATACACTCGCACACACGCACATATCCATCCACACATACAGACACAAGCAGACATATTTAAAGACAAATATGTCTGCTTGTGTCTGTATGTGTGGATGGATATGTGCGTGTGTGCGAGTGTATACCTGTCCTTTTTTCCCCCTAAGGTAAATCTTTCCGCTCCCGGGATTGGAATGACTCCTTACCCTCTCCTTTAAAACCCACTTCCTTTCGTCTTCCCCTCTCCTTCCCTCTTTCCTGATGAGGCAACAGTTTGTTGCGAAAGCTTGAATTTTGTGTGTATGTTTGTGTTTGTTTGTGTGTCTATCGACCTGCCAGCGCTTTTCTTCGGTAAGTCACCTCATCTTTGTTTTTATATATAATTTTTCCCACGTGGAATGTTTCCTTCCATTATATTATATAGATATGTGTATTGCATAATAATATGAGGTTTCAAAGAAAGGTCTTCATCATCATGTTCTAAGTGGCATCATTGTCCATAATGGGTAACTCCAAGTCACAAGTTAAAACAGTAGAGACAGAAAAACAGATTAATTTTGAAAAAGTTTGAAATTTATAAGTAGATAAACCCTGGAAAACTATTCAGCAACTACAGCTTGTAGCCTGGTGTCCTGTATATGCTGCAGTTAATATTAATTTAATACATCCTTACTAAAGTTACAAGATGGATGAATTATCACCTAAAAAGACAGTGAGAGAAGACCTGTATAAATCAGACTCTAGTCTGTGGATCACTAAGAGAGTCAAAATTTCTTGTAGAACTAAAAGGAAGCTAAACACATCAGCTAACAGATAGAATCATGCCAATAACATGATGTACTATGAAACATAAAATACAGTTCTTAATGAGGCCTCACAAATACAACAACATAAAGGTATTGTGTGTTTATAAATAGATTAACACAAATACAATACTTACAGACAGTAAATAATATTAATGAAATTTTACAAGGAACATTTGTTCATGTTCATATTTTGCAGTGTATGTGATTTAACATGTTATAATAAGATTTTCATAAATATCTCACACAGGTTCACTTTCCATTGTGCAGTTTTGCGAACATGTCCAAACCTCAAGAATAAGAAGTGTCACCATTTAGTATCCCACTACTCATCCATTTTGTTCAGTTGCTTCACACCTAAACCCATCAGGTAGTCTTTGAAATACTGCATTCTCCTCATTACAAGAGTGTAGTCACAATGCAATCAGAAGTTGATTTAGAAGATTAGTAAACAATCAATTATACAGGTAAGCTTATTACTCTTTTTATATGTCAAACTCAAACATGATAAAATTTATGATGCCACATATCTGCATGAATTGAAGTTTATGAAAACAGAAAATTAGTATTTACAAGAAACAATATTACACAGATGTGTGTATGCCATAACAGAAAATAATAGTTGCTAATAGCTAGTTGTTTAGCCAATATTATGAAAAGGATAGTTGCTACTCACCATACAGTGGAGATGCTGAGTTGCAGATACGTGCAACAAAAAGCATGTGAAACAAAGCATTCAGCCAAATAGGCCTTCATCAGAATAGACAACAGCCCCCCCCCCCCCCCCCCAACACACACACACACACACACACACACACACACACACACACACACACACACATATGTGCACATGCACACACATCATCCTTTTCACAATATTGTCACTATTCCATCCTCAGTTTTTCTGTTGTTTAATTGTTTAGGCAGATGAATATCACAAAAACTATGCATTTTGGTAACAAGAAAATGTAATTAAATTCAATTAATTAAAATATGTACAATCAAATTGTACATAAATCATTGAAAAACAAGAAATACTAGTAATCTTCTGTCTATCCCTCTAGTCATCATATCATAATATTTGTAAATTTTTGTTCCAGCTAAATAAAAGCAGAAGGTAATGTAAGTTTGTATACATACAAGTGCATCTGCATTGTCAAATCATCTGGGGCAAGACTAAATTCCTCATAAAGAGTTAGCTCTCTGAGTCTGGTTTGCAAATAAGTGTGCATATTGAGCAACATGATCTACTACTTCTTTCATAAAAGCATGCAAGTTAGATTATATAGAAATTAACAAGTTGTAACTTTATTTGTACTTGGGCATCACAGTATTTAGCAATCACAATGTTAGTTGAACAACTTGACAATGTGAGTTGTATCTCAATACTCATTTTGATTCTGCAAAACTTCAGAGAGTGAGAACATTCTTTTGCTTCACTAATCATACAGAGAATTGGTGCAGAATCAGTCTTTAGCATCATGTTTTCTCAGCATAAGTCACAAACGATTCAAAAGTATAAATCAGTTTTCAAGTTCCTGGCAAGCCCAGAGACAGGAATACAGCTGCGAAGAAGGATCAACAACCTGGCCTATGTGGATAATGTAGTTTTAATAGCAGAGAAAGAGCAACACCTGGTTCAGATGAGAAGAACATTAATGGAAGAAGCAATGAGAGAAGGCCTGAAGTTGAATATGGATAAGACAAAATACTTCATAGTCAGCAGACAAAATGATGACAGACCCCTGAAGGTGGAGGACACAGTCTTCAAAAGGGTAAGAGAGTTTAAGTATCTTGGGGCTATACTCAATGAAAGGAATGAAATAGACAAGGAAATTTTCTCCTGAATACAAGCAGGAAACAGGTCAAGGTTTGCTCTAGGAAAGCTGTAAAGTCCTGGCTTCTATCAAACTCCTCAAAGACTGAGAACTAAAACACAATAATGTAACCTGTAGTCTTATATGGAGCAGAGTCATGGACCATCACCCAAAAGATGGAAAGAAAACTCCTGACATTTGAGAGTGCCATCTTCACACAGATTTTTGAGCCAGTGAAGGACTGAGATGAATGGAGGAAAAGAAAGAACTGTGAATTGCAGGAGCTATACAAGTCAATTGACATCATGGCCGTGATCAAAGAAAGAAGACTGTAGTGGTATGGACACGTAATGTGTTGAGAAGGCCAGATCATCATGCAGGTAGTGGAGGAAGATATTAAGAGGCAAAAGACCTTGGGAAAGCCCATAATTCCAATTGACTGATCAGCTCAGAGAGGATATGAGTACGCTAGGGCTGTCTGAAGAAGAATACAGGGACCGAGGACACTGGAGGAGGCTGATTGGTGAGGCCAAAGACCGACTGCAGTTTGTGTGGCCAACGCAGTAAGAAAGTAAGTAAGTGAGTTCCTCTTTAGCTTCAGCAAATCACGGAATGGCCAAAACTAGTATAGTAGCAAATAATATGGACATGTTAGTATTTACAAAATTTTATAATCATTAGAGGTCATGGTGTTTAGTAATAACAACTGTGTTCTAGTTAGGACAAAATATATATTGACAAAACAATCTTAGCGAGGACGATTTCCTCCTAGCACAGTCACCTCTTCAATTCTGATTTAACACTGTATCTGCAAGTAATCTGCCATACTGTGTGCATTATAAATGGCAATGTTTTGCTTACTATTGCAATAACAAGGCAATTATGTGTTTCATAATTATAATAACAGGCAAGTAATATAAACTGTCTCCACCAAACTGAAATGTTTCATTGCATCAAAGAGAATTCACATAAATATAGATTATCAATGCATGTCACTTGAAATATCTAATTAGCATTTGCATATAGTATTAAGAGAACAACAAAAATATGATAAAATCTTGCATACAGAAGCAATTGTTAAATAACCATGTTTCTCATATGACAACAGAATGAATAAGGTAATGTTGAGTTCATGTGCCACGTGTCAACTTTTGATGCTAACACAAATAAGTTCTATGATTTCAAAACACTTCAGAATATGCAAAAGCTCAACTTTATGTATACCTCATATATGGCAAAGTGTAACTACACAATATGAGATATGAACAAAATCCGTTTTCTTAGTAAAATTTGAAATACAGCCTGATAACTAATTTACATTTCTTACAACAAATAGTATAAAATTCTGAGTGTACTCCCACAGCAGTATCAAATCCCTATGACAGAGTGCACTTCTGGACACTAACGTTTTGATATATTTCTTACCTTTTCACAAAATTATTTTGTAACAGTAAACCTGTCATCATATAATCAGACACTACATCTCCCCACACCTTATCTAATTCACAAACAATTTTCTCCAGTTTCACAATCCCCTAATTACTCTCTTAAATAGTCTACTCTTGCTACAAGAAACACCTGGCTGTTACAAAGTACTAGTCAGCAACATCACTTTATTCCAAACACTTTCCACAATTAACTGTGGTTAGTATTTCCATTGTCCCAAAACATGTTATATCAGAAATCCATTAGAAGTAATCAATATATTTTTTCATATGACCATCAGTGTAACATTAAAAACATTATAGACTTTCATCTTACCCTCTGATACATATAAATACTGTGTGATGCAACTGATCATGACACAGTGCATCTCAGAATAAAGTTTCTTAACACAGACCACCTTATTGTAATCACCATCACCAAAATAAAGTGTAACCTGTACCTCTCAAATGTCCTGTCATAACTGAAGAAAATCCTAACATATCATCATGACAGCATATTTAGAATGACTCAACATGACATCACATTATTCATAGCCAGTTCCCGTAGCACAACGTAATTCATTACCCTACCTAAAATATTCTGACCATATTATATTGATTTCCAAATTACAATCATCCAGCATATGTCCAACACTTTCCACCTCTTGCCATCATATCACTAAAATTAATCCAGTTTACTCACAAAATTACTCATATGTGGCATAGTTCCAATTCATTAAGGTTTTTTACAAAAATTACATGTGTGGTCTGAAAAATGATTTCTTCTCTCTATGTGAACTTGGGTCAAGTGACAAAACTTGTTAAGGTCTGAAATTTCAGCTTAATGTCCTCAACTCACAACAGAATTCTTACCTGATAAAAGGAATATCTGACATTTCACAGTAATGGGGCGATGAGTGAAGTCAATGGTGACAGATGAAAATTTGTGCCAGACTGTGAATCAAATCTGGATTTTCCACTTTATGCAAGCAGTTGCCTTAACTGCCTTGACTATCCAACCCATATCTCCATAGGCTGCATGCTACAGCGTAGTGCCCCCTACCCATTAATCCCCTTGCTCATGGACTAACTGAATTCCCATATGTTTTCAGATACTGTTGTGCATCCACACTGAAGTATTGTAATGCTATCTGGCATTGATATGTTATGTGGATATGAAGTCTGTTCTTTCAGACATGCATGTCTGAATCCATACCCATATAATACGTGTATGCCAGATGGAAAAATGATACTTCAGTTTGGATGCACAGAAGTATCCAATCCCTTACAGGAGTACAAGAGCAAAGTAGATCATTCTGTGGAACTTCCCTGGGGCACACTGCCAAACTATGACCAAGAGCAAGGAGACCACCCATGGCACAACATGCAGCTAAGCGTAACACACTTGATTTCAATGGCTGCTTCATTACCTGAGCTACCTGGATCCTCCCCTCCATCACTAGCTTTTCTGAACTGTGCAGGTGGCAGTTATCCTTACAACATGTTCTGTGCTCCCGTAATTATCCTAACCTCAACCTACGGTAATAAAGTAACATACTGTTCCCACACCCTCCACCCAACAGTTTCCACCCCCTATGTTCTATCATCTCCTCCCCATTCTTATCTCCCACCCTGTTTATTTGCAGCCCTCTGCCAACTCATCTGCCGATTTTCCCCGCTCCTCTCCTTTTTTGTTCCTGTTTTCCCCACCGCCCTGCCCCACAACATCCTGACGTTGCACCTGTTGGAGTCTAGCCCCTGCACACTTCACCAGGCAGTGTTCGGCTCTCTCCCCACCCATACGTTACTATCCCTTCCCCTTCTCAAACCCCTCCCGATTGCTGTTTGCATCCCATGTGATGCTGCATTCTGGCTCAAGTTGCTGGAGTTTTATGCACGTGAGGTGTGCTTACTTGTGTGGGTGTGTGAATGTTGTATGACTCCTCTCTTCACTGAAAAAGGCTGTGGATGAAAGCCACATGTGAGTGTCTTTTAATCATGCCTGTCTGCAACTCAAAGTTTTATGTATATGCATTTCCATTAAACCAGACAGCACAGAGAACTAAAGTATATCAGATGTCATTTCATTGAACATACTTTCCTTAAAAACCAGCATAATGTGTTCTTTTCCAAAATGCAACACAGTTTCTTCATTATTTTAGTGTAAGTGTAAATAGGTTTTTCCATCATAACAATGTAAAGTACCTTAAAGAAAATTTGTTCATCTCTTAGACAAGACAGTAGATAAACTTTTCATTCATATTCTGTGAAACTACACTTGAAAATATTTACTATTTCCACCTACTACCTAATGAAGGAAGATAGCATGACGTCAGAAAATAACTAGAAAGATTTACAGATTTCCCAGAGAATGAATGTGGAAAACGAAAAGCAAACATTTTGAAAAAAATTACCACATTAGGGCCCTGTGATTGCCAATCACATAGCACACAAATGAAAGTGCAACCCCTGAAGACATGAAACTACGGTGCACATCAGTCATCATTGTCTTCAAAATCATTTGCTTCTACTTCTAGCGTGAATTTGTTTGAACACACTTTTATCAGCCAGGCATTGTACATACATTTTGAAATATACAAAACTGGCTCAGAACAGGCTCAGTGTAAGCTGTACTTGAGACAGAGAATGAAAAGGGATCTCTTGTAGGAAAAATAAAATTTTCGGTAATTACTAAGTAACACAGTCCACACACCACAGCTTGCCTTGGACTATTTATTACATTTGAATCATGAATAAGACATCCACAGTGTATGCATGACAAACCCATTCTAGTACTGCCACTCACATGGCTTCAGCCACCTACTTTAAATAACATCTTAACAATACAGTACACAGAAGATGTTTATTAACTGACAATTAATGATTTTTAAATTTGTGAAAATCAAGCAAGTATTAATTAATAATATTTCAAATCCAAGATTGGCACTAATAATTTCATTAGTTGTAGGGTGTGTATATACAGGGTGTTCCATTAATTGTGACCGGGCCAAATATCTCACGCCATCTGGTTTCCCCCTTCAAGATAGATGAGTTTCGTTCTTTGTAGTTTTTTCATTTGATGCTTATTTCATGAGATATTTGGCCCACTTACTATCAATGGACCACCCTGTATATTATGTAAAATTATATAAAATTACATTTGTTAATAATAACTTGTAATTTTAAGAGTCTAGCTAAAGTGTAGAATCTAAAAGAATGCTAAAAACAATTTGTAACATTCATACAGAGGTGTCAGGAAATTCCCATTACAACATATAGGACTTGTAGAGGGGAGATCAAATATTTTGAATAGGAACACATGTCCTGGAATGTACATTTTCCATTCTATGACGATTTCAGTTCAGATGATTAATTCATTCACTTCTGCTTGAGGAAGTGAATTAGGCATGACACAGTACAATTATTAGGAAACATTTCAAAATAAAACATAACAAAACATCTATTTACCACTTAAGCTCAGTTTTTTGTAATAACACTTAAACATTACATGCTTACATTATTCCAAAACAAAAAACAACCCAGCATACTGTACATACAGAATGTAATGTTTAAATGTTTATACAGGTAAATGTTTTAAGTGATAAATGGATGTTTTGATGTGTTTCCTTTCAAACCATTACCTAATAATTGTACTATGTCACACCTAATTCAGTTCATCAAGCAGAAGTGGATGAGTTAAACATCTGAATTGAAACAATCTTAGAATGGAAACAGTACATTTCCAGACAGGGGTTCGTATTCAAAATATTACTCACTCCCCTCTATAAGTTGTACAAGTTTATGATATGAATTTCCAACCACCCTATAAAATACCTTTCAGTGACCAATTGATTTTTACGGTCAAAACATTACAGGATTAAATATCAGCAATGTTTATGCCCTTACAATGCTCAGTGTCATTATCTTCTAATTTCATGATTACATTAGAAATATAATCTGAAGTTGCTGTAAAGTGATGTGTTGTAAACATTATTATCAATATTCTAACACATATATTTGCAAATAATATGGTAAGTTGAAACTTCCTGGCATATTAAAACTGTGTGCCCGACCAAGACTCGAACTCGGGACCTTTGCCTTTTGCGGGCAAGTGCTCTACCAACTGAGCTACCGAAGCACAACTCACGCCCGGTACCCATAGCTTTACTTCTGCCAGTATCTCGTCTCCTACCTTCCAAACTTTACAGAAGTTCTCCTGCGAACCTTGCAGAACTAACACTCCTGAAAGGAAGGATATAACGGAGACATGGCTTAGCCATAGCCTGGGGGATGTTTCCAGAATGAGATTTTCACTCTGCAGCAGAGTGTGCACTGATATGAAACTTCCTGGCAGATTAAAACTGTGTGCCCGACCGAGACTCGAACTCGGGACCTTTGCCTTTTGCGGGCAAGTGCTCTATCAACTGAGCTACCGAAGCACGACTCACACCCGGTACCCACAGCTTTACTTCTGCCAGTATCTTGTCTCCTACCTTCCAAACTTTACAGAAGTTCTCCTGCAAACCTTGCAGAACTAGTACTCCTGAAAGAAAGGATATAGCGGAGACATGGCTTAGCCACAGCCTGGGGGATGTTTCCAGAATGAGATTTTCACTCTGCAGCGGAGTGTGCGCTGATATGAAACTTCCTGGCAGATTAAAACTGTGTGCCCGACCGAGACTCGAACTCGGGACCTTTGCATTTCGCGGGCAAGTGCTCTACCAACTGAGCTACCAAAGCACGACTCACGCCCGGTACCCATAGCTTTACTTCTGCCAGTGTCTCGTCTCCTACCTTCTCCAACAAGGTAAGTTCTCTTTTAATAGTGTTATGCATCTTTGGTATCATTGCATTCCATATTACAAAGAGTATTGTTTTTCAGTGCCTGTAAAAACTGAAGCCATTTTCAGGACATCATTCAAAGTGCACTGTAATTGTTTTGCCACTGTTGTACTGTTTAGTAAGGTTAGATAACTATCTGCCTATGATGAAATTTTATGTGAGGTATGGGACTGGTTGTTGTAGTGACTAAAGTTACAATAAAAGTGAGAATAAGTTAAAAACATTTGAAGCTGTGTTGCACATATTAATGGATACTTATACATAACAACCAGTTTTCAGCAACTAATTGAACTTCCTCCCATGAGACTCCAAGCAGCAGCACAGGTAAGGCATTTTACGAGCTGTGCCATTTACTTCATGAACATAAGGTGCATATGCTTTCTGCCTTATAATTTGATAAACATCTGAATTTATGTATTATTTCCCATTTTTACATCTCAGTTTCTTAACAGGTTACCAGTTAAATGTTCAGTTTCATTAACACATTCGACAAAACTATAATAAACTCGACTTTTAGATTTGATAGTGTATACTCTATCTGCTTTACTGTAATTATCAATAAAACTAAGAAAATGCCTCTCCTCATGAAAACCACATGCTGAGTGGGGTCTGTTTAAATCACTAAAAACAATCTTTAATGTTTCTTTTGCTTTACTCCTATTGTTTTCAGAAGGGAAACTGTACATTTTATTTCCAATAAAAATTTTAACTTCATAAATTATGATTCTAGATCTATTGGCAATCCATTTGCTAACTGTATTGTATTCAGATAGTTAAAATTTACATGTCCCAGTGTTTGATGGCATCTCTCCTTGTAGCAAATCAAGATTAAGGTGTTTTGAATCAAGGGAACCTTGTGGTACCACTTTAACTATGGTATAATTTGTTCTGGTCTTGATCATAAAGTACACAATTCATTATCTTTATGTAAGTTTGCAATACATTGGTGTACTTTTGAGCTTTTCACTTTCCAAATTTCTCTATAATGCATAAAAATGTTTGTTGTCATTTACTAGGGAATATGTAAAATTGTGAAATGTTAGTCTTCCTATAGATTTCAGCTGTTAAGTAACCAAACATATAACTTAAAACAGAGGAATTTATATTGATAAAAGATACAATTTGCTCTCATTTAATTCATACAGTTCGTAACAAATGCCCCATATATTTACTAAGTTGCCAAATTTTCTATAGATTGTGGAAAATTGTAATTTATTACTAATCAGATAAATGATCTTCATTCCTTCTGAAAAGACAGCTAACTTCACCAAACAATTTTTCTTGATACAAAAATACAGTATTTTCAAATGTAAACACCCTTTTTCATGTGAAATATTTTGGAAGTTCTAGTTTTGATTCAGGACTATATAAAAGATCTTTTGAAACTATTTTGATTCTCAGATTTTTCTAACTGTAAAAAGATATATTTGTATTTATATTTTGACTGTATGTAAAAACCAGACGTCAAAACAATAATTAATTTGACAAAGAAACTTCTAGAATAATCTGGAAGCATGCGAAAGTTATAAAAGTCACTAAATACATATTGCAAATTGGGTAGGTCCTACTCATAGTTCACACAGTTTGTATTTGACATTTGAATGAGACATATTGCACTTAACATGTCTTTTATCATCAAATATTGCATGTGAATGAAATTCTTGGTGGTAGAGAAAAGCTACCCACCAAACACAGGATACTCATGGTTGACACAGTTTTTGTTTCACATTCGAATGAGCAAATAGTATTTAGCATATCTTTTGTTATCAGACACTGCATGCAAAAGAAGTTTTTTCTGACAGAGAAAAGCATGTTGTGGTTAATTTTACTGTTGAAGAAAAAGACACATGAATTTTTTATTTTATTTTATTTTTTTTATTTTTTATTCTTTTTTTTTTTACTTGAGAACTGACTGTGAAATAAATTAAATAATGAATGTTCAAAAATAGTGTTTTTTCCTGATATTAACGCCTGAGAATATATTCATATGCACTAGATAATGACGGTGACATTTAATTGAAGATAAGATGAATATTTACTTTGTTTTACTAACTAAATAATTGAAATATCTAATAATTATCTTTTATAAAAAATCTAGTTGCACTTATAAAGCATCAACATTAGTTAGAATACTGTACAATACTATGAAAGAAATGTATCATCATTAGATACACAGGAAGGAGGACTATTATACCTCAGATGGGCGCTCTTTCTGGGAACTTAAGTAAATGATGAAGGTACTCATACTGAGTTATTTTTTCCAGAAGAAAGTGTATGTAAAATACAATACAATAAAAAACAGCAATGAGGAGATCAAACATGGAATAAAAGGACACAAGATAAACTGAACACAACCTCTGAGACCAGAATAACTTGGATAGATTCAGTCCAGAAACCCATACCACTAGATAATGGGAATGAAAAGATCAGCATTAGATCTACAAGTTGAATTCCAGACGAAAAGAATAGAAAAGTACAACGAAAGTAGTAGAACTTATTCTTTTTGATTTAGTTGGTTATTGAACTCAATAAATGTGACAAACACTGAGGAACAGTTGAGTGAGGAAGAGGAGGGTGGATGGGCAAGTGAGAATGGGGGTAGGAGGTGATAAGAACTGAACCAAATAGTATATAGCCTAGAAGGGATAAAGAATGACAAGATTAGCAGACATGTTCAAACAATTTCTTTTCAGCAGGTGAAAGTTGAAGGATAGCAGCAAAGAATTAAAATGAGAACTAAAGTTAGAATTGAAATTTAATATTGAATGACTAGAGGCCAGATTAGTGGAAAACTCAAATAAACAATGGTTAGCCTTCAAGGGCTAAAATCGAGAATCAGTTTGAGACTTCCAAAGTATTTTGTAAGAGCCAACAAAGAAATTTTGAATAATGGTGCTAAGCTTAATCGAAATAACAATGATGTTGAGAAAACAATACAGAATATAGACTTACCTGTTACCAAAAAGAAGAAAGTACTGAACAAAATTGAAGAACAGTTACAAAAAGGTTTTTATAAATCAATGTGAAAAAATAGCAAATACATGTAGTGAAAAAGTTTGAGAGACAGCAATGGAAAGTTTTCAATATTATCTCTGTTCTGTTATATTCAATTTGTGATAAGCTTATATGACTTTGGAAACTTACATGTTTATAAAGGTTTGAAAGTTGTTAATGTTTCGGCAAGGGAAAGGGCAAGCAAAGTTGCAAGTGGTGTCTTTGTTTGGGATCTTTCACGCTTCATGCTGCACACTTTCTACTATCCACCTGTCTATCATTTCAAATATCTTCTACTATCAGTGTTTGTCCTCTTTATTAGAGATGGTATATTTAGTGTATACAAATTTTTAATTTCTTTATAAATAAGCTCACAGGCTCAATAGTCATTGGATTTCGTTTGTGACTGTTCTGTGTAAACAACAGATTTCAGCTACCAATATTATAGTAAATAAACATTAGTGAAAATTTTGTCTTTCTATTTAATTTTTTCTCATTGATCTCTTCATGTTGTCACATCTATTTAGTTCATTGTTGTTTCTCACTATAGGCCCTGCTCACTCAGGTTTCACCTTTTTTCAGTATATACCATCTGCTTGTTCTTTTTATTTTTCAAGCATTTTTACCTATTTCTGAAGACTTTTGATCCTTCACTAGCGTCTCTGCTCCTTCCACCTACATCAGTACAGAAAAGTGTCCTTATCCCTAGTCAGAACTTAGTCCTACATACCATTTTTGATTTGTTGCCCAGCTCATAAAATCTCCCCAAACAGATTGAGCATAAAATTAGCCATCTCCAGCTCTGGTCATTCCTTCTACAGTGACATCTCTCTGTTCAAATTCTGTCAGTCCACAGCCCTCACCATTTTAGTCTTGCAAAACCCTATAAATCAGGCACAAATCTCCTTGCACCAGCTCTTCTACATCCATAACATTCCCCTGCTCTGTAACACAAATATCTTGTATCCCTTCTACCAGACTGAAACTCTTACCCTCCAGAAACTAGAGCAGCATGCACAATGCTAACACACACAAAAAACTGTCCAATCTGTTCACCTCATAATACAACCTTCAACTAACACTATCCACCACCTCTACCAGAGACTCCATCTGACCTCCCTGCATCCCATCATAGCCACCCAATCCACCACTATACAGAACCCAGACCCTAAACAGATCCAAAATACATTCATAAACCTATCCTCCAAAAGCCTTAGTCCCTCAGAAGGCCTTTTGCATCACTCATAAATTCAGTCATGCTGGGCCCTTTAAAGATCTTTTTCCCAATGGTCCCTGCATTGGAAACACAGTTTCACCACCAACCCTACCAATCAGACCCAATCCAAATTCAAACTGAACCCTGTTTGACTTAATTTCCATCCAGCTGTTGTCCACTCTTACTGGCTCCAGATCCTCCCTATTAACTTTACAGAATTTCCTGACCTCAAACCGTGTCTCCTCATCATTCTCCAAATCCCTCAACATGGAAACTAATGTTACAACTGTAGAAAGAGCCATAATCCATCACCTAAAAACTGAGCCAGAACTAAAAATCCTACCTGACACCATTACTATGACCATGAACTGCAGGGATTAAATGGTGGAGGGACTCCACCAGCTATCAGATATATCCACCTACAAACCTTGCCACTGAAACCTCATTCCAGAAATGCAGCAGGCTCCACACCCTCCTCAAATACTTAGGCCCATTCCTCAGTCTAGCTCTCTCCTCAAACCCAACACTTCCCATATCCTATCTTCTACATTCTACTTAAAGTTCATAAATCTAACCATCCAGGATGTGCCATTGTTGTCGGTTCCTACTCCCCGACAGAGAGAATCTCTGCTCTCATTGACCAACATTAACATTTCCAGCCTATAGCCCGTAATCTACATTCATATATAAAAGACAACAACAATTTCCTCCTACCACTTAGCACTCTACTCATAACTCTTAATGCCATCTCCCTCTACACTAACATCTCCAATGCCCATGGCCGCACTACCACTGAACTTTACCTTTGCCAATGCCTGACTGACTGCAAATATATAACCTCCTCCCTCATCAGCATGACCAACTTTATCTTCACACACACAATTACTTCTCCTTTGAATGCATCACTTACAAGCAAATCCGTTGCACAGCAATGGCAGTCTGCATAGCACAATCATACGCAATCCTATTCACGTGTCAACATAATCTTGTACCATTCTATTCGTGTGCCACCTAGAGGAATCCTTCCTAACCACCCATAATCCCAAACCTTTCATCTGGTTAACTTTCATAGATGACATATTTCTGCTCCGAAATGAGTGCGAGACAGCAACAATTTCCTCCTACGACCCAGCACCCCACTCATAACTGTCAATGTCATCTCCCTCTACACTGACATCCCCAATGGCCAAGGCCATGTTACTACTGAACTCTACCTTTGCCAATTGTGGCATTTTATTTGTATCAGCTCAATGGTCATGGTTGTCCCAGTCTGGTTGACGTGGAACAGTGTCCATCGATCGCGATGACTCCAATCTGTAACTGTTAAAAACAAACTCCTCACTTGGTTGATTAGTTTCAGACACTAATCTACCTTAGACTGATATCAGTGTACCAATGGAGCAGCATGCTGGAATGTGTAAGCAGCCCTTGTTTAAAATTGAAGCACTGGTGTTCGAAGTCTGTCGGTCTTCTTTACTTTGAACCCACAGTGACTGCACCCCTTGGTACCACAACAACTCCCTTGATCTGAAACAATTAACCAAATATGCATCACGTGTTTGCAACAGGCTGATAAGCTTGCACAAACTTGATAACTGTAGTTCTCATGCCTGGTTTGCAATTAAGTGTTCAAATGCAGCAATAGGATATCCTGAATTATAAAGTCCATCACTCAAGCCGATGCCACATCATAGTTTTGTGAGGATGCTGATTTATTAATTAATATAAAATTGTCAAGGCATTGCTATGGTGTTAATTCAACAACTAATCCAATATAATTCCAGGGATAAAATACTCTTCGGACAACGTACAGAAAGTGTCGTATCTTGTTGTAAACTTGCTGTTCACTGTTAATAAAATCACTAAATTGCCTTTAACTTCTGCATACACTCAAGAAATAATTTCACAATTATGCAGTAAATTTCCATTAAATAACATAGCCAACATGAAGAAATAAGGTTATATTGAAGTTTATTGAACTTCATAATTATTTAAACCTGCACTGAAAATACACCGATCTGTCATTCAGGGTCTTGAATCTATTTACATCAGCAATTCTGACATTGATTACAGCTTCCGACAACACGGCATAACTGTAAGATCTTCATGATCATGTGTAGTTGTTTCCTACTCAAGGCTAATAATAGAGTTCATGTCGGCGGTTGGTACATTGCTGTGTCCTTTGATGTTCGTGACAATCACAGATCATGAAGGCTAAGTCCCAGTGATAATCAGGTATAATATACTTCTTTTTTCACATATACTAACTGCTCCATTGTCTGGCTAAACCGTAAATGTTATTTTACTTCAGTTCTAAATTCTGACTAGTAAATCATGTCGATACTGGAAAACTTTTAAAATTTCAGATCAGTTTGAAACAATCTAGTAGCATTCAATAGGCTTACTACTATTGTGATGTCTACAAGAGAGACTGAATTAGCATCTCCATTGCAGTGTTTCATTGTAGTCGCAGCGAACTTTCAGCTCGATGCTCAATGTGGCTGCAACTCTCTTCTTGGATAAATGTTATCCCTGATCTATTTATGGTCTGGGCTTTAACCTTCATAAAGACTATATTTTGAATTATTTATTTAAAGTTTCAGGTTTTGTATCATCTGATAGTCTTTCATGTAGTCCTTTCTTTAATAATAAACATTATTAGTTAGATAGTATTCCTGTTAGTCAAACTTGAAATAGTGTTAATTTTGTTGTCAGTAGCTCCTGTTCATGTCAGGATGACTAATTTTGCTATTTCTTTTACTACCAAAGGGCTTTCATTAGGGGTTCAATATTTGGGGTGTTCCACAATCTATCCACATGTCTCCAGAATCTTAACACCTTCTCCACCATTCATTTCACCTAGTCTTCCTAAACCCAACAGACCACCTTCCTCAATACTGACCAGTGACTGATGGATGGCTACATCAGTACCTCCATCAACAGCAATTCTATCAACTGCCAACAGTATCTGCAACTTTGACAGCTACCACCTCTTACACACCAAGAACTCCCTTCCATACAGCCTAGCCACCGACAGTCACTGCATCTATAAGGACTAGCAGCCATTCTCAAATATATGAAGCATCTTACTGAGGCCTTCACAGACCAAAATTACACTTCCAACCTTTTGCAGAAACAGGTCTCCCATACCTTATCCCACTAGTTACCTACCACGTCCCACAAACCCACTGTTTGGTCAAAGAGGGACACTCCTCTAGTAACTCAGTAACCCCAAGGACTGGAGCAAATGGATAACATTACCCAACAAGGTTTTGACTATGTGATCTTACCCTCCCACATCACCATTAAATTCCTCTTAGTCTGTTCACAATTTTCAAAAGCTTCGAGAGGTTTAAGATATACAAAAGAAAAACTTTTTACTTATCTTCATTATCTTATTGTTGTTGGCTCCAAGTCTTGCATCTAGGGTATATTCCTAAGGCTGTAATTTTTATAATGTTGAGGGTTCTTTTTGAACTGAATAACTGATGAAGATTTGCCTGTTGCTATAAATATTTTTTTTATTTTATCCCATACTTTTGTATCTCACTGACTTCATAATCTTCATTTCAGAACACTGATTCAAATTGTTGTTGACAAAGCCAGAAATATATGTGTATTTTCATTAGAGGCATTCTGTGGTACTCACACTATTTGAAAGAGTTTACAGAGCAAAAGAGTTTACAAACTTTCTCGATAAAAGGAGAATCATCAGCAAGATAAATCATTATTTTATAAATGAGTCTGGAAATAAATTTAATAATTAGCATTAGATTGTGCAATTAATAATAATAATTTTAAGTATGCCAGAATTTTTAATTTCTAATATTTTTAAGAGAAGAGTAATTTTAACTGTACGTACAATGTGTAACAAATTAGTTTCTTTTTATAC
Source organism: Schistocerca serialis cubense (assembly GCF_023864345.2). Lineage (NCBI taxonomy): Eukaryota > Metazoa > Arthropoda > Insecta > Orthoptera > Acrididae > Schistocerca > Schistocerca serialis. Next base: position 331,408,468 of record NC_064644.1, on the reverse strand, counting down.
CTTTTAGACTGAAACATAACACATCATATACAAAATCATAAGAAGTTCATGCAGTTAAACAGCTGAGAATGTTCGCCTACATAAGAATTGATAGTATACATGGTATCAGTTATCTTTATAAAAAAAAGGTAGTGTTAGAGGAGGGTGACCCATTACAGCTACCAATCAATGTGCCCTGAAATGAGAAATATCCTCCCCACCCTTTCACTGCCAGCCTAACCCATGTAAAATCCTTGTTTGTCCCTGCTCCCAACCATTTGCCTCATATATTTGCAATATAACTAGATGCAAGACTTGTCCAATACATGCTCCCACTACCACCTACTCTAGTCCTGTCACTGGCATACCCTACACCATCAAAGGCAGGACCACCTGTGAAAGCAGACATGTGATCTATCAAATAAGATGCAACAACTATTCTGCATTCTGTGGGTATGACAACTAACAAACTATTTGTCTGCATGAATGGCCACTGCCAAACTTAGGCCAAGAGACAGCTGGGCCACCCTGTTGCTGAAAATGACATCCAACATGATGGGCTTTACTTTAATGACTGCTTCACATCTGGATTCATCATACCAATAATAGCTTTTCTGAACTGCACCTTTGGTAACTCCCCATGCAACATATCCTTCATTCCCACAACCCTCTGGCCTCAACTTTTGGTACTCTCTGTCCTCCACCCAACTATCACCCCTTCCTTGCTTCCACTCCAGTACACACATGCCATCTAGACCATCAACGTACCTACACAGTCCTTTCCCTGATGTACCTTCAATCATGACGCGCATGATTTCAGAGATCGCGTGCCCATACAGTACACAGACCTATGCACAGAGGCCACCTGTGTCAGCCCCTTGGTGTGATCTGGTGAGCTTCCACTGTTGTTCATTCAATGTGTTCAGTGCTACATGCAACCTGGACTTCATTGTATCTTACATTGCTTCTATAAAATTCCATGTTTCATAAATCATGTTTGTTCTAGCTATAACAAACTTGGTGATGAGTGAGGGTTACATTTTCACTGTGTGTTAGTGTCAGTGCTCAGCCACCTGAGATTCATCCTGATGGAATAAATACTGCAACATATTATTGCCCAGCATCAAACTTTCACAGAACAACTGTAGAATCACACCACTGCTCTCTACTAAGTGGCATCTAAAGGTTTGTGGCAGATTACTCTTCTGTCTGTGCAGTTGCCACCCTTTCCAGCACATGATGAATCAGCTGAAGATTGGGACTCCTATAAGACATGGGTACACCAACATTCTCAGGTTTTGCAAGTGGCCAATGCAAACCTGTGTAGGAATATCTATCTTGCCTGGCTTTCACTGCACGTGCATCAGATGTTATGCCAAGTTGGGCCTTAGCAAGAACTGGCAAACTTATCATTCAATGAAATGTGTAAGCTTCTCTCAACCTATTACTGTGACAGAATGCATGTCACTGTGATGCATGCAGAAATTTGCCACTGTCAGAAACACCCAAACCAATCTTACAAATCCTGGAACTGCATAGTTACATAGGTTGAGTCATTGTTGTAAGTTTGTCACTAGTACTCATCACAAATCTTATGATGATCACATGGTGTGTACTGTTATTATTAGTTTTGCGCGGGGTAGGAAAGTCTGCACGAAAGCACGTCAATGTGAGAATCCAATGCTTGTGGACATGCTCAATATAGCACAGTCCTTTGAAGTGTCATGAGTTGCAGGTGATCAGATTGCTCCATGGGGGGAAGTATTGGAAGTTTCTCAGTCAAACCCTGTTAGGCAAACTGCACATTTTCAGAACAATGAGGAAGACATTGCAGCAGTACAACCTCCAACTCAGCATTACATGGTGCAGTGTTGGTTATGGCTGCAGCAGCAACAGGCCATGTCACAACAGCAGCTGTGTGCCTCCCTTCCATCTTGCCCATACTGCTTTGTCCAACATGAGCATGCTGCATGCCATGAGCTTTGGGCTGTTTGCAACAAGTGTCAAAAGAAAGTCCACACTGCATCAGTGTGTAACTCCTTTTCAAATGTATTGGACACAACCGCACCAATGGACATAAACTGTATCTCCATAATGACTGTCTCCACAAACAAATTGTTTATTGTCTTGTGTATGTTTAATAACCTCTAAAAATGCAAGTGGACATAGGAGCTGCAATGACTATAGTAAATGCAGATACCAATCCTAGATCTGTTCTCCACTCCTGTCTCATACAAATATGTTGTTTGCCCTCTCACCTTCCTTGTTGTGTACCATTTCCAAACCACAGACCTGTTTGGATTAGATGCATTTAATGCTTTCGGTTTCTCTATTGCTGATGAGGTAAATTTAGTGTCAGAACTAGTTCTGAATCCACAACTTGAACCCCTCTGCTCTAAGTGTTTCTCACTGTTTTCCGCTGGGCTCGGTTGTGCTACAAGTTTTCTTGCCCACATTAGCATGAAAGTGTCCTGCCCCCCCCCTCCCCCCCCCCCTCTCTCTCTCTTTTGGGGGGGGGGGGGGGGGGGTTGTGTCTGTCACATTGCACGACTCTGTGAAGGCTCTATTAGACCACTTGACATCACTCAGTGTTGTTTGGCCTATTTCTTCTTGTGAATGGGCTACACTACTGGTCATCATTAAGAAGCCAATGGGTAAGCTTTGCCTCTGTGGTGACTTCACTGTCACAATTAATGCACAGTCCATTGCCCCACCCTGATGAGTTACTCACAAAACTATCAGGTAGCCACTGCTTTTCCAAGATTTATTTATTGAAGTTGTAATGGGACACCCTTTTCTAACATAACCTTTTTATATATATATAAGTAGCCAATACCATGATTAATCATGGATCTTGTGAACATTCTCAGCTGTTTCACTGAAAGAATTTCATTTGATTTTGTGTAAAATGTTTTATATTTCAGGCTAAAATGTAGAAAAAGAAATTAATTTGCTGGTACTCTGTACATACAGTTAAAATTATTCTTCTTTTAAAATTATTTTTCTATTATAAATGTCTAGCATACTTAAAATTCGTGTTATTAATTGCACAATCTAATGCTAATTATTAAATTTATTTATGGATTCATTTATAACATAATGTTATAACTTGGTGATGATTCTTATTTCGTCAAGAAAGTGTGTAAACTCCTTGCTTTGTAAACTCTTTGTAATATTGTGAGTACCGCAGAATGAGAGTAGTAGTGAACACACCTCTGACGGAATCATAATGTGTTTTTGATTGTGTCACTAATAAAGTAATTTGTGGTGTGATAGAAGTGGAAATTGTAAAAACGGTGAGGTATTTAACAATGTGACAAAGAATAAAATTCAAGAAATATACAGGCAAATCAGTTATTTAGTCATCAGGAATCCACAACATTAAATCGAAACTTCAGCTGCAAGAATGTACTCCTAGACATGAGAAATGGAGCCAACAGTAAGAGAAAGTGAAGATCAGCAAAACGTTTTTCTTCTGTATATCTTATGCCTCTCGAAGCTTTTGAAAATAGTGAACAGACTAAGAGAAATTTAATGTTGATGTGTGGGAGGGTAAGAAAACAAATGCTATGACACCAGTACAGTTGATAAAATTCTGTAATGACACAGTGGATTTAGCCTTTGATGAATTTGAAAGTGATCTTTTGCATGACGTGTGTAACAATGGAAAGATGATTCAGATTTTGGTTGTCCTTACATTAAGATTGATCAATGGGAAGGGAACTGTTTGTCTGATACAGGTAGCCCAATTTGTGGTATATCTGAACAATTTAGAGACAAGATGAAGTACAGCAAGAATTTTGTGAAAATGTCCATTGTACGTGTAAACATATGAGGAGCTACTGATAAGCAAAGCAAATTGTTAAGATCTCAAGTACTTTTAACATTTAGAATAGAAGACAAAACCTTTGCACATCGATGCATAATGATCCCTAGTCTGGAAGAAAATATACACTTTGTTTGCAGATTCATAAGACTATGTACTTGTGTTTCGTTTTTAAGGGATTTAGTATGTAAGATGATGTGCTTTCTATGGCTCTGTCTTATATGTAAGATGATGTGATTTCTATAGCTCTGTCTTATCTATTGACTGAATTTAAATCTATGATACACAATATTTGCAGATTCATACAACTATATAATTATGTTTTGTAACAGATTTGTACTTTAGAATTTGATACATCTACACCTTGATAGTAAATGAATAGATCCTTTTGCAAATTTGAAATGAAACAATGCTATTAAATATCTATGTGGACGAGGAAAAAAATTCCCGGATTTTTCCCGGATTTCCCGGTTAAAAATACACTTTCTCCCGGATGAAAATACATTTTTTCTATGTTAAGTAACAGTATACTTTTCCTTGGAACTGTTAAACTTATCAATCCTTTCAATGGTAGTGGTTATATACACCGTCATAGAATTTCCTGGCACTTTAAAAAACGAAACTCAGGGAAAAAACACGTTTTGGAAAGATCTCTGATGTGCAGCAACATGTACACTGTATATTTTCGTATTACAAAAGTATAAATTCGAATTCTACATCTACATCTACATCTACATCTACATTTATACTCCGCAAGCCACTGAACGGTGTGTGGCGGAGGGCACTTTACGTGCCACTGTCATTACCTCCCTTTCCTGTTCCAGTCGTGTATGGTTCGCGGGAAGAACGACTGTCTGAAAGCCTCCGTGCGCGCTCTAATCTCTCTAATTTTACATTCGTGATCTCCTCGGGAGGTATAAGTAGGGGGAAGCAATATATTCGATACCTCAACCAGAAACGCACCCTCTCGAAACCTGGCGAGCAAGCTACACCGCGATGCAGAGCGCCTCTCTTGCAGAGTCTGCCACTTGAGTTTATTAAACATCTCCGTAACGCTATCACGGTTAGCAAATAACCCTGTGACGAAACGCGCCGCTCTTCTTTGGATCTTCTCTATCTCCTCCGTCAGACCGATCTGGTACGGATCCCACACTGATGAGCAATACTCAAGTATAGGTCGAACGAGTGTTTTGTAAGCCACCTCCTTTGCTGATGGACTACATTTTCTAAGCACTCTCCCAATGAATCTCAACCTGGTACCCGCCTTACCAACAATTAATTTTATATGATCATTCCACTTCAAATCGTTCCGCACGCATACTCCCAGATATTTTACACAAGTAACTGCTATCAGTGTTTGTTCCGCTATCATATAGTCATACAATAAAGGATCCTTCTTTCTATGTATTCGCAATACATTACATTTGTCTATGTTAAGGGTCAGTTGCCACTCCCTGCACCAAGTGCCTATCCGCTGCAGATCTTCCTGCATTTCGCTACAATTTTCTAACGCTGCAACTTCTCTGTATACTACAGCATCATCCGTGAAAAGCCGCATGGAACTTCCACCAAACACTGCATGTTACTTTCCGAAGGATTGAAATCAAGATTGCGATATGCTTTTGTAAGCCAATCGTAGCTCATGTCAAGCGATCTCACCAGCCGATGACAGTGGATATTCACAGCATAGGACATGAGATGTAGTCAGCCAATAGCAACATCACTGTTAAGAACTGCGAACACATAAATAGGAAAAGGTAATGGTTTAAATTAATACACATAGTGTTGCTACAAGAAAAGACAAAAACTTTCATGTATAATATTGGTCTCTAAGATTAATAAGCTGCAAGAGAAGCTATGCTGTCACACATAAAGTTGATCTTTTTTGCACAAGTTACACTCTAAGATAGTTCATACAAATGTGCCAGTAAAATTTTTAACAATGACATAAATGTCTGATCTTTTGGGCTCGAAAATGTTCTGAATGGTCAACCTCAAAGATCTGATTTTTGAATGAGAGTCAAATGCTCTGTGATTTTAGAAATTCATTGGACATTCAAGCATAGAGTTCATTTTGCGAAATAGGAAATTTACTTTGAAAGTAACGCTTTTCAAACAACTATTTGGAATATTTTCCCGCGACCTGTTAGAAATAGATTCATTTCAGCAGTTGCCAGAGAGCGCCAGATAACAGGCGTCACCACGCTTGCGCAGCTACGATGACACCAGGAAGTCCATACATTCATATGTATAAAACATTAAAAGAATTTACATTATGTCATAAAAGAAACAAGACATGGGAATTTTGTGAATGATACTAAAATGCATAATTCGGCTTAAAGCGCACATTTGTATGTACAGATTCAGATGTAAATTTTCTTGGAGTACCAGTACTGTATTATCTCATGTTTGGTTCTTTATTATGGCATAACGCCATACATGCTAGAAGATGAAAACGTGAGCTTGAAATGCAGCATACAGTTGAAACTAGCCAATAGTGCTGAATTAAACACTTCGTTTCAAATAAATTGACCGTCTCAGCAGAAAAGATTAACAAACGTCAAATTTCTTTAACAAACTGACAAAAATAACTTCACCAGTCTGCAAGGCAATTAACACTTGACTGTCAGGTGGAAACAAAATACAATCTGAAACTGATAACATATTTTACCCTTCTGTAATTATGTGAATGTATTTTAATTCACTTGATAGCTCCCAGCCACAGAAATCCATTCTGTTTCCAATTGACGTGAGAGCAATAAAGGAAGAGGAAACAGCAAAATCACTTAAGGTAAACATGGGTCACATGGAAACTACCGCCTCCCCACTACAACTCAGATTGCTCTGTGCATCAGGTCCAGATCAACAATATTTCCGAACCGGGGCAATATTACATAGTGGCACTCCCCTCCCTCGAGCATTTGAGGTAGGACGCCAAAAATTTAAAAAAATTGACTTTTCAAAGATATCTTCATTTTGCAGCACTCATCTTTCTGAAGAGTCTGTTACATAAAACATATATGTTAGAGGGAACGTAATACATGTTATTTGGTCTTAAGTGTGCCGAAGTGCAGTGCCTCTCCTCTTCACACAGCATTCTTCCATCGCACATCTCTGTATTTCGCTCTGTGGAATTCAAACGTGCAATATTTTGTAAAGGGGCCATCAAATTATATTCAGGCAATTGGAAATTAAAATGTCCTGTGGTGCCTCTTCTGCTCCCAGTTGGCTGGTTTGACATCCTGCCCCTCTTTAAAAATAATTTGCAATTAATAATGGATGGGATTATTTGTAACCAGCAGAACAAGAGCTCTTCAGAAAATTTGCAGTCTTTACTGCCAGTTAGCTAATAACTATTTTGTGTGATATAAAATTAAATATTGGATACATAAAACGAGTAAAAACAGGAGACAAGCAAGACAGTACACATTTCTTCAATCCTTAAGTCCTAGCTTTTTTTCTCTCTAATCTTGCCACAGCTTTATATGGCATACTTTCCTTTCTGGGAAAGAACCTATTACCTCATCAAAGTTTGTCAAAATTTTGCTACATGAAAAAATGAAATGACGTTGTCTAATACTAGAAACTCTGTTAATACAAATTGTACCCAAGACTGGTGTGGTTTCTTGATCTGATTACGTGTATTTTGTCACTGTCTGCTAGATAAAACAAAATAGGCCTCGCTAATATTGCAGAAATTGTTACACACACCAAATAAACAAGACTTTTTTGGCATAAATGGTCATTTTTATAACATGACAGAATATAATTCACGAAGTACCAATATCAAATGCCTATTAGGCCTACTACAAGCAAAACGTTTTATGTTAGCAAATAGTTTCACATTTCATTCATACTCTCTAGTTTCTGAAGCATGAGATCGAAAAGTAGTGCTAAGAAATTTTTATATACATTTTGAATCATCATATTCTTCCGTAATTTGTGTGAGTCCCCTTTCCTTCTCCTTCCTTGTTCTAACAAACAATCTTGTCATCACTAACTCTGTAACTATTCCTGCCAGTGTACAAACTTATTCTCTGGTTAGCTTCACTATCTCTGCCACAATCACCGGTTTAGTTATCCTGCATTTATTCTCCGGTTAGGCATTATTACATGTTCGTACAATGCATTTTCCACGCGACTCCCAGAACAGAACTTTAGCAGCTGCTAGCTGGGGACTATATAATTGGCCCTTAGTAGTGTAGTGGTCTGGCCAAAAAAGTTCTGCCAAAATTTCATTTCCTTGGATACTCAGAGAAGACAAGACATATTCTTCATTGCCTGTTATTCCTGTTAGTCATTTATTTCCACTCTGGTAGTCTGAATCTATGGAATTCACTAGTAATTATAACAATGCTGATCATTTGCAAACCCACTCAACCACATAAACAGTGATTGCCATTCACCCGTTCGGCTCTATTTGCTCAGCTCGTATAGCCCCGTCCTCTTTTATCTGCAGGAAAGTTAATTTCTAGATGTGACAGGGATTCCTATGGCAGAGACATCACATAAACTATGCATGCATTCAAAAATCAACTTACAATTCATTGAGAAATCAACTTAGAATTTGATCAAAAATGTTAAAAAACCAACAGGGATGCGTTAAAAATCATATGAGTAATCGATAGACCAACATGTGCTGGATGCTAGGTGCTTTGCGAAACAAGGTCTTTTTCCTCAATAATATGAATTTGCACCCCCCACGCCCCCCACCCCCCCCACCCCCCCCCCCACCCCACCCTCGCCCTTTGCCCTCGACCCCTACCCCTAGTTCCGGGACTGTTGCACATACATGAATCTGGAAGCTTAGGCGCACCAGTAAAATTTTTCCAGATAGTATCTAGCTGCTTGCTGCTATTGCTTATACAGCTAACTGTCACACTTCTGTAGCCACAAGTGGGAGAATGCACTACTCATGCGTGACTCAACTGCACATGCACATAGGCTAGCTCGCAACCACTCAAACGAATCTGAGGTAAACAGTTGTGACGTCACGCTCATCAGAGGCAATTTGTTGTTATGAAACATTGCATAGTCTTCCTAAAGCCTTTGACACATGTTGCTGTTGGCAAACGTTTGTATGAGGACTGTGTATTGTTGTTGTATATGGTGCATTTCCTTTGCAACTTAAGTTTTATATTCTTTTTTTTTTTTTCTCTCTCGTTCGTGTTTTATTGCTGCAGTATTATTCTGCAGTAGCGAGATACAGCAATATTCATCGTTACAGTATTGGTGCTTACCAGTCAAAGTTACAAAAATTTAACTGAAAACTAAAACAATGAAAACTTCCTGGAATTCTAAAAAATTCCTGGGTTTTTCCCAGTTTATTCTCGGATGAAAAAATTCCCGGGTTTTTCCTGGATCTCCCGGTTGTCCCGGGTCGTATACACCCTGTCTAGTAATGGATTCTCATATCCTGTACTGTAAAACTTAGGAATAATGTCTTAGTGTATCAGTGTGCATCACCTTATTAGTTCATTTTTCATTGCAGTTAACTCTGTTTATTTAAGTTTCAAATGTTAACACTTTTGAATCCTATCTGAAGTAAAGCCTGTATACTTACTTTTTGCACTATATGAACAGGCAGAGTATAAGTGATGTGAGGAAGGTATTGAACAGCATGTTTACTACACAAAACAATGTTTTAGGATTTGATATGAATGCTGGACATGATGTTCCCTATCTGTTGGACTGTATGAAGAGAAATCTTGGGAAGAAACTGAAAGATGTGGGTGGATCCATTCCCACACTGGTGTATGGCTGTACCCTTGTTGGTCCACCCAACTTACAAGAGATCATAGGTGCTGGTTAATGTACTCAAGCATCTCTCAACTAAATCAGTGTCGTGACTGAGATTTGTAAATTTTTAGCCAAGAAATTAGCCTATATGAAGAATTCATGGAACTATTTGTTTAGAAAAAATAGTCACTAGCATGGACCATGTTAATCCACATAAATGTATGTTTTTTCAAGTAGGGGAATCGACTTTCCAATATATTTTGTAACTTTAAATCTGTATATTTTGTTATTAATTGTAAACAATCTTCTAGGCCTCTATGTTCGTAGGTTAGTTTGTATGAACAGTTAGCAAACGATGTGAAAGACATTTACTAGTATAGACAGTATATCAAGATGTATACATGTCTGATTTCATACACTGATTTAGGTCCTCAAGCTACTCGATTATGTCTTTATACAGAGCTCTTTATTACTCTGATTATCTGTATTTATCCTGAGTACTGCAATATTGTATCTCATTGGAGCTTGAGTTGTGTGCAAACTCATGCTTAACTCTGTTTTGGGTACTCATGGTCGCCGGCCGGTGTGGCCGAGCGGTTCTAGGCGCTTCAGTCTGGAATCGTACGACCGCTTACGGTCGCAGGTTCGAATCCTGCCTTGGGCATGGATGTGTGTGATGTCCTTCGGTTATTTAGGTTTAAGTAGTTCTAAGTTCTAGGGGACTGATGACCTCCGATGTTAAGTCCCATAGTGCTCAGAGCCATTTGAACCATTTGTACTCATGGTCATCACGATTGTGTGTGTGTGTGTGTGTGTGTGTGTGTGTGTGTGTGTGTGTGTTTACTCAAGGAGAGCGTGCAACTATTGATTGAGGCTACAAGCTTCCTATACTTACTCTTTACATATAAGTGAGCTTATTGATATATGATTGTGAACTTTATTCATTTTGTTGTGTCGAAACATTTTTTGCTGGTGTGTACCTGGTGTGGTTTGGATTCACGAGTCGGTCTCCACATCGTATGCTTAGGCCCTAATATTTTTTCATTATTTTTTTCTTTCATGAGTCAACATATCATTAAATACTCTGAGTTATGAAGCTGATTGATTTTGTGTTATATTTCTACTCATGACTGAGTCTTGTCTGTATCCGTTGTTGTGAGTTTTTCGAGCTGACTCACTTGTACACTTAGCCTCTGAATGTTTTCTCTTCTCTTCTGAAGATTTTGAAGGTGTGATTTTATGGATGTAAACTTGCAATTTGTAATTCTAGTAATTTACATCGTTGCTACACTTATTTCTGTAGTTTAGTGTTATAATGTTGTAGTTTTGAGTTTGTATCATTTGTCTGTTAACAGAATGTTCCACACATCTGAAAATCTGAATGCCATGTCCCGATATATGTATAAATTCTGACTTGTATAGTAGATATTTTTTATGTCTTCTGTAATATATTATGTATCAGATACTTCTATACATCTCTAATCTATCTTTCGGCACCATAGAAGGGAGAAGTGATAGAGGTACTCAGGGTACCCTCTGCCACACACCGTCAGGTGGCTTGCAGAGTATGGATGTAGATGTAGATGTAGATGTAGATTTTGTACACCATTTGGCAAATCTTATAGTCTATCACACAAAATATTGTGAACACATTGCTTCCAAATTTTGTGAGGGGGATATTGTAAGTGCCACCCTCCTCTAGCATTACTTTTCCTCAAGATAAGTAGTCGATACCAGAAATATCTTCGAATTTTGAATAGATTAATATTATCTCACCTGTGTTTCTAAAAGAACTGCATGGTCCTCAGTAGGCCTACGTGATTGTTTTTAAGCTATTGTTTCCAGTACAGACTTTCTCTTGTCGAACAGAACACTATAAATAGGCTTACTGTTATTGTTGATGAAAGGTTTTATTCAAGCAATTTGTTATTAACTAGCTTTTTCTTGTGACCTTCCATGCTTGTAAAATGCCGGTGTGGCCTACAGCTAACAAAGCTTTGCAGTGTGGGCACATTTCATTGTTCACATAAGGCAGTAATGCCCTGTGATGTGCAACTGTGCATGCTTTTATTGCAAAAATGTGTGAACTTGGCTTCTTGACCGTGTCCAAGATGGAACATGTACCAGATTTCTTTTAGTTTTTGCATCATGCACCTATCAGCATACTGACAGACAGACAACAAGTCTAAAAAATAATTGTTTTGTTGTCTAATTCTGCTATAATGAACATCTCCTTTGTATAGACATTGGCCAATAATGATTTTAGTTATATGTATAGATGAGATACCGGGAAAAAGAATCTGCATATTTATTGCTAACGATTCCACATTTCAACAGTTGTTTGAAAATTGTCATTTAAGGATATGCTTATTCGTCTTCGACAAAGTTGTTCTTGGATCAACAGTTAAGGATATGCAAATCTGAAGGCCAGCCCTTTGGATGAAGTAGGGACATCAATAATCAAGTCGACAACACCTTTTGTTACTACCTCCCTCCATTCACTCTTATGAAAATAAATAAATGTTAAATTTAAGATATAAAATAAAAAAGACTACTCAAAAGTCTCATAAATTAAAAAAAAAACTATAACTGATTCTGATTCTATTGGCAGTATAATTTTCTGCAGCTAATCTAAAAATAACTTCTTAGCAACCTATACAATGATAAATTTAATGCTAGTATTTGCTTCTTCACTTTTTTGCATTCTGAATTTCACTTTGGTTTGGTTATCAATTTGTGAGTTGTGACTGGTGTATTTATTTCATTAAACTTCCTCAACGTACTGGTTGCTATACATAGTACAAACAAAATCATGGCAACTTCCCTGAAGCAGATAGTGTCTCAAGAAGCAACCTATACAATGATAAATTTAATGCTAGTACTGTATTTGCTTCTTCACGTTTTTTGCATTCTGAATTTCACTTTGGTTTGGTTATCAATTTGTGAGTTGTGACTTTTGTATTTATTTCATTAAACTTCCTCAACATACTGGTTGCTATACATAGTACAAACAAATTCATGACAACTTCCCTGAAGCAGATAGTGTCTCAAGAAGTGCTTATCTATTCTTGTATGACTGTGGGAAAACTTACATGTTTGAATTATTTTTCATAGTATCTCAACAATACTAGCCTATGATTTACAGTTTTTGTGTTTAGTAATTGACAATAAATCTAAAAAACCTTTTACATATGATGGTGTATAAAGATAAAAGATGTGTTAACGTTAACATGATTGTTCACAGAACTGTTACCTGTAACCGCTTTCAAACAAACCTCTTTGCAAAGAAGATGGTTTTACACCTCTAAGAAAACTGTTTTTTTTTTAATTTTTTTTACTTTTGCTATGATAGATTAACATTGTTAGATATTTTGAATAAAAACTTGTTAAAAAATATATCGTCTCTGTGGTAAGCAAGCTAACAAATTTTATCAATTGGTAAAAAAAAATTTAGTGATATAGTATGTTTCTATTATAATTTTGCTGTAAGTTTAAGGAGAAAAAGACAGAAACACTGATAGCGAAGAGCTGGATAAAGAAAGCGATCAGCAGGATGAAGGAGTAGAGAACGAGAAGGACCTGGATTTCACAGCAGGAGATTCTCAATCTAGGAAACTATCTCAAAAGCCTGGAAGTGATGCTCTACCTTGTAAAGATTATCTGGATGTCACCTTGTCAAAATCCAGTGCTTCCGAAGGCATGTTTTTCATAGAGTCTAGGGGGAAAATTTTGGAAACTGTTGACTTTTCCTGTTTCCCCACAATCTGATAGCCAGTTACTATTCAATAACATCTCTAAAATGCACAAAAGAATTAGCCTAATGTACTTATCCTATGCTACTCATTGCCGTTCTGTAATATAAATATATGTTTTACAGCTTTGAAGATGGACCAAGATGCCAATTTTAGAATGAATGACTGCAACCAAAATGACATTGGGCGATATGTCAATCAAGCGTCAGTCACGTTGACTGAACTGAAGAGAGAACTGCTTGATAATTATTGGAGCCCTCCCGTGTCTTATGACTTCATGAAAAATGTGATGTATCTAAAATGGATATTCAATTATTCTTGGTTGGAGACTTACTCATCATGTTTGTATACTCCCATTACACAAAAGGAGCCTTCTGCAAATACTGTGTATTGTTTCCTCCAAATCCTAATTGTGTCAGGGCATATTGGGATTTTCTATTGTAAGCCCATTCTATAAGTTTAAAGATGTACGCAAGCAGTGCAAAAAGCATGTAGAAAGTCACTTCCACAAGGCAGCTTTGGAAGCTGTTATTGCATTGGCTGTAAGTGTGTCAGTGGTTGTGCAAATCCACAAATACTCCCAGAAAATCTTAGAAGAAAACAGGAAAATTATTAACTCAATTTCTTCTTGCTTTACATTTTGTTAGATTTATGACATAGCTGTTAGAGGCAAGCATTATGGTGAAGGAGTTATTGAAGGGTTATACGAGGAATGGATTGAAGCAGGATACATAGTTTGAAACAGCATATTGATAAAGGAAAAAAAAAAAAATGCATCTATCGATTCGCCCATATTAAAAATGAAATTATCGGGATATATAGGGATGTTCTTAAGGCTAATATTAAAAGCGAATGTTCAAAAGGCTGAATCATTCAGTATATTAGCACATGAAACAGCTGATGTTTCTGGAAGCGGACAGTTGTCTATTGGTATTCGGTATTTTGGTGAAGAATCAAATAAAATCAAAGAAATATTTCTTGGCTTCATCGAGATGAAAGCTCTAGATGCTAAATCCATTGCACAGACCATCGACTGTTTGACAAGGCCGGTAAAGATGTGGGTGTTCAAGAAATCTTGCACAAAAAATACATGAAAGCTTTATTCTTTCACTGCTCTTCACTGAAACTTAATCTAGTGATCAATGATCTAAAAACTTCCTGAGATTCAGAACACCATGGGAGCCATCACAGACATTATTAATTTTTTTCGTGAATCAGTACTCAGGAGGAAACTTATACCCAATATTGAGTGAAAGACACAAAAACATAAGACTTTTCAAAGAGTATGTTCCCATTATAATGGAAGCCTTAGAAATGGTTCAACCAGAAAACAGGCTTTTCAGCTCCATGCAGCTGCTGCTGGCTTTTTGTTCATTGTGAGCATAATTTTAATTGCCAAATATTCTGCTTTGAGGGAACCTGTGGTTAATTTTCTGCAGTCCATAACTTTAGGCACAGTCAAGGCCTCACAACACACAAAATTAATTTTGAAATTGCTGAAAACTCACTGAGACACTGCATAAAAAGTAATGGACAACATTTTGAAAGAAGCTATAGCCACAGCAGAAAAAAATCGGGGGGAACAGTGCCGCTCGTTGCTGGAAGTTAAGAAACATCGAAGCAACCCTTCAGTGGGAAATCCATAGGAATTTTGGAGGTGGTCATTTGTAATTATTTGGACTCCATTATTACATCTCTCAAAGTGCATTTTGCTAATGAAAACACTCCAGCATTCACTTTATCTAAATTACATCCAGCACAAATGAAAACTATATCAATTGGTCAGCTGATAGGAGCTTGTGAAACCTTCACCCAATTTTATGATTTTTCAAACATTAAAAGTGAAACTGAACTTTGGAAAAAATTGTGGCATAATACATAGAATCAAGGAGAGCTATCTGTAATATACTTAAAGAAACAAAAAACTTCTTTCCAGAAACCCAAAAACCTTTGAAAATTTTGATTTCCCTCCCTTGTACAACATTCACAGTCGAATGGCCTTTTAGCAGTTTAAGACAAATAAAAACGTTTTTGAAAAGCACAATGGCAGAAAGTTGTCTCAATGGCCTAGCAATGATGAGCATCCACAGAAAATTAATCTTTGACACTAAAGAAGTTTTCATCAACAAAGTGTTGCAGGAATTTACAAAAAAACCACAAAGGTTGTGTTTTAAATAAATTCCGTTAAATGTAAGTTGTTTAAAATATTCATTTTAATTGTTAGCAATATTAATTGTTAATAAACAATTTCCTACTTGAATCACTGTACAAGAATTTATCCATTTCCTCCTCCTCTTTCTTGTGCTATTCTCCTAATGTATTGGCTGGTGACTCCCTTGTGCTCATGGCTGGTGCTAGGACCTATGGGCCCCAGGGATATGTTCTTGGGCCCCTTCCCAAACTTTTTCATTTTAAACTTTGTTTTTTTTTTCAGATAAAGTCAGTAAATTTTAATGCAAAAAATCAAACAATGTATTTTTAATAAACTTTTTCATGCTCACATTTTATATAAATTCAATAGTTTTTTCTATCAATTTTGTCATAAGTTATGTTTGTATATGCCTTTTTCAAACAATCCAGCAGGTTCAGTGAGGGCCTCTTCCCCCAGGCTTTCGTTCAAAATCATATACATTTCGGTGTATTTGTTTAAGCACCTGAGCTGACAAGTACCCTTCAGGGACTTGCGCCTGGTGTACTTTTGTCACACTAGCCCCCCCTTAACCCTAATGCCAGCCTTGCTTGTGCTGTCTTAAACTGTTTTGATTGTTTGGATTATATTGCCCGGCAGTGGAAAAAATAACAAAAGCCTGAAATCCACCCACAACTTTAAATGTAAAAAATAAATGAAAAACTAGTGGATACTGTGGCTCAATAAACAGAATTCAACTGAAATAACTGTTGTTGATATCTCAAAACAGTTGGGAAACATCTTCTCTGACATCGGAAAAGCTTTAAAATTTTGATGCTTCCCCCTGTACATTAATAATAATAATAATAATAATAATAAAGATTTTATTGTCTTTAGGCCATTACAGCAATTGACAACGTCAAATGAAGATACAATTTATAATACAGTGTGATAAGGTATTGACTACTGAAATACTTTAGCTTATATTACAATAAATGTACTGTGGGACATCTGTTGGACTACTGCATTTTACAGTTGAAGAATTCATTGATATCATAGAATGGGTGGGCAATAAACCATTCATGCAGTCTTTCTTTGCATGTATGTTCAGGAAGATCCTGTATAGCATGTGGCAGCTTATTAAATAGTTTGTGCCCTGTGACTTCATAGCTATTTATTGATTTTGATAATCTGTGGTAAGGCGTGTATATGAGTTTGATGCTTCCTGTGTTGTAACAATGTACATTTTCTCTACGTTTCACATCTTGTAGGTTCTTCTTCGTAAAGATTAAGACATTGTATATATAGAGGTTTATTACTGTCATAATTTTTTGTTTAGTAAATAAGGGTTTGCAGTGAGCCTTATGTGAAGAATTTGTAATTATCCTACTGGCTTTCTTCTGCAATAATAGGATGTCATGTATATGACTACAGTTACCCCACAAGATAATGGCATAGGATATTATACTTTGGAAAAATGCAAAATAAGATGATCTGATGTATGTTTCAGGTACACAATTTCTGAGTTGTCTTAATAAATAAATTACTCTAGATAGCTTACAACTAATATAGTTTACATATTTGCCCCAGGATAAATTTTCGTCTAAATAAACTGCCAGGAATTTAACAGAACTAGGTTTATCAGATAGTGGCTTGTCTCTTAGAGTGAAGATTATCTGCTGAGTTTTATTTTCATTTAGCAGGAAACCATTTGCTCTGAACCAATATGCTGTGTGTGTGAGTGTATTTTCAGCACAGGTTTTAAGATCATTAAGATTGTTACTGCTATGAAGAAAAGTTGTATCATCTGCATACAATACAGTGGTGGATTTAATAAACAAGGGGAGGTCATTGACCATTATCAGAAACAGGAAGGGGCCCAGTACAGATCCCTGAGGCACACCTACTTTAACTTTTTCTATGTTTGACATTTCCTTACCAACACAAACTACCTGTTTATGCTTATTGAGATAAGCTTTTAATAGTCTGAGACTGTTTCCTTTGATGCCGTAGAATTCTAGTTTCTCTAGTAGTGGCATTTGCTCAACACAGTCAAAGGCCTTGTTTAGGTCACAGAATGAGACCTGAACAAAGCCTTTGTTCTCAAAAACTTTGAGGATGTAACTGACTACCATGTTGATTGCATCAATGGTCGACACATTCTTCCTAAACCCGTATTGTGTAGCATTAATTATTCCTAGATTCTCAAAGTGAGATGATAATTGTTGGTACGTGATGCATTCCATTACCTTGGAGAATGTGGGTACTATTGAAATAGGCCTGTAACTAGATGGAGAGTCTTTATCTCTCTTTTTGTATACTGGGACGATCCTAGACAGTTTTAACTCATCAGGAAAATATCCTTAGTGCTGTGGCATGATATTAAGCAGATTAATATCAATTCACATAAAGCTTATTTTAAGAAACCATGGCGAAAATTAATAAATGTTTTAAAACAAGAGGAAAAAAAGAGACCGAAAGTCTGTGTTGTAAAAAATTTTTATTCCTGTGACTACTTTTTGTTGTAACACACATACATTATATAAACAATCTTCAATATTTTGCCTGCATAAATCCATACCTATTATAAAAATGTGTGTGTGTGTGTGTGTGTGTGTGTGTGTGTGTGTGTGTGTGTGTGTGTGTGCATGCACAATCATGCACATCTGCATGGCGAGTGTTGGGGTGAAAAAGAAGCATAGCAAATGACACATGGATTCCCAGAATGTTAATCCATTAGTTGAGAATTGCAACAAATTTTGCAAATAATTTCAAACATTTAATAAATTTGCTTTTTAACTGGCATCCCCCTACAAAATGATGAAAGGAAAAATGTTTATTGCTCACTACTTTTCCACTCTTCATGTGGTATTTTTACTGCATGAGGCATGGTGTTGTAATTTATTACGTCTTTACTACTAATTGTGTTTGCAAGACATTTTATGGACTGTATGCACATATGTCACTGAACGTAAATGCAAAATTATATCATCATATGACACATAGTTCAGGAGATAAGACATCATCAACAATGAGGCAGTAGAAAATTTGCTGCATCATGCATTATGTTGAAATTTATTACTTCTTTGCTACTAAATCTATTCACAATAAATGTTTCAGATTGTATCCTCATATACCACTGAATATACCTACAATACCATACCATTGTAAGATGCATATTTGCGAAGATATCACATTACAAACACAAGCACAAGGCCAGACACTATATTGTAAGAGCGTGGGTATATCTCTTTGAAGTGACTTGTCCAAATTACTGCATGATGAATTAATATTATTGTTAGTATTGTTTTGCACTTAGAAATCTCTCTCTTTGTGTTAATGTGCAGACAGGAAACATACTTTGTATATATGCACTCAGAAGGATGTAGGTTGCAGTAAGTACTGGGAGGTGAAGAAGCTTGCACAGGATAGAGTAGCATGGAGAGCTGTATCAAACCTGTCTCAGGACTGAAGACCACAACAACACTGCTATATAGCATATTCTTCATGAGCAGCGCAGCTAAGGTAAAAAAATCTTTACCTGCAGAAGCTTGCGATGAGAATACAGTATAAGATTGATAATAAACAGTGTCAAGATGCCTCTTCAGGGACATAGAGGTCCTTACACTTACTTGGCACTACATACACTCTATAATAATATTAGTAACAAAAATGAATTTATAATGAATAATTTATAATACTCAGGTACAAAAGTCTATAAAAGGTCACCAGTAACATGTGGGAGGAAACTGAAAATTCTCAGATGTTCCAAAACAAAGTAAAAGAACACCTTATTATACATTCCCACAATTTATCAGAATATTATGACATAATTCTAATTAACAAATATGTCAGTATACTCAGAACTGATAATGGTCCCTGAGAAGAAAATGCTTCATTGAAGTAGTAGATGAAAAAAGCAACTGAGTACTGTAAGAGAAGGTGCATTTGGTTTTCTCAAAGTAGCTTATTTCCTCCCACTATATGTAAATAAACATGTCATAACTATCAATAATCCGGAAATGATATATTTTACTCACCACACAGGAGGAGGAGTTGAGTCAGACAGATGCAATGAAAAGAAATGCTAGAAATATTTCAGCTTTTGGACAACGTTTTTCTTCAGAAGTAGAAAACTCACATACATTCACACAAACTCAACTCACA
Organism: Schistocerca serialis cubense; assembly: GCF_023864345.2. Classification (NCBI taxonomy): domain Eukaryota; kingdom Metazoa; phylum Arthropoda; class Insecta; order Orthoptera; family Acrididae; genus Schistocerca; species Schistocerca serialis. The sequence continues at coordinate 331,388,877 of NC_064644.1, read as the reverse complement.
CACACATTGCGAAAATCGTCTCCAGTCACTCAGGCCATGTGTGTGTGTGAGCTGTGCTTGTGAGAATGTTTTCATTTTTCATTGTCTGAAGAACAGCTTTGTCTGAAAGCAGAAATATTTCTTGAATTATTTTTCATTTTGCCTTTCTAAGACACAATGCCCCTTCTCTACATGGTGAGCAGTAATCTATCCTTTCCACAGTGTTGTTATTCCATGCTGGACTTTACATTGTTTGTTTTTCCCATAATTATCAATGTGGAGTTGCTGTGCTTCTGTCTGTTAATGTATAACTTGATTCATTCTATCTCACTGATTGTCCTGCATGATGGGCTTTATGGAATATGATTAATGAATAAATGAATAAACTGGTTTTCACTTAATGTATGAAAAATACGTGACATCAATCAAAATTAAGAAGCATCTATAATTTACCTGGGTCATTTTATCACTCTTTCCTTCCCAGCTGAAACGTTCATCATAGAGAGGATCATCTTGTGTGCCTATAAATATAGGTTCCCAATGACGAAAGTAATTAACTCGCTTTCCAATATGAAATACACTGAGCCCTTCTGTTACGTTCATAGTTTTCCAAACTTCATATCCTGGAAATCTGTGACACTTTCCACACAATTCCTGATGGAATATGATGGCAGACCCATTGTTTAACATTGAAAGCTGCAATAAGCATGATTCTTGTTAAATAATTAACATTAATTAATGCTGGTTTATATTATTATAAGTTATTATTTAATGATATTGCGACAAAATTAGCACAACAAATATATATATGATAACAGGAATCAAAATTTGTAATTTTTTTTGGCTGCAAAATAATGAACAACTTTATCTCTGACCAGGTTATGGTTTTAATGATTAGAATTCAAGATGTAGATTTTCTGTTTCTAAGAACAGTAAAAACAGTCTAAAAGACACTAGGAAAACAGCAACTGTTAATTTGAAACAGTGATACTTTATAGCCATTGTGTGAAAGCAGTTGTTGGCACAGGAGTTGAGATGATATTAAGATTGTTATGATGCATTTCAAAGCAATGGAATAAATACACTACCTTTACTTCACTTAACATGCCAGTATTGAAATATGTTCCATCTGTCATCAGACTAAAATACTTTATGTTGCATTTCCTCATGTAATTCATTCTGCTTATGAGCTAGAATGGTTGTCTGTCTAATGTAGTGCCCATTTACTTATGGATTATGATTGTGCTGTGCATCAGAGCAAAAGTGTAAAACAATGGTGTGTATTTGCTCAAACATGAAATGAACACACTGTAAAACCTTCCTTGTTAAAAAGATATTTAAGTTGCATGATAAGTGGTGTACTGATAATTTATTCCTAGTGATAAGCTGTTGCACAGCAGCCTTGGCATGAAGGAAAAACTCTAATGAAGTAATCTGAAGCAAGAAGACTACTATTTGCTAATGGAAAAGAGAGAGAGGGGGGTGGGAAGGGAAGCAAGGGAGTTGTGGTTCATCTTCAATGTCAAACAGAGCAAATTAGAAAATTAAAACAAATAAAATTAAATTAAATTTTATCATTCAATGGTACAAGAAAAAAATGTGTGAATGGTATATGATATTTATGTAAGCATGCAATTATTCAAGAGTCATTAGATTTTGTGAAAAATACTTTGACTTTGACAAAAAAAACTAAATGCTAAAGGTGAGCAATATTTTAACTGATCATGGTAAAAGGAGGGCTTTGGTGAGCATTAAATGATTGTATTGTATTGTATCGTATTGTGTGTTAACTGGGGGCCTACAAAAAATGGAGAGGCTCCGTCCCCACCACAGCCGCAATGGTCCACAAACCCACAATGACTACAGCAGTCCACTTCGCCCCTCTGCCGCCCCACACCAAACCACTCTTTCAGGGTTATTGTGTGGTTTGGCCCCAGGTGGACTCCCCCTCCCTCCAGGGAATGTCTCACACCAGACAAGTGTAACCTCTATGTTTGCTTCGTAGAGTAACGGTGGTGTATACTTACGTGGAAAACTTCTTTGCACAGCAATCACCGACATAGTGTAGCTGAGGTGAAATATGGGAAACCAGCCCACGTTTGCTGAGGCAGATGGAAAACCACCTAAAAACCATCCACAGACTGGTCAGCTCACCGGACCTCGACACAAGTCCACCAGGCGGATTCGTGCCGGGGACCAAGCACTCCTTCCCAGTGCATTAGACTGCACGGCTAACTGGGTGGGCATTATAGGATTACTTGAATATAGTCACTGTGTTTTCTCAATAAATTTAGCATCTTAAATAGTGTCAAGAAAAGAAACCGATGAATAGTTATCATGTTCCCGAATGCCAATACTTCTTCTGCAGTGAACATTAGATACTGCCAATGGCTTTTAAATGTTTAACAAATCCAAAGAGCACCAAACTGATCAGTGTTCTCTTCAAGATAAGAAAATATAGTTGGTAAACTTTTATTTGAGCATTAAATCTTCATATAAATTCAAATTTTGGACACCATTGTTAAGTGTATGGCACAAGGTACTTTCCATTGTGCCACATATTTTGTCCCATTTCTTTCAGATGGAGAACAGGAAGAATGACTGCTTAAATACTTCTGTGTGCACTGCAATTAATCTAATCTTGTCTACATGCTCCATAGCTGTAGTATATTCCCAGATTATTCACTTAATACCCAGGCTCCTTTTTCTTAACTTGTAAAAGTTGGATTACTTTGGATCACTAGGGTTATGTGCCCAACCACTACTTACAATAAGGTGTGCAGTAGTACCACAGCAACCACTGCTGGATTCAACACAATGGTTCATTCTGCTGTGTTATGTTCAGGCTCTTTGCTCTAGGATGATTGCTGTAGCAATTTCTGACTGACTCTTGCTATATTTATGTCTTCAGACTGTGAGATTGACAGGCTGATTTCAAAGCTGCCACAGACTTCTTCAACCACTACAAGACAGTGTGAGAAGATGCTCACATGACCAGAACTAGTGAGATCACAAGGATAATATGTTATGTGGAAAAGTGCAGCCACCATGTCCACAACTCAGCAGACTTTTTGGAACATCTCAAAAGCTTACGTATCTGAGATGCAGACATCATGGTCAATTCTGAAGTACTACCTCTGTTCACTAGGTGAACACTCCAGTTCACATTCAATTTGATCTGTGGGAGATTTGAGGGAGTTTTTGCTGTATCTTTTCAAGCATATTTTAACATCAACTTATTTCCAATGTGGAGGCCAGTTCTACAAGCAGACTGAAGGAGTGGTGATGGGTAGGCCCTTGTCTCCACTTATGGCCAGTCTTTTCACAGAGATGTTCGAGGATGAGGCCTTTATAGCTGCCACTTACCAGCTAACATGTTTCTTCAGATATGTGGATGACACATTTGTCATCTGGCCCCACAGCCAGAAAAAACTGTGTAAGTAATCCTTCATTTTCCTGCTGAGAGAGAGCTGTGCACCCTGTAGCAAATTGCCTTGTTGCTTGCCCCATCAAGATGCCCCCTTTCTTTTTACATATATTTATAGTGTTTGTGTCATGACACTGATTTTCATAATTCAGATGTAACATGCAATTATTTTTACTAATTGGACTGTAGTAGAATGAGCACAGGAAGGACACAATTTTTAAAGAATTTTTTGGTATCATTGTGGGGCTTCTTTAAAACCCATTTTTGCACGATCAAAATTCGCCTGTGTCACCATACGAGGGTGGTTTGAAAAGTTCTCGGAACGGAATAGAAAAAAGTGCTTACGGCACTGAAACTTTATTTTTATTTTTCAGTGTAGTCTCCTTGTAGATTAATGTACTTGGTTCAGTGATGTTCCAGTGCCTTGATCCCATCTCGAAAATGAGTTTCCTCCAAGCCTGCAGAATAATTGTCAATTCCAGCTATCAATCTTCGTTTGAAGTGAATCTTCATTCACCAAGAAAAATTTTCGGTTTTTGGAAGAGGTGTAAGTCTGATGGAGCCATATGGGGGAAAAAGGTGGGTGTAGCAACAAATCATAACTTAGTTCATGTAATTTTGCTATGACAATGGCACATATTTGCAGGCACGCATTGTATTGATGGAAGATGACTGTCTTCCTTGCTAAATCTGGCCTTCTTTTGTGTATCTCTTGTTGCAATTTGTCCAGGAGGTTAGCATAGTATTCTGCAGTAATTGTGTGCCCAGTGGGGAGATAATCTACAAACAGAATCCCCTTTGCATCCAAGAACACTGATGCCACGACCTTTCCCGTCGAAGGAATTGTCTTTGCTTTCTTTGGTGGCAGATAATCAGCATGTTTCCACTGCTCTGACTATTGTTTTGTCTCTGGAGTGTAGTAGTGTCCTCAAGTTTTATCTATGGTCACAAACTGGAGCAAAAAATCTTGTTCATTTCTCCAAAAACAGGCTAAACATTATTCAAATATGTCCATTCTCATTTGTTTCTGATCCAGCATTAAAAGTTATGGCATCCATCTTGCAGATAATTTTTTATTTCTAATTCTTCAGTTGAAGCATGATATACCCTTTCAGATGACATCTGGCAAGCATTAGAAATTTAATGCACTTTCAATCGGTGATCCTTCATGACCATTTTAAGCACTTTTGCAATGATTTCTTGAGTAGTGACACATCTTGGCCGACCACTGTGTGGATCATCATCTAAGCACTCCAGACCAAATTTAAATTCATTTCTCTACTTGGCAACAATTGAATATGAAGGAGCACAGTCTCTCACTGTATTCTGGAAATCAACACAAATGTCCTTTGCTTTCATATCTTTCTTTACGAAGTACTTAATCACTGCTCAAATCTCGATTTTTTTTCCATCTTTGCAAATCACTATGTGGAAACAACAACAGAGCCACATCACCACTACAGCTCTCTTCTGAGAGCACTGACATGTCACATGTTTAGAGGCAACAGTCCAATGAATATCATGTTAACAACTCGTTGCACTAGTGCTGACCTCTCGTGGTGATTCCAAGAACTTTTCAAACCACCCTCATAGCAACAATTAGTATAAAAGTGGAAAAGAAATTGTCCTGTGTGTACCCAAATAACCACAACTTAATTGTGTAACAAAAGCTCCTCCTCCCAAAAAGTGGTTTAGTAATTGACTGAGAACACTGCGGGAGGGGTTAAGTAACCTCATGTCAGGCGTGAATTAGAAAACACACACACACACACATAAAAAAAAACAAAGATGATGTGACTTACCAAATGAAAGCGCTGGCACGTCGATTGACACACAAACATACACACAAAATTCTAGCTTTCGCAACCAACGGTTGCCTCGTCAGGAAAGAGGGAAGGAGAGGGAAAGACGAAAGGATTTGGGTTTTAAGGGAGAGGGTAAGGAGTCATTCCAATCTCGGGAGCGGAAAGACTTACCTTAGGGGGAAAAAGTATGGGTATACACTCGCACACACACAAGCCTCTGTATATGTCTGCTTGTGTCTGCATATGTGTGGATGGATATGTGTGTGTGTGCGAGTGTATACCCGTCCTTTGGAATGACTCCTTACCCTCTCCCTTAAAACCCAAATCCTTTCGTCTTTCTCTCTCCTTCCCTCTTTCCTGACGAGGCAATCGTTGGTTGCGAAAGCTAGAATTTTGTGTGTATGTTTGTGTTTGTTTGTGTGTCTATCGACATGCCAGCACTTTCGTTTGGTAAGTCACATCATCTTTGTTTTTTAGATATAATTTTTCCCACGTGGAATGTTTCCTTCCAGACATGGTCTTTAAATATGTCTGCTTGTGTCTGTATGTGTGGATGGATATGTACGTGTGTGCGAGTGTACACCTGTCCTTTTTTCCCCCTAAGGTAAGTCTTTCCGCTCCCGGGATTGGAATGACTCCTTACCCTCTCCCTTAAAACCCACTTCCTTTCGTCTTCCCCTCTCCTTCCCTCTTTCCTGATGAGGCAACTGTTGGTTGCGAAAGCTAGAATTTTGTGTGTATGTTTGTGTTTGTTTGTGTGTCTATCGACCTGCCAGCGCTTTCGTTCGGTAAGTCACCTCATCTTTGTTTTTATATATAATTTTTCCCACGTGGAATGTTTCCTTCTATTATATATATATATATATATATATATATATATATATATATATATATATATATATATATATATATATATATATATATATATATGTGTGTGTGTGTGTGTGTGTGTGTGTGTGTGTGTGTGTGTGTGTGTGTGTGTGTGTGTGTGTGTGTTAATACAAGTAACTCTTCTTAAAAGCTTCTGCAGATGTACTCTGTGTTCAACAACAAACTGCCATTTCTCTTATGCAATGACATTATTTACTCTCCTTTTTTATGGTTCTAAATAATGGTTTCTGGAATGTGGTAAGATAATCCTGCATTTCTGCATTTATTCTTTAGTTGTACAAAGGATATGTAATTTTGTATACGTAAAATACGCATTAAGCTACACATATGTTCCTTGAAGGAATAAACAGATCAGTCAAAGCAGGGTCAAGAAACTGGTAAAATCCAGTAACATGAGACACCATTTGACTTATTCACTGCTTCACAAGCTATATGCATGTTTCCAATTCATCACTACAGCGTGAATGCAAACATTCCACGACACTCATGGAGTCACAGCTCACTCGATTTGATCATGAAATTCAACAGCTGTCAAAACACACTTGGCTGATTTGTACACATCATTTTGATGTCTCCACTGAGGATACAGATATGTGAGTAATGCTACTCCTTCAGAGTGAGTGTATGGCACAACTATGAGGTCTGTTCAAGAAATTCCAGTACATTTGTATTTTCGCACCAATGGGTGTTGGAGCAAAATGCGATTGGCATCCCTGTATACACCTGTGTATAATGTGTAACTGACAGATGTTTCACTGTTATATGTCTGTTAGTTATTGTTCAGTGCTGTATTGAGTAGAATATTGTATCACACAGTTTGTGAATTTTGAGATGGCAGAGTTGGAGGAGCAACATGTCTGCATTAAATTTTGCATGGAACTCAATAAAACCTTTATAGAGCCACACCAAATCACGCAGGAAGCCTATGAAGATGAGTGCTTAAGCTATACTTGGTGTTATGAATGGTTCACATGGTTTAAAAATGGCTGGAATGGAAGTTAGTTAAAGATGACACTTGTTCAACATGTCTACTGACAATGCTCATGGCAGGAAAGTTAACGAAATTGTGCATGCCAATTGAAGACTGACTTCTAAGATAGTGCAGAAAAATGTAACATCTCAGTTGAATCATGTCATGAAATCCTGACACAGCATCTTGGAACACATCGTGTAGCCACCAAGTTCGTTTCATGGCTCAGGGGTCTACATCTACATTTATACTCCGCAAGCCACCCAACGGTGTGTGGCGGAGGGCACTTTACGTGCCACTGTCATTACCTCCCTTTCCTGTTCCAGTCGCGTATGGTTCGCGGGAAGAACGACTGTCTGAAAGCCTCCGTGCGCGCTCTAATCTCTCTAATTTTACATTCGTGATCTCCTCGGGAGGTATAAGTAAGGGGGAAGCAATATATTCGATACCTCATCCAGAAACGCACCCTCTCGAAACCTGGCGAGCAAGCTACACCGCGATGCAGAGCGCCTCTCTTGCAGAGTCTGCCACTTGAGTTTATTAAACATCTCCGTAACGCTATCACGGTTAGCAAATAACCCTGTGACGAAACGCGCCGCTCTTCTTTGGATCTTCTCTATCTCCTCCGTCAGACCGATCTGGTACGGATCCCACACTGATGAGCAATACTCAAGTATAGGTCGAACGAGTGTTTTGTAAGGCACCTCCTTTGTTGATGGACTACATTTTCTAAGCACTCTCCCAATGAATCTCAACCTGGTACCCGCCTTACCAACAATTAATTTTATATGATCATTCCACTTCAAATCGTTCCGCACGCATACTCCCAGATATTTTACACAAGTAACTGCTACCAGTGTTTGTTCCACTATCATATAGTCATACAATAAAGGATCCTTCTTTCTATGTATTCGCAATACATTACATTTGTCTATGTTAAGGGTCAGTTGCCACTCCCTGCACCAAGTGCCTATCCGCTGCAGATCTTTCTGCATTTCGCTACAATTTTCTAATGCTGCAACTCCTCTATATACTACAGCATCATCCGCGAAAAGCCGCATGGAACTTCTGACACTATCTACTAGGTCATTTATATATATTGTGAAAAGCAATGGTCCCATAACACTCCCCTGTGGCACGCCAGAGGTTACTTTAACGTCTGTAGACGTCTCTCCATTGATAACAACATGCTGTGTTCTGTTTGCTAAAAACTCTTCAATCCAGCCACACAGCTGGTCTGATATTCCGTAGGCTCTTACTTTGTTTATCAGGCGACACTGCGGAACTGTATCGAACGCCTTCCGGAAGTCAAGAAATATAGCATCTACCTGGGAGCCTGTATCTAATATTTTCTGGGTCTCATGAACAAATAAAGCGAGTTGGGTCTCACACGATCGCTGTTTCCGGAATCCATGTTGATTCCTACATAGTAGATTCTGGGTTTCCAAAAACGACATGATACTCGAGCAAAAAACATGTTCGAAAATTCTACAATAGATCGACGTCAGAGATATAGGTCTATAGTTTTGCGCATCTGCTCGACGACCCTTCTTGAAGACTGGGACTATCTTTGCTCTTTTCCAATCATTTGGAACCCTCCGTTCCTCTAGAGACTTGCAGTACACGGCTGTTAGAAGGGGGGCAAGTTCTTTCGCGTACTCTGTGTAGAATCGAATTGATATCCCGTCAGGTCCAGTGGACTTTCCTCTATTGAGTGATTCCAGTTGCTTTTCTATTCCTTGGACACTTATTTCGATGTCAGCCATTTTTTCGTTTGTGCGAGGATTTAGAGAAGGAACTGCAGTGCGGTCTTCCTCTGTGAAACAGCTTTGGAAAAAGCTTTACGCGTGTCATCCTCTGTTTCAATGCCATCATCATCCCGTAGTGTTTGGATATGCTGTTTCGAGCCACTTACTGATTTAACGTAAGACCAGAACTTCCTAGGATTTTCTGTCAAGTCGGTACATAGAATTTTACTTTCAAATTCACTGAACGCTTCACGCATAGCCCTCCTTACGCTAACTTTGACATCGTTTAGTTTCTGTTTGTCTGAGAGGTTTTGGCTGCGTTTAAACTTTGAGTGAAGCTCTCTTTGCTTTCACAGTAGTTTCCTAACTTTGTTGTTGTACCACGGTGGGTTTTTCCCGTCCCTCACAGTTTTACTCGGCACGTACCTGTCTAAAACACATTTTACGATTGCCTTGAACTTTTTCCATAAACACTCAACATTGTCAGTGTCGGAACAGAAATTTTCGTTTTGATCTGTTAGGTAGTCTGAAATCTGCCTTCTATTACTCTTGCTAAACAGATAAACCTTCCTCCCTTTTTTTATATTCCTATTAACTTCCATATTCAGGGATGCTGCAACGGCCTTATGATCACTGATTCCCTGTTCTGTACATACAGAGTCAAAAAGTTCGGGTCTGTTTGTTATCAGTAGGTCCAAGATGTTATCTCCACGAGTCGGTTCTCTGTTTAATTGCTCGAGGTAATTTTCGGATAGTGCATTCAGTATAATATCACTCGATGCTCTGTCCCTACCACCCGTCCTAAACATCTGAGTGTCCCAGTCTATATCTGGTAAATTGAAATCTCCACCTAAGACTATAACATGCTGAGAAAATTTATGTGAAATGTATTCCAAATTTTCTCTCAGTTGTTCTGCCACTAATGCTGCTGAGTCGGGAGGTCGGTAAAAGGAGCCAATTATTAACCTAGTTCGATTGTTGAGTTTAACCTCCACCCATAATAATTCACAGGAACTATCCACTTCTACTTCACTACAGGATAAACTACTACTAACAGCGACGAACACTCCACCACCAGTTGCATGCAATCTATCCTTTCTAAACACCGTCTGTACCTTTGTAAAAATTTCGTCAGAATTTATCTCTGGCTTAAGCCAGCTTTCTGTACCTATAACGATTTCAGCTTCGGTGCTTTCTATCAGTGCTTGAAGTTCTGGTCAAGTCTCAAAAGGCCTTTGTGTCGCAATCTGTGAAGGGCTTTTGGGTCACACAAATGAGAATGAGATGTTCATTAAGAGAATCATAATTGGTGATGAGATGTAGTTCTATGGTTATGATGCTTAGACCACAGTTCAGTCTTCACAATGGGTCCAGAAAGGTTCTCCATGACCAAAAAAAGCTCATGTGGTCAGGTCAGGTTAAATTTCAAAGCCATGCTGGTAGTTTTCTTTGACTCTGAACAATTAGTTAATTATGAATTCATGCCACAAGGACATAATGTGAATTGATGATACTACCAGGATGTGTTGTGATGCCTGCTAGAAAATGTAAGAAGGAAACGGTCTGAAATGTAGCAAGACAATTCACAGCTCTTGCATCATGATAATGCACCCAAATAGTCATCCCTGTTGGTGTGTGATTATAGCACAAAAAATGAAATCACTGTGCTACGTCATCCTCTGTACCCTCCAGATGTGGCCCCTGCAGACATTTATTTTCCAACTTTGAAAACACCTTTGAAAGAACAAAGATACAGAAGTTGAAAGAAAATTTACAGATGGTGCTTTGCATGATCCAACAACAGCTGTAGAAAGACTTCTTCTGGTAGTGGAAATGGCGTTGGGAGTGTTGTATCAATTGTGGAGAAGAGTGTTACTAAGGAGACGATGCACTTCAAATAAAAGGTAAGTGTAGAAAAATTTTGTGGTCAAAATTCTGGAATTTTTTGAACAGACTTTATACTTTTTTTATTGTTATTTTGCCCCGTTTGTCCCATAAGGTGGGGAGGGGGGGAGGGGGCTGTCAGCAGATAAAATTTGCTGCTCTTCAGCTAATTTGCTGCTCTTCAGCCACATTAGCATAAAAATTTTGAAACATAACATTAAAAAAATGGACATGGCGTTAAAAAAAAATGAGAGCTTCACACAATGCAAAGACACACAGTCAGCTGCATAAGTTAAAATATAAAAGTCTGATTTGTTAATAAATTAAAATATAGACACAGATAAATGGAAAATGAGTGTTGCACTCAAATATATAAAAACAGATGGACAGATGCCTATGTTAAAAGGTAAAAGACTGATTGACTGATTAAAATAGTTACACTGATGAGTGAAGTGATGAGTGAGTGTAAACTACCAGGGATAAGAGTATAATGGGAATGTAATATTCAGAGGAGTATGGAGGAAGCTGTTTGTGTGGATGGATGTTTGGAGGAGGGATTTAGGAAGATCGAAGAGGGATGTGATTCCAGGCCAAGACTAAGGAAGTTGATGGAAATAAGTGAAGGGGAAGGGAGCCCTGGCAGGGGGAAGGTGGTAGGGATCTCCTAGATCTAATAGGATGGGTATATATCAGGACAGATTTCATGGTCATGTAAGGAAAGCTGACTAATTTTATTGGGAGAGGATGTGAAGAGTGTGGAGGTATAGTGTTGGTAGAACATGGTGATAGTGGCATGGCAATGAATCAACATAATGGTCAGTGGTCGGGGGGGGGGAACTAGCGAGTAGCTACTGTCAAGTTTACAGGTAATGTAGAATACTCGGAGATGTTCAAGATGAGAGACTAGGTGGGGAAACATTATAAGTTGATGTAGAATGCAGGTCGGGTTGGTAAACAGATTCAAAGAGTTAGGCAGAGTGCAGAACATTTGAGAATTTGCAGAGCGTAATAAAAGGTGGGGGGGGGGGGGGGGGGTAGGTAAACAGATCCAAAAAGTTAGGCAGAGTGCAGAACATTTGAGAATTTGCAGAGCGTAATAAAAGGCGGGGAGGAACAGAAGTCCACATTTGTATAGCAAAGGCTGGACTGGATCAGCAATTCATAGGTGTGGAGGTCCATGGAAGGGTGCAATATCTGGTGATTTAGTAGTTTTAGTAATTTTAGTCTATTGTGGGCTTTTTACTGGATAGTTAGTAGATGTGGCTTCCATGTTAGTTATCAGGAGTTATCACAACTGCTGCAGATGAATTCTTGTATCCTGAGCATAAAATTATTTCCCACCAACGAAATTCGCTATGCTATCAGCCAATGAATAGCTTTGCAGCTGCAGAAGTTCTGTAGCAGCCTAGTAATCATTTAAACTTGTAACGGCAAACTTGATCATGTACACTTTGCACTCCAATTGTTGTTATAATTAATTTATGCTGAGAGTTCATATGCCTGTTTGAGCAACATGTATAAAGTATAGCAATATCACTCACAATGATGATTGCAAAGACGACTGTAGCGATTTTGCTAATTTGGGATTACCTGTGTACGAAGAGCATGTTATTGCAAAGTTCAAACAAATGATTGTATTACAGTCATAAGAAAGTAAATAACTTCATACGATAATCAGTTTATGATACACACACTTTTGTGGTACTGTAGCAGCCTAGTAATCATTTAAACTTGTAACGGCAAACTTGATCATGTACACTTTGCACTCCAATTGTTGTTATAATTAATTTATGCTGAGAGTTCATATGCCTGTTTGAGCAACATGTATAAAGTATAGCAATATCACTCACAATGATGATTGCAAAGACGACTGTAGCGATTTTGCTAATTTGGGATTACCTGTGTACAAAGAGCATGTTATTGCAAAGTTCAATCAAATGATTGTATTACAGTCATAAGAAAGTAAATAACTTCATACGATAATCAGTTTATGATACACACACTTTTGTGGTAGTTTTATTTGTCCCATCAACTTGGTAAAAACAGTAATAAGTTTCTTAGTATATTTTGATTTACTTTTAATCAAAGTTTATTTCATTGCATTCATAAAGATATTGCTTTGTATTAATGGCCTAGTCTCTGAAAAACTTGCTTTGATTCTTCAGAGAAGTCACAAACACCCTTATCCATGATTGTCAGTGTACTGTTTATTCTTCTTGATTACAAACAGTACTCACTGTATTCTAAATTTAATATGGCTCTAATATTTACTTTCAAAAACGCTTTCATGTGCACAATAAAACATTTGAAAGTTCAAAATTACAACTTTAACTAGGCAGTGACTTATAAGGACATTTAAGTTCATTCAAAACATAAGCTGAAAAGAAAGCTGCTATCATTTTGTTACAGTGTGCCCTTCCTCTTAAGTATTGATTAATGAATGGCTAGTAAAATAATTGTCAAGTACTATTGTGTGCATAAAATGTGAGGTGATACAGACTGGCCGTAATAAAATTGCAATGGAACATACTTGAGGCTGAAACAAAATAATTAACAAAGTTAATGAACAGAACATGCCAAAAATCGCCACCGTTGATGTCAAATATAGTCAAATTGTTACCAAAAAAAGCCTGTCAGGATAGTTTTATTTAAGTTATGCTATAATAATTTTCCTGCCTGCAACTAATATCATACTTTTCTTCCACATAGTGTTCACCCGTAGCAGATGAAGTATATTACTCTAGTCTATGTTCTTAGCAGTAGTAGCTCAGTATACAAATTTTGTTAATGCATTATCTACAAATTAGACAAGTACAAGATTAAGGACAATGCTCTAAACTGGCTAATATCATATTTACACAACGGAAAACAAGGGGTAACTATCAACTCAGATGCAATGAATTATTATTCTAAATGGAGTACAATATCACAAGGTGTGCCTCAAGGCTCCACTTTGGGGCCAAATCAGTTATTATTCTACATAAATGACTTACCCATAAATAAAAATTCCCCATCAGTTCTGTTTTTAATGATACTTCTGTTTTAATTGAAGATGATGATGCAGTAAAACTCCAAGCTCCATCATAAGCACACTGGATACCACAGAAAACTGGTTCCAGTTAAACGGATTGAAAGTGAATATTGCAAAAGCTCATATGGTACGTTTCAAAGGGTAACATTCAAAATGTGTGGAACTTAAAATACAACATAACAATCAACCTATGAAAGACATTGACACAGTCAAATTCCTGGGACTAAATGTGGACAAGAACTTAAGCTGGAATACACATATTGACTTCCTATCAGATAAACTAAGCAGTTTTGCATCTGCAATAAAAATACTAGCAAATTCCACTGACTTGAATACATGAAAAATTGCTTCTCATGGTTATTTTGAATCTGTCATCAGATATGGATTAATTTTCTGGGCAAGTTCAATAGTGTATCTCAAATACTGAAACTGCAAAAGATAATTGTCCAATATATGTGGACTCTAAAGCAAACAGAGTCCTGTCACCCTTTATTTTGGAAACTACAAATTCTTACTGTTCCCTCCACATACATACACTCCTGGAAACTGAAATAAGAACACCGTGAATTCATTGTCCCAGGAAGGGGAAACTTTATTGACACATTCCTGGGGTCAGATACATCACATGATCACACTGACAGAACCACAGGCACATAGACACAGGCAACAGAGCATGCACAATGTCGGCACTAGTACAGTGTATATCCACCTTTCGCAGCAATGCAGGCTGCTATTCTCCCATGGAGACGATCGTAGAGATGCTGGATGTAGTCCTGTGGAACGGCTTGCCATGCCATTTCCACCTGGCGCCTCAGTTGGACCAGCGTTCGTGCTGGACGTGCAGACCGCGTGAGACGACGCTTCATCCAGTCCTAAACATGCTCAATGGGGGACATATCCGGAGATCTTGCTGGCCAGGGTAGTTGACTTACACCTTCTAGAGCACGTTGGGTGGCACGGGATACCTGCGGACGTGCATTGTCCTGTTGGAACAGCAAGTTCCCTTGCCGGTCTAGGAATGGTAGAACGATGGGTTCGATGACGGTTTGGATGTACCGTGCACTATTCAGTGTCCCCTCGACGATCACCAGTGGTGTACGGCCAGTGTAGGAGATCGCTCCCCACACCATGATGGCGGGTGTTGGCCCTGTGTGCCTCGGTCGTATGCAGTCCTGATTGTGGCGCTCACCTGCACGGCACCAAACATGCATACGACCATCATTGGCACCGCGGCAGAAGCGACTCTTATCGCTGAAGACGACACGTCTCCATTCGTCCCTCCATTCACGCCTGTCGCGACACCACTGGAGGCGGGCTGCACGATGTTGGGGCGTGAGCGGAAGACGGCCTAACGGTGTGCGGGACCGTAGCCCAGCTTCATGGAGACGGTTGCGAATGGTCCTCGCCGATACCCCAGGAGCAACAGTGTCCCTAATTTGCTGGGAAGTGGCGGTGTGGTCCCCTACGGCACTGCGTAGGATCCTATGGTCTTGGCGTGCATCCGTGTGTCGCTGCGGTCCGGTCCCAGGTCGACGGGCACGTGCACCTTCTGCCGACCACTGGCGACAACATTGATGTACTGTGGAGACCTCACGCCCCACATGTTGAGCAATTCGGCGGTACGTCCACCCGTTCTCCCGCATGCCCACTATACGCCCTCGCTCAAAGTCCGTCAACTGCACATACGGTTCACGTCCACACTGTCGCGGCATGCTACCAGTGTTAAAGACTGCGATGGAGCTCTGTATGCCACGTCAAACTGGCTGACACTGACGGCGGCAGTGCACAAATGCTGCGCAGCTAGCGCCATTCGACGGCCAACACCGCGGTTCCTGGTGTGTCCGCTGTGCCGTGCGTGTGATCATTGCTTGTACAGCCCTCTCGCAGTGTCCGGAGCAGGTATGGTGGGTCTGACACACCGGTGTCAATGTGTTCTTTTTTCCATTTCCAGGAGTGTATATGAAATTATAATCTTCCTGCACAGCAGACAAAAATTATTTGAGGAGAATCATTTTAATGATCCATATAACACAAAAAATAAAAATAATTTTATGTTATCCACTCACCAGTTGAAGCTATATGCATGGACTCCACAGTATATGTGGATGACAGTATATAACAAGTTAATGGGCAGAAACACATTTAATACAGAGCCAGAAATTTTAAAAATGAGGCTACCGAAGATTCTATGGCAGAAATGCAACTATTTAATGGAAAGATTTATAGAGGATGAAGTGATAATTCGAGCAAGGGGTAATTCAGTGTTACATTTTATTATATGTATGTATAACAAAATTGTATAATCATTACTATGATGCTGTTTGTTAATATCAGCTGTTCTTTGTTTATGGTGAAATATTACCAAAATTTGATGTGTCTCCTGTACCTGAATCAAATGAGTTATATTATGTACATTATGAGACAAATAAGCCACAATTCGCAATACATCCTCCAAACTCATGTGGCACATTATACACACCCAAACATAGAAGTGCTTTCTGTGTGTCTAACATTATTGATTTTGATTTTGGGAAGTGCACAATTTTATATTTCTCAACATTCAAAGCAAACATTTAATCTTTGCACCACTTTGAAGTCTTAAGGTCTGACTGAATATTTATGCAGCTTCTTTCAGACAGTACTTCATTACAGATGACTGCATCATCTGCAAAAGTCTGAGATTACTATTAACATTGTTCTCAAGATTATTAATATACAACATAAACAACAGAGGACCCACTAAACTTTTCTGGGGCACACCTAAAGTTGCTTCTACATCTGCCAATGACTCTCCACCCGAGATAACAAGCTGTGCTCTTTCTACCACATTATCTTACTTTTGACAATAAAAACATGTGGTACTGAGTGAAATGTTTCTCAGAAACCAAGAATACTACATTTACCTGACTGGCTTGATGCAAAGCTTTCATTACATCATGTGAGAAAACTGTAGGTTGGGTTTCACATGATCAATGTTATTTGACATCCATGCTGGTTGGCATGGAGGAGGTCATTCTATTTGACATACCTTATTATGTTTGAGACCAAAATATGTTCTAAGATTCTAACAATAAATCGATGTCTGGGATACTGGACAGCAGTTTTGTGAATCACTCTACCACCCTTCCTATAACCTGATGTGACCTGTGCTTTCTCCCACAGTTTTTGTTCAAGAGGTCTACAATAGATTATACTTAGAAGAAGGGCTAACTCAACCACAAATTCAGTATAGAATGTGATAGGGATTCCATAGGACCATGGAGCTTTGTTCAGTTTTAATAATTTCAGTTGCTTTGCAACACCACTGACACTAACAATTATTTCACTCATTTTTCAGTTATACAGGGGTTGGAGAATTCTCCTTGGTTTTCCTTTGAAAAGGAACATTTGAAACCAGATTTAAGCATTTTTGCTTTTGCTTTACTACCCTCAATTTCACATTGTGTCTCATCTGTGAGACTGGATACTAACTTCGGTGCCATTAACAGCTTTTACATGTGACCAGAATTTCTTAGGGTTTTATGAAAGATTATATGACAAAATTGTGCTATGGTAGCCATTGAAGGTTTCATGTCTTGCTCTCTTAACAGCCAAACATGTTTCATTGTGCATCTCTCTATTTATAAGATTAAAAAGCAAATACTGGGCAGAAATCAGATTGGCCAGATGCAAGGTGAATGATAAGTACATCAATAGCTCTTAAAACAGTTTAACCCTCCTACATCAGAATTTTTTGTTACACTGAGTACCACTGGGGTCAATATGACTCCAAGTAATGAACATGGGATATATTCATAGTATTTTATTTATTTTAATCAACTGACATACAAGCTTACATTACTGATTGAAACCAGGTAAACTACGTATATAAGCACTTACAGATCTTGCCTTAATCCTTGATCTTATAGCTCCTTACATCTAAAACATAGCAACTCTTTACATTTAAAACAAAGAATCTCTGAATTTTGTTTACAGACAAAAGGAAAGCATCTTCTGCACGTTTTTGAATGTTTTCTACCCACTGAACGTTTGCATAGGGAGCATTGTCCATGTTTTACATGTCTGCAGAAGGAGGTGGATGAGGAAGAGAAGCTTTGCTGTGCCAGCTTCTATTTTTCTGTACTAGACTTTTTCCCAGTTCCAGAAGAAATTCTCTTCTTTTGTAGTTGGTTTTTTTATTCCAGTCAGGATTTAAGTCAAGCCCAATTATGAAAGCATTTAGGGCACTAATATCCAACATATTATAAAAAATAAACATGGGCCATCTTCTTGTCATACATTTCGTAGTGTAGGTGCTGACTAACTTGTCCATTGTGTCTACACCTGATTTAGTTGCAGTATAGCCTAGGATTATAATAGGTTTTGCTGCTTCACCATCACCTATTTTGTCTCTGAAATGCATAGTACTCAGCAGTGTCACTATCTAACCCATTTTTGGGAAATATGAGACTAATGTAGCTGATTCCTGGAATTCGAAGAGACATGAAGCTGCAGTTCTTCCCCTTGCTTTGATAAATTCTGCAGGTAGGGCATGACAACTTTTTCTTAGAGTCATTTGCTCTACTTTCTTTGGCAACTCCAAACTTGTAAAGAAATTATCTGTTGTGATATTTATACCACTCCCAGATAAATATTCTTTCAATTCTCTTTTTCCATGATTTATTTTTCTAGGCTGGCATTCACCTTTTCCTGTGTTTTCTGCCGGTGTATGACATAGTATTTAGTTCTGTCACATGAGCCCACATCTTTATACACTTTCCAGGTTTTGAGGGGATGTACTGGTGAAATGAACACCTACCCCTAAAAGTTAACAGTTGTTCATCAACTGTAACATTCTGGTGTGGTTCATATGCATCATGTAATGTGCTTACCTGCTGTCAAATGAATCCCTTATAGGAGCCAATTTATCAGGGCTATGATTCTGTCACTGGTGCTGAGCATCATCAAACCGAATACAGTGTGATATTTCTGTAAAGCTGTTCCTAGCCATAGAACTATTGGAAATAGGTCAGTCATGCTCTTTGTTCCATAAATTCACTATGCCCTCATTGTGGCCTTTGAACACTCCTGCAAGAATAAGCAGGCCAAGAAAGCATTCAAATTCTTCTCTATCAAGATCTGTCCACTTGTTACCAAAAGTAATGTTATGTTCTTTGTTGATCCACTTCAAAATAGTCTGGAAAATGCTGGACTTCATGAATAATTCAAATGCTGACTGCACAGTATTTATGTTCCTTACAGTATTCCTTGTGGGACCTAGAGCCATCTTTAATATAGCTCGTGCTGGCTGTCTCTGGTGTAATCTAACAGGATTTTTTCCCCATGTTACATTTCCATTTCTCAACCTGAAAAATGTGGGATTACTATTTTACATATGTACTTACATATTATTATCATTATTATTATTATTATTATTATTAGTAGTAGTAGTAGTAGTAGTAGTAATAGTAGTAGTAATAGTAGTAGTAGTAGTAATAGTAGCAGTACAGGATTTTTTCCCCATGTTACATTTCCATTTCTCAACCTGAAAAATGTGGGATTACTATTTTACATATGTACTTACATATTATTATTATTATTATTATTATTATTATTATTAGTAATAGTAGTAGTAGTAGTAGTAGTAGCAGTACTATAGTTAAAGTTTTTTCAAACATATGACAGATTATATATACTTACTTGAAAACAGTCTGATTTGACATGTCAGCAACTTCAGAAAGTAGTTTCCAAATCTTCAATGTCTTCACCAGAATCTTTAATTGATTCACTACCTCCAGAAATAATGGCATCAATCTCTTCATCGTCAGCAAATGGTATATCTCCTAATTCCTCTTCTTCATTCAAAATTGCTTGTATTTCAGCATTACTCAGATGTTTTCTAGTCATAATGTAGTTCTTGCTCACTCTGAGGCAAAACGCTAGTAACAACTGAGGCAATTCACAACAGTGGCTTAGGCAAGAAACAGCAACAATGGGTATAAATAATAAGTGGGAAATGTTGGTTTCATTGCTGCAAGTGTTTCATAAAACATCTGCTCAATGTAACATTCATCATTCAGTTTTCATAATGTTACATATAAGAAACAAAACAAAAATTTAGATTGGGGTAATGCTGACCCCAGTGGTACTCAGTGCATAGCCCATGAATAAATTTTAATGTGTTATAATGTAAAACTGAACGATATGTCACTGCATACAAGCACCTTAGAGAGACAAAGTCATAAATTTTGAAAATAATCGGCTTGAAAACAAGGGAGATATATATTTCGAATGTGATTATCAATCATATTGACCCCAGTGGTACTTGGAGGATTAAAGCTGCATGAAATGTTGCTAAGATGGAAGAATACCAAAAATACTTTCTCTAAATTTGGTATCACTCCAGATGATTTCAGTTTTTTCATTAATATTGTTGCAAATAAGAAACTAAATCTGGCAATATCCAGAACTCAAATAATATTAACAATGTACCAAAACATTCTGAACTCATTGTCCTTGCCTTTAAATGCAAGGAGGTTAAAATAAATTACCACAGAAGTAGCAAAATTAAGTCACTAAAGGTCAGGTGGCATTTATGGTCTCTCTTATTTTGCATTCTGTGTTAACAAATTCATTGAATATTTAGAATTATTTGTTACCTTCTACTCTTAAACGTTATAGTTGTTAAATATCTACTAAAAATGGTGACAAGTCACAACCTAATAGTTATCGTCCACTCTCTCTTGTATCCATCCCTTCAAAATGACTGAAAGTATGGTTTCAGGGTTGGTTTGTCAATGGAGAAAGGAGTTTGTTTCATTTATAATTGTCTTGCTACAGCCACGCTTGAGGAAGGATCCTCTTATAAACTATGACAGTTCCATAATTTTGAATGACAAATATTGTATATTATTGGACTCTACCTGAACTACTATTCCTCTATTAATGTTCTTGCTTGCCTGTGTAATTCTGGTACTCTGCTCATCATTATATTTCTTGTATATTGTTGTAAATAAAAAACTGTAGGTACTATAGATCTCAGCAAGACATCTGAATGTGTCAGTGACATGATAATGATAAAAAATATCTGCCTAGTTGATATCTGGGTGAGAGAAAACAGATACTACAGTTCAACAACAGAACTAATGTTTTAAATGTCACAGGCAGTGTACTGCAAAGTTCTGTGTTTGGACCTTTACTATTCATAATCTATGTAAATGACTTGCCAAGTATATGTTGCATAAGTCCACACTGCATTCTGATGCTACCACATTTGTTAAAGCTGGAAAAGACTTATCACTAAAGTATCAAAGTAAAATTCAGTTTAGAGCAGCCAATATGTGGTTTGGAATCAATGAACTGAATTTTAGTTATGAGAAAATGTTCTCTTCAGTTTATATAATAAATATGACAATGACAGTGCTTCTGCTGAACTTCTTGGGATTCCTCTTGACTAAAAGTGAACTTTGAAAAGTCATGTGGAATATCTCTACACGAAGTTAGCATATTTCACATATTTATTAAGTAAACTCAGGCCCTGTGTTAGTTATAATGTTAGTGGTAACAGTTAACATCTACTGCAGCTTTTTCTACAACCAGCTGATACATGGAGTTCTGTTATATGGCAATTCTTCTTGGAAAAAATTCTTAATTGGTAGAAAAAGCAGTCAGCTGAGTTTCTGGAGCCAAAACGAAATTGTCTTGTAGACCATATTACATATAAACAAAACCGAAAATACTAACAGTCATGTCCCTCTTTATTCTAAATATAATAATATTCAATATGCACAAAGGAAAATCACAGGACCATAAACTGCGACAGTCTCTTCATCAGCATGATTAACCCTCAACAGCAACTGACATCCCAGGTGCCAGGCTTAAAAAAAATCCAAGCCAGTTAAAAACATCTGTGTTAATAATTGCTGGTATTTAACAAGTTGCCAGCACAGGCTCAAGGTGTGACCCTTAGTGTGTTAAGAAACACCACTCTAAACTGACTTTGACAAATGGCATTTTAATCAATAGAAGTATTTAAAATGTGCCCCCAAAATGATAGTCAACACTAATATTGTTTGATTTATGTTGTATGTTTGTATGTATGTAGTGTATTGTTTCACAAACACATTATATTGTGACAGTAATTTATTCATTTATTCATCCAGGAATCACAGAAAATACATAACGCTAATATACATATAAGGATAAGACAAGTGGTTGGCTGAGACCTTGCTGAAGGAACCATCCCAGAATTTACTTGAAATGACTGACAGAAACTGTAATGGAACTGAAAAATAGGCCTCATTTTGATATATTGTACACTAGTTACAGTTCTGCTAAAAAGAAT
Organism: Schistocerca serialis cubense; assembly: GCF_023864345.2. Taxonomy (NCBI): domain Eukaryota; kingdom Metazoa; phylum Arthropoda; class Insecta; order Orthoptera; family Acrididae; genus Schistocerca; species Schistocerca serialis. Next base: position 331,366,819 of record NC_064644.1, on the reverse strand, counting down.
TTGCTTAATATGCTATTAGATTAGGTGTTATGATCAATAATCAATATTGAAATTGTATGTTCTTTGTAGCTTTGATGGTGATCTTTGGTCATCAATGGGTTTTCAGCCACTTGAGTTTTGGCCGCGGACAAGTGTAGTCATTTTCAAGTTCCAGCAATAAATATGTGTTTTTGTTTTAAACAAACTATTGTAAGTGATATACGACAAGGGCCACAAATGAGTTACAGAATTAGCAAAGACTGGCTGACCGACCAGACGCCATCAACAGCGGTTACCCAAGCAGGAACATGAGACAAGAAGAAGAGGAAAATGGACAACAGAATAAAAAATGTTCAGATGAGTAATCCAAGAGTATGGCACAGCAAAATCTGTGAGAAAATCAATGGTTTATAACGAGAATGATACTAGAGTGCAGCCAATACACAACTGAAGGAAAATCTGCAGTGCAGCTAGTCTTATAGTGCGGCTGTCAGCACTTAATTGGCTGACAAGGTGGGCGTGACTCTGCAACACTGCAAACGCAACACTGCAGAGGCAAAAATAGTGCTGACAGATGCAGAAGTGCCATATGGTGATTGTAATCGAGTTCCACACATACCAGCTGGACACCACTGGTCCTGCAGTGCAGCTGAGATGTCAGGTGCTACCTGCCCTTTTCACCTCAGCCTCCACCCTCATGGAAGCTAGGTGTAGCTGATAGACGAGAAAGTGAATTAATATTGTTCTGAGCTATGTTTAAAATTTCCCATAATAAAGTTTGTACCAAACAAACAGATAGACAAGAAAGTGACCAAATAAAAACGTGTTAAAAACACTCATAGTTGTAGGATATGAATCGCTCAGGAAATAGTGTACTGCAACATTATTGGGCAGATGAAAATTGTAAAATAAAAATAAAACAATATGCATATGCCCGGAAATGAACTTTTACACTCGATTATTCTAACACTAAACTGTAGACATTGAACAGACTTTGCAGTGTGCCTGCAATGTATTCAATGAAGTTACGTGACGTAACATTTAGTTCAGAGTTGGCAAATTAGGCAGAAAATGGACAACAAGGAAAGGCAGTTGGCAACATTTTAACCACATGGATGACAGCTATGGCAGGTGTGTTTCAAAATCTTTGTATCAAGCGTTTGAGGATGATAAATCACATCATGGGCAACAACATGTTAGAGACAAAATGTTTGCTGACACTTCCAGGTGACTTAAAGCATTTTTTATAGATTTTGTCACCCTGGGATGAAGAGATTATGCTGATCCATCAGGGTCTACTCACCAGATGTCCTTCATCTGTATACTACCTACTGTTATAACGTCAAGTTGAACACATGTATTTCAAAACGACACAACACATGTAACTCACTGAGCAAGTTGACAAAGCAGGACATCAGGACATGTGAACACGGTAACATTCAAATGAGCACTGAGTCCAAGTCTGGCGGACGATGGCCGGCTGGCCGCTTAGGTGGCATTGCTGCTGCATGGCTGGCAGACAACGCTGCATGTAGAGGACAAGTGTAATTGCGCGGTGGCACTTTGAATGATTGGCGAGTCACAACATTTTTCCCCCCTTTGAAATTTTTGCGCTGGTCTGGATGGAGGTGGCCTGTAGATTGGTAATGTCCATATGCTTTGGTTTGACTGGCCATAAAGTCTTGAGGAGGAGGCTTCCCGTACGGACAGAAGTGTGCCCAACGATAGCGGGTCGAGATGACAGGAGATGTAGCGGTCGAATCTGCTGAGGCCCCATGCACCAATCTGCCCATTGCAGCAAGTCCAGTTGATATAACAGGAGACATGGGTGATGTGTCAGCATCCATAGGAGAAGGAGGCGAGTAGAGTTGCTCTGACAGATGATGGTCATCCGGATCCTACATGGGCACATCTCCTGGTGACGTCCGTTCTTGTGCTGGCACCGAGATGATGGTGAGAGGACTGCGTTGTGAGTAATGAGAGATGCCAAGATCCCGAGTGTCAGGTAGAGCTGAAGGTGGTGTAGCAGCATTCGCAACAGGCATTGCCGGCACATGAGGCCGAAGCTGGTCCGAATGATGCACTGCAACACCCGTGTCCATCTGGATTTCATACAGACGTTGGCCACAGTGTCATAAGATGCGGCCCAGACTCCATTTTGGCCACCTGCCATATCCCCGTACCCATAAAAGCTCACCGGTGGTGAACCAGCCAAGTGAAGGCACCCGCGGCCGTGAGGAGGAAGGCCACAGAAGATGAAGTAGCGTGCGGGGCTGTCGGCCATGTAAGAGCTCAGCCGGGCTGTGGTTGCCCATGGGGGTGAAATGGTAAGAAGCTAGAAATTGGAGAAGCGCATCATCAGCAGCAGAAGAAGTCAGGAGTTTCCTCATCTGAGCCTTAAATGTGCGGACCAGTCATTCAGACTCACCGTTTGATTGTGGATGGAACGGAGGGGCCGTGACATGGTTGATGCCGTGATGAGCACAAAAATCTTCAAATTCGGAAGAGGCAAATCGCGGGCCATTATCAGTAACAGGAGTAGAGGGAAGGCCTTCCAAAGAAAAAATGCGGGCGAGAGCACTTGTGGTTGCCGCAGTGGTAGGCGACGTGCAATGGACAATGAAAGGAAAGTTACAGTAGGCATCAATTATGAGTAGCCAATAAATACCTAAAAAAGGTCCCGCCAAGTCAGCATGAATGCACTCCCAGGGCTTCTCAGGCGAAGGCCACGGTGACAAAGATGACTTTGAGGCAGCGACCTGTGACGCACAAGGACCGCAGGCAGTGACCATATGTGCTATTTCAGAGTCGATGCCAGGCCAGTACACATGACGGAGTGCCAGAGATTTTGTGTGAGAGACACCCCAGTGGCCTTGGTGAAGGAGGCGCACAAGACCGAAGCACGCAAAGACGCAGGTACCACAACACGCGGCGAAGCATTGTCGGTGGAAAGGAGGATAACACCATCCCTAGCCGTGAGGCGGTAGCGCAAAGCGTAGTAGTTTCACAGCGGATTGGAAGTCTTAGCGGATGAAAAATCTGGCCAACCCTTCTGAATACAGCGTAAAACCCGGGAGAGGGTAGGGTGAGAACCCGTAGCAGCCACCAGCCGGTAGCCGGTGATGGGGAATCCATCCACAACCCGCTGCTCGGCAACATCCAGGTGGAAACACAAAAGTTCGTCCCTGTCGAATGCCAGATTTGCATGTTGAGCTGTCGGCCAGAAATGAATCTCATAATTGAAACAAGACAAGTACAGAGCCAAATGCTGGAGCCAGTGTGCAGCCTTGTCAGGAAGCGACATTGATGGATGAAACAAGGAAACAAGTGGTTTTTGGTCCGTAACAAGATGAAATTTGGATCCATAAAGAAAAACACCAAACTTGTGAAGAGCATAAATAATGGCCAAAGCTTCATTTTCAATTTGAGAATATTTCCATTGGGCATTCGTGAGCGTTTTGGAAGCATAAGCAATGGGTTGTTCAGAACCGTCAGAAAAACGGTGCGCAAGGACGGCACCAACCCTGTATTGAGAGGCATCCGTGGCAAGAACGAGATGTTGGCCAGGTCGATAAGTAGCCAGGCACGAGGTTTGTTTCAGCATAGTCTTCAATTTTTGGAAAGCCGCATCGCATGATGCGGACCAGTGAAAAGGCATGTTTTTATGCAACAGGCGATGCAACGGCTGAGCCACCGAAGCCACAGATGGTAAAAACCTGTGATAGTATGCTATTTTCCCAAGAAAGCTTGCAGTTCCTTAACAGATGTAGGGCGAGGATGGGCATCGACCTCAGCGACAGTTTGCTGAAGCGGACGAATACCATCCTGAGAGAGATGCAACCCCAAGTACTTTATAGATGCCTGAAAAAATTGTGATTTCTGAAGATTACACTTAAGACCGGCAGTCTGTAAGACATGAAAAAGTGTGTGGAGATTCTGAAGATGTTCTTCAGTGGTAGAGCCAGTGACAACAATGTCGTCCATGTAATTGATACACCCAGGGACAGGGAGCAATAATTGTTCCAAGAATTGCTGAAAGAGAGCAGGGGCACTGGCAACCCTGAATGGCAATCATTGGTACTGATAGAGGCCAAAAGGCGTGTTAAGGACCAGGAACTGCCGGGAAGCAGCGTTGAGAGGAAGTTGATGACAAGCTTCCAACAGGTCAATTTTAGAAAAATACTGGCCTCCCACAAGTTTAGTGAACAATTCTTCAGGTCAGGGCATAGGGTAAGTGTCAATGAGGCATTGAGCATTTACATTGGCTTTGAAATCGCCACAGAGACAAATGACACCACTGGGCTTAGCAACGACAATGACAGGAGAGGACCACTCACTTGAAGTGACAGGAAGCAAGACCCCTGAAACAGTGAGACAATCCAGCTCCCTTTTTACCCGATCACGAAGGGCCACAGGAATGGGCCGAGCCCAAAAAAACTTAGGCCAATCTGTGGGTTTGAGCGTGATATGAGCTTCAAAATCATTTGCATGGCCTAACCCAGGAGAAAAAAGGAACAAAAATGTCATCGACAAGGAATCCAATTGAGCATAAGGAATGGCATCAGTGACAATATTGACAGAGTCATCTATGGAGAACCCAAAAATGCAAAAGGCATCGAAACCAAAAAGATTTTCCGCATTCCTATGGTCGACCACAAATATGGGAACAGTGCGAACAATGGATTTGTAAGATACCTCAGCATTAAATTGTCCCAAGAGAGAAATCTTCTGTTTATTGTACGTCCGTAATTACTGAGTGACAGGTGATAGGACTGGAGAACCCAACTGAAGATACATCTGAGAATTAATGATAGTGGCAGCAGAACCAGTATCCACCTGCATGCGAACATCCCGACCAAGGATTTGGACTGTGAAGAATAACTTCCCTGAAAGGGAAGAAGTGCAATTGACAGACAACACAGAAGCAGAATCAGCATCACGGTCATGAACATCACGTATGCAGTCAGATTTGCAAACGGAAGACACATGACCATTCTTTTTGCAATTGTGACACACGGCCCAACGTTGGGGACAATCCTCACGTGAATGTTTCGTAAAACACTGCGGACATGAAGGAAGTTGCCGGGGGTTTTGCTGCGGTTTCTGAGAGGGTTGTTTACGATTAGCATGAGGCTACGTGTAGGAGCATACTGCGGCCACGTCGGCTGGTGGGGACGTGCCGCACGCATCGTCAACAGCGCACAGAGGTTGTATTTCCCCGACATAACCCCACGCCTCTATTTGCACTCCAGCTGCATGAGAAATTTCAAAAGACTGCGCGATGGATAGGACTTCATCTAGAGTCGGATTTGCCAACTGAAGGGCACGATGCCTCACTTCTTTGTTGGGCGCCGACCGGGTAATAGCATCCCATACCATGGAATTCGCGTAGGATTCTTTGTGAACTTCAGTAACAAATTGACAGTTTCGACTGAGGCCGTGAAGCTCCACAGCCCAAGCGCAATAGGATTGATTCAGTTGTTTTTGACAATGATAAAAGGCAACATGAGAGGCTACCACATGTGTTTTCTTATGAAAATATACGGACGGAAGTGAGCACATTTCAGCAAAGGACAAAGATGAAGGATCTTTCAAAGGAGCCAACAACCGATACACTTGAGGTGGAAACCATGGAAGGAACAGAGACTTACATGTTTGTTCGTCCGTGACATGAAATGCCAAGAAGTGCTGTTGAAGATGTTTTTCATAATCAGACCAGTCTTCCGCCATCTTGTCGTAAGGAGGAAAAGGAGGTATAGAAAACGATGAGAAACGGCCCGCATTGGATGCCGCGATGAAATCGCGAATCGCCGATGTGAGAAGCCTTTGCTGTTCAATGAGACCTTGCAATAGTTGCTCTAAAGTAGCCATGGAAACCTGTGGGTCAACGATGAAAAAGAAAAACCCCATCTTTGTCGCCAATTGTTATAACGTCAAGTTGAACACATGTATTTCAAAACGACACAACACATGTAAGTCACTGAGCAAGTCGACAAAGCAGGACATGTGAACATTCAAATGAGCACTGAGTCCAAGTCCGGTGGACGCTGGCCGGCTGGCCACTAAGGTGGCATGGCTGCTGCATGGCTGGCAGACAGCGCCGCATGTAGAGGGTGCGCGTAATTGCGCGGCGGAACTTTGAATGATCGGCGAGTCACAACACCTACCTCAGTAAACAAAGCGATTTTCTGAAAGAAAATCTTAAGAATGAATGATTAAGCAGAGAAAGATCTTTTAAAAGCTCAGTTACCCCCTTGCACACGGACCAGATTATTGGATTATAGACAATACACTTTGCATACCAATGCTACGCAATATCGATGACTCACCAACTCTTGAATAAAACATGCCTAGTGTCATGATTTCATTAGTCCAGTGATAATTAAAAACCCTCATCTTTTCTTGGACCCATAGCAGCAACAGAATCATTGCCTAGACAATGAGAAGCCACATGGACAACACAGGCTCAGCAACATCAACAAAGGAGACATCATGGCCAGCTCTACAAAGTACTATACAGCCATTAGCCACACTGTAACTGTGTCCTTATGGAGATAACTTTTGCAGTGTTGTAGACATGACCCATGATGAAACTCAAATCAGGAAGGCAAATCTGAGTGAAATGTGTCCTCCAAAATATGAAGCCAGTGTCTTAAAAACTGCACAGTATCATTTTGTTGGGCCACTATTTTAGAATATTCTTTTCATCATTCACCATTTGCACTAAATATCTAACAACATAAAACATAGTTTTGCACTGCACTACTATGAATTTCTGCTGGTGACTCCTGGACCATGAATATTGTATCTCACTACAGCGTCCTCATTATGTATACATTTATAAGCATACACCCATGCATGTATGAATGTAAGTACACAAAATGAGGCTCAACTGAATCTGTCAATATCAGATGTGGGATTTGCCCAGTGATAATGTTGTAGCATGTGATGCAATACACATGGAAACAGGAAGAGGACGGAATACTGACATTTTTTTAATACTTTTTTCTTACTTTTATAATGTAGGTTATGGTGCCAGCCTGATCTCTTATGGAGCTCAAGGCACTGGCAAATGTGAATAAGCCAAGATTGTTGTGGCGTACTGATCTGTATCATACTCAGTGTCTATGTTACCTTGAAAGATTGAGTTGTGAGTTGAGGAACCAGTTTTGAATTGCATTTATTTTCCTAAAGATGGAAACTGGGTATAATTAAAGGATAATAACAGAGAAACATTTTTTATAATTATATAACCATGTATTTTCTCTTGATTGTAATTATGAATTTTCAAAAAATAAATTATCCATAAGTGACTCTGAGCTCTGAGGAAATGGAGGCAATTACAGTGTACCCATCAGTTTTCTGTTTAAGCTCGTTATCTATGCCATAATATGTGCTACAGATCAGACTGTCAGTCAGTTAATAATTTGCAGTCATGTTCAGTGGCTTGAGACTATTACCTTCCATTCCAATTGACATATACACTACAGATCAGTCTGTTACTAGATTCGAGCATTATCAAACTCAAGCCTTGTTCGTTAACACATTTCCATTGTGCATAGCCAAAGTTCCATCAGCACTCTATACAATATTTATTAAGCTAAGGTTATGCTATAGATTACAAACATATAAAGTGTGTTGGTTATTGTTGCACATAACACACATGATTTTCAATCTGACAGTTAATTGTTTGTTATACATCACATACATTGTATATCTGTATTTTAAGCAATGTCACTCTATTTTATTGATTCTGTAGCAAAGGACACTACCATCTGATTCTCGTTTTGATGTAGGCATAACAATGATTTGGGCCCCTGCAGTTCTGATGCTGACAATGGAAACTGCCAAAACTGGTAAAGTGAACCAAATAAAGGTTTTCATGTGCAGATGATGAGTGACCTTTTATATTTGTTGAAACATACAAAGTTTTGGCCAACATGTGAGTGATGACACTTCCATAAAATCATGAATGCCTTCCTTATGATGTCTTGAATCAGCAAGCTTTTTATCACAGATATTGATGCAAAGGCCTTCCAGAACTGAGTGTCACCTCTCTTTGTCTGATAGAAATAGTGAGAATCTTCACCCAGAAAGACTTTATTGTTTGGGAAATAGCCACATGTCTACTGCAGTGTTAGACAAGGGTGAGAGGGGGTGTCAGGTGAGTGTAAAGTGAAAAGATGGGCCTATGTAAGCCCAATTTGTTAATGGCAAGGCACAAGGACTTGGAAGAGCAGTTGAATGGAATGGACAGTGTCATGAAAGGAGGATATAAGATGAACATCAACAAAAGGAAAACGAGGATAATGGAATGTAGTCGAATTAAGTCGGGTGATGCTGAGGTAATTAGATTAGGAAATGAAACACTTAAAGTAGTAAAGGAGTTTTGCTATCTGGGGAGCAAAATAACTGATTATGGTCAAAGTAGAGGGGATATCAAATGTAGACTGGCAATGGCAAGGAAAGCGTATCTGAAGGAGAGAAATTTGTTAACATCGAGTATAGATTTAAGTGTTAGAAAGTCGTTTCTGAAATTATTTGTATGGAGTGTAGCCATGTATGGAAGCGAAAGATGGACGATAAATAGTTTGGACAGTAAGAGAATAGAAGCTTTTGAAATGTGGTGCTACAGAAGAATGCTGAAGATTAGATGGGTAGATCATATAACTAATGAAGAGGTATTGAATAGGATTGGGGGGAAGAGAAGTTTGTGGCACAACTTGACTAGAAGAAGGGATCGGTTGGTAGGACATGTTCCGAGGCATCAAGGGATCACAAATTTAGTATTGGAGGGCAGCGTAGAGGGTAAAAATCATAGAGGGAGACCAAGAGATGAATACACTAAACAGATTCAGAAGGATGTAGGTTGCAGGAGGTACTGGGAGATGAAGAAGCTTGCACAGGATAGAGTAGCATGGAGAGCTGCATCAAACCAGTCTCAGGACTGAAGACTACAACAACAACACAGGCACAAGGGGATGACAAGAGTGTGTAGATGCATGAGCCTCCAGGAACTCTGAGATCATTGCTACTCAAAGTGTACATGCAGCAATGACATTTGAAATGTTATGAAATATTGTCCAATGACTTTGAGTGAACATTACATTTAGTAATAAGAGTTACATGTCAAAACTTCAGATTTCCAATGACCTTAAGCCATTGTCACCTAAATAGGGCCCAAACCATTTCCTGTTATTAAATGACCAAGTGCCATTGTTTAAAGCTTGAAGAACATTAGTAGGAAAGAATAATAATGTCAGTTTGTTTCCTTGCTGAAAGTATAACAGAGAATAATTATTAATAGTGCCTCAGTGAGATAACTGTTCCACTCTATAATAGAGAAGACTGGGGTGAGATGGGAGGTTATAAAGTCAACAATTGAATCACTGATTGTGAAAATCCCGTAAGGCCACTTTTGGTGAAAAATGAGTTAAAAAGCAGAAATGCATACTCTGCCTGTAACAAAGTCATCTTTTCCTGCTATACAGAGGTTAGAAGTTTGAGCTGGATGCAGAAAAACTCAATTCTCAGGACTCTGGTTGTTTTGCTTCTCAACTGTTGGCTCTGCAGTAATTTGTGGTACAACGGCATAGGAGAAATTGGTATTGTTGATGTTAGTATTCTTGTGAAAGTGGGGCAAGAGAATTGTATCAAGAGTGAAACATTTTTGGGAATATTAAAGGAATATTTTGAAGAAAGTTAAAATTCATGGAGAGGAACATGTGAATCATAGAGGCAAAGCAGATCTGAAAAAAGTGACAGGAGGAGACTGCAACTGTTGAAGAGGCTGTTATAGTATTATTGCAGAAGATATAAGAACTCTTCCTTAAACATATTTTCTGAATATGAAATGCAAGAATGACCAGGACGTTTTTCTACAAGGACAGTGAAGCAAAAAGCCACCACCAAAGAATTGAGAAGCAGTACAGATGTGAAAAATCTTTTAGCTACTTTGTCCTGGATGGAGACAATTGATGTGAGGTATGTAGAAAAGTCTTTCTACATATTTAGGCAATAACTGGTGAGGGAGTTAAAAGGAATTGAAAATTGCTGTGTAATGGGTACACACCAAAACAAGGAAGGAGGAAATCTAAGAGTGTTAATGCTATGCCACCAGAGGAAATTATCAAAATTACAGATCCTATTAGATCATTCCTCATAAAGGAAAGTCATTATGGGAGCCATACTATACACTGCCTATACTGTGAGCTATCTGGAAAAAATGCACCATTTTTTATTGCTAAGTATCATAACTCACCAGCGAAATATGACTGCTACAATAATGTTTTGTGAAGTCTTTTCACTTGGTTTCAGAAGACCCTAAAGTAGACACTTTCTGTACCTGAGACGGGTTAATATTAAAGATTAAGTGAAAAAAAATCTCAGTGAGGTCACAAAGCAAGCAGCAATAGCAGAGACGATTGTCAATATCCAAAGATCTAAGAAGTTTAATGTTGCTCTAGAAAATGGGAAAAGACAATTGGAGGCTGATTATCAAGCTACTCTTTATGTTTCACCAACAAGCAAAATGTTCAACTTCCCAATGTTCATCTGTAAGAACTGTTCTACTTGTCCCAGTTGACAGTTGGAGTACTTTGTATACATAATCTAAATACGAGGGCATCTGTTTTTTGTCTCCATCATGAAGGGGGTGTGATGAAAGGACCCAATGAAGTTTGTCTTTTTCTATAAAACTACATCAAAATATAGCTTCACGTGCAAAGAAGTTACTTCTGTTTTGTGATAACTGCGCAGGACAAAACAAGCACAATACAACGGTCCATCTGCAATTAGCTCTTGCGGAGTTAAGACTGGTATCAAATGATAGAACATTTTTACCCTGTCTGTGGTCATTCACTCCTGCCATGTGATAGGGTACTTGGGGTAATAAAAAGAGCTCTCAAGAAAGTGAAGAGAATGTACACAATCCAGGAATTAACTGAGCTTATATACACATCAAAAAAAGTTTTGTATTAGCCTGGTTCCCAGAACTCCTGAAGATAGACGATGACTGCGGATATTGTATCACAGACACAGTCCCTTTGGCTGTTCAGAGATGTCACTAAACCCGCCCAAAGATGTAAACAACCATGCATAAGCAGCACCCATTAGACAGAGGGGGTCTGACAGCTGATCAGTTCCAGTCATTCCACTAGGAAGGAGGTACACAGCTCGTGTTGTCTGTAGTTCAACCACGCCTAGACAGTCAATAGCACAGTTTGATTGCATCCACATTGTTACTTTGTGCTAGGAACGAATCTCAACAAGGGACGTGCCCAGGCATCTCGGAGTAAACCAAAGCGACGTTGTTTGGACATGGAGGAGATACAGAGAGGTGGGAACTGTTGATGACATGCCTATGGATTATGGCTTGGAGGAACCATGACAGGAATGCCACCATGTTGAATAATGCTTTTCGGGCAGTCACAGGATTTCCATGACCACCAGCAGCATATGTTGGCCCAACATACCATCCTCCAACTGATAGTACAACCATATTGGTGAGGCATTCGTCTTCATGGATGACAGTTCGCATCCCCATCATGCACATCCTGTGAATGACTCTCTTTGGGATAACGACATCGCTCAACTAGAGGGGCCATCATGTTCTCCAGACATGAACCTTATCAAACAAGCCTGGGATCTATTGAGAAGGGCTGTTTATGGATGACATGACCCACTAACCACTCTGAGGATCTACGTTGAATTGCCACTGAGGAGTGGGACAATCTGGACCAACAGTGCCTTGATGAACTTGTGGATGGTATGCCGTAACAAATACAGGCATTCATCAATGCAAGAGGATGTGCTACAGGGTATTAGAGGTACCGGTGTGTACAGCAATCTGGACCACCACCTCTGAAGGTCTTACTATGTGGTGGTACAACATATGCAACGTGTGGTTTTCATGAGCAATAAAAAGGTGGAAATGATGTTTATGTTGATCTCTATTCCAATTTTCTGTACAGGTTCCAGAACTCTCAGAACCAAGGTGATGCAAAACTTTTTTTATGTGTGTAGTAACTGCAAACTGTGATTTCAATGTGCACTTGGTGGATGGAAATGAAACAGTGGCCTTCAGGAAGTGGTGGTCATTAATTTATTCGAGAACTCGCTTTTCAGTTGAGTCATCGAGACGAGATATTCCAACAGCCGACAACGTACCGCAAGATATTCCAAAATTTTATCATTATCATTATAAATAATCAGTGGCAGGAGTTGTGGGAGCAGCAGAATTCATTAATGGGCTTCATACCAATAACTTCACCTTGAAATTTAGCCACTGGAAGAAACCACAACTGCCAGATGAAAAGTGTTACAAGGGTGTGAGGGTACCTATAGGGGCAAAGAAAATGGAAGACAAAAATGTGTATGATTGGTTCCCGATAGTGAAACTGTGTCATCCTTCTGGAATGAAATATTAAGTTGGCCTACTGCATACATGCAAGAAATGTAGGTAGGTCTACTGCACTGTAAAAATTGAATACTATTTTATTTTGTTGTATTTTTTCTTTCTGCAAACAATATTTATTCACAAAACCAATCAAAAATATTGTGTTGCAGTACTGCAAGAAACATAGGAGCAGTGTACTGTTTTCTAAGTAAATATAGTTAATTTGTTTTTGTATTTCTTGAAATTTATTTGTCAACAAATGCATTGATTGCAAAAGCAACCTAAATCTGCAGTATGGAAGAATCTTTTACAATACAAATTACATAGCAGGTTAATGTGAGATATTAACAGTAAACTTGTTGAGGTCTACTTAATCTTCAGTTTAAGCTTCACCTGATTCTAACAATCCATGTAGTAATTATATCATTTTTCTTACTTTTCTTAAAATTAGGTCCGTGTGAGTTAGGTTGCTTTTGCAGTCAGTGATCAATTATAGTCAGAAGTTTTCGAAAAAATTAAGATGTAATTATACACTAATGCAGTTTAGAGTGAGACATAAACAGATCTGTTACATCTGGTCAATTATGTATGAAAGTGTATTTATTAACAAAATGTGAATTTGTCATCTTGCCACACTTAGTGGAGCAAGGTGCGATTACTAGTGGGACATGATGGGGTCAGTCTTCGCATAGCTCACAAAGACAAACTGCTTCATCTTCTTCTTCTGCACAGGAGCAATGAGCCCATCTTTTGCATATGCAGCACTGAATCCACCCTTCAGTAGAGTGTGAGTACAAGTACACAAGTAAAGATACTCAGAATAGGAAGAATTGAACCACTTACATTTTGAATTATTTTGTTAGTTTCATTGCCTTTTCTTTGCATTTTATCCTTATTACACAACTCCTTTCACAATGCTCTTTTAGTGTTAAGATCATCTTTCTTAGATGGAACAAGTCCCTTTGTCAGGTTTTACTTAACTTTTTCTATTTTCTTCATTTCTTTTTCTCTTCTTCTTATAAATCATTTCTGTAAAGAGATTCAGTCAAAACTGCTGTTTTGACACGCTTTGCATCTTCTTTTCCAAATGGAGACCACTACAAGAGGGAACAGGAAGAACATCTTCTGGTGCTGGATATTTGGAAAGGGTTACAGTCTTTTGATTCTCAATTGGAGCAGCAGGCTGGAATATTTTATCTGCAAGATCAGGCTGGAGAATGTTGGAGGCAATATCTGGAGGAGTCATATTGGATTCAGCAGCAGACTGAAGTGAGCTGGAGGCACCAGCAGGTTGTGATGAGTTGAAAGTAGGAGAAAGGTAGTGGATGTTTGTAGTGCCAGGGGTTGAGGGTCCATTATCTGTAACAGCTAATGACCAGTCTGTAGCTTCTGGTGCAACATAATCATGGTCACTGAAAACTCCTTGCCTGGATCTGACCTTATACAGCATGAAATTTTTTGGACATAAAATACACTCAAAGGCTTAATAAATCTTATATTGAGAGGCTGTAAGTGATGACTGGAATGGGGTGGGAAGCACAACAATACTACTACATTTTCCCTTGCAAAGCCAATGAATTAATTTTGGTGTGGGAGAAATGCCCACCGAGAAGTTAAAGAACTGGCCTCTCCTTAGTTGCTCAGCTCCAGGCAACAAATTTCTTCAACTATTTAAAAGAAAAATCTGATTGTATCAAACCATCTGGGTGATATGCTGCCCAGACTCCAGGATGACAGTCATTCATTAACTGATCGTTAGTGCAAACTTGTGGAAAATCAATGTAGGAGGCCTGTATGACAAATCAGAATCTAAACACACTTCTGTTGTATTACAATGTTGCCTCTTTCAGCAGGTAACAACACCCCAACTTGTTTCCTATCTTTTAGTGACAGGATTTTTGACCTATGCTCTGACACTACAGTTCCTCTAGTCTCATCAAAATTATACATTCTGTCAGTGGTAAATTTGTTTTTATCAGCTAGTCAAGCCAACAAATCGAAAAATTTAGTGACATCTGGTTTGCTGAATGGTGCTCATATCACAGTTGTAGGTTCTGGTCTTCCGAGGGTTATCTGAGAAAGTCTGGCTTTGAATACAATCAACCAGTCTCTACTTTGTTTTCATGGGAAAACAAGTGTTTCTTACACAGCTTTTCTGCCCATCGAAAAGGAAGTCTTCTGAGCTAGGGCATCCCTACCTGAGGGCAAGGGGGTGGGGGGGGGGGGGGAGGGAAGGGGGGGGGTCCAGCTCTCAGGGAAAGGAAAAGAAAAAAATAGTGTAGTCAGTCCTTCAAGAAAGAGACTTAAAAGTCAGTATTACACAAGCTTTAGTAGGGTCAAAACTAGAATAATGGTTACTTACGAGTTGTATTCATCAGGACTAACAATCACAAGCCTAACTGTGGAATTGCTTTTGTGCTATGCTCGCGAATTTTATCTTGGCTCTGAGCACTGTGGGGATTAACTTCTGAGGTCATCAGTCGCCTAGAACTTAGAACTATTTAAACCGAACTAACCTAAGGACATCACACACATCCATGCCCGAGACAGGGCTCGAACCTGTGACTGTAGCGGTCGCGCGGTTCCAGACTGTAGCGCCTAGAACCGCTTGTCCACTTTGGCTGGCAATTTTACCTTGAACTCCATTTTAAAGCGTAGTTAAGCCATCTAAATCTCTCCTGGCTACATATATGAAATCAGTGTGGTAAGATGAAATGAGTGTGGTAAAATCTTCCATCACTGACGTGAGGGCAGCGTGACATGTCTTCTGTCTCCGAGCTCTCGACCAACACTGCTCTTAACACTCTCACAGACAGACCCCGTCTCACAACAATGCTTAGAATTGCGCTCCCATGTTTCGCCCTCAGATTGTTACTATCAATATCTGAGTGCTTACACAATCCAAAGAATAGCGTTAAGTTGGATGTATTGTTTTATGTTATGGAGAATTCTGACACACTCCTTACAATGGTAGTTGGAGCTAGATGCAAGGGACATTCCATTTCGGAAATCGTTAGGAGTACAACATTCCGCAATCCACAGTGTCAGAAGTGTGGTGAGAATACCAGATTTCAGGCATTATCTCTCACCACAGACAGTGTAATGGCTGACAGTCTTCACTTAACGACCAAGAGCAGCAGTGTTTATGTAGAGCTGTCACTGCTAACAGACAAGCAACAATGCGTGAAACAATCGCAGAAATCAATTTGGGACGTACGACAATCGTACCAATTAGGACAGTTCTGCGAAATTTGGAGTTAATGGGCTATGGCAGCAGATGACCGACACGAGTGCCTTTGCTAACAGCATGACATCGCCTGCAGTGCCTCTCCTCTGCTTGTGACCATATCAGTTGGACCTTATATGACTGGAAGACCATGGCCTGGTCAGATGAGTCCCAATTTAAATTGGTAAGAGCTGATGGTAGAGTTTGAGTGAGGTGCGGACCTCTCAAACCTACGGGCCCAAGTTGTAACAATGCATGGTGCAAGCTTGTGGTGGCTCCATAATGGTTTGGGTTGTGTTTACCTGGAATGACTGGATTCTCTGGTCCAGCTGAACCGATCATTGATTGGAAATGGTTATGTTCGGCTACTTGGAGACCATTTGCAGCCATTAATGGACTTCATGTTCCCAAACAATGATGGAATTTTTATGGATGGCAATATGCTATGTCACCAGGCCACCCAGATCGCTCGGCATGAATTCCATCAAACATTTTTGGGACATAATCGAGCGTTCAGTTCATGAAAAAAAAAAAAAAAATCCTACATCGGCAACACTTTCGCAATTTTGGATAGCTATGGAGGCAACATTACTCAATATTTCTGTAAGGGACTTCCAACGATGTTTTGAGTCAATTCCACGACGAGTTGCTGCACTACACCAAGCAAAAGGAGGTCCGATACAATATTAGGAAATAGCCCATGACTTTTGTCAACTTGGTGTATTTCATATTAAGTATAAAGAATCAAAAAATGCAGTATGCATTAATTTAATTCCAATAAGGTCAAAAAATCCAGAGAGAAACTTCGGTGTATGGTATTACTAGGACATTAAATGGATAATGAAGATGAATAGAAATGAATAATGAGAAGTGTAACCAACACACACAAAAACGTGCATTTTCATGGAGATTCCGACTTTAATAATAAATAAACCAAAAGGGTTTATTGCATGATATACGGTAAATAAGTTAATTTTTGAAGTTTGTTTGCAATGGTCTATCTGCAATTCAAAAAGTAAATGATAAGATAAAATCAACAATTTATTCGCTGACATAATTACAGGATAAAAAATAATTTCACAAGATATTTCACAAAGTCATCAGTCTTACCCAGA
This sequence comes from Schistocerca serialis cubense, assembly GCF_023864345.2. Classification (NCBI taxonomy): domain Eukaryota; kingdom Metazoa; phylum Arthropoda; class Insecta; order Orthoptera; family Acrididae; genus Schistocerca; species Schistocerca serialis. The sequence continues at coordinate 331,350,102 of NC_064644.1, read as the reverse complement.
GAAGTGTTTCAATCTGTTATCAATGTACCTAGATAGGTACAGAAACAAACTGAAAGGGACAACTATCTACACGACCTCTCCTGAAACGTATTATAGAAGGGCAGTAGCTTACTTTTACCACCAATAGAAGGATTCATTTAAAATCTGGAGCAGGAATTTAAGTGAAACAAGGATTATTATCATCAATCGAAATAACATTACCCATTAACTGCCATAATATAAATTTCGATAAGCTAACCAAATTGAAAGTTAGTTTGAAAATAGGGTATCGCAAACCAAACTTGAAGCAAAGTACACACAACTGTGTGAGAAGTGGTGTTATCAACTGAAGTTTCTACTCCCTACAAAACTTACGTTGGGTTATCGTGTTTGTGACAAGAAGTTCTGTCCAAACACACGATATCTTTTATGTTTTGCGTGTACTTGAGTACCTACAAGTATCAAAATTTCGAGCTAACAATGAGAGATCATTTTCCACAACGAAACGAGTGAAGAGTTAGCTGCAGAACACAACGATCAATGAAAGGTCGACTGAACTAGTCTTAATGTCATTGCATAGTCCTCTTCTTCTACAGTAGAGGATGTCATAAATGTCATGGCAAGAGAAGGGATACTAAGACTTTTACTGTAGTTATCAAATCAAGTTCTGTGGTATTTATAAGTGCATAAAAACCAATTTAATGTTATTTAAAAAATTGTGAAAAATTTCAATTTTAGCAAAGACATTTTTAAATAATTAATTATCTAAGAAGTCCATCTTTCACGTAAAACAAATGATTGTTTAGTTGATAGACGTATGTTATCTTCAATACTCTGATTTTATATGACGTTTATAGTGTAAGGAAATAATATCTTCATTTCGTTGTGCAATATTAGAATACATAATAAGACAAAAGAAAAGACGCACCACGAAATGAATAATCCGAATGGGACAGAAATCATTAGGCCTACATGTGATATACATGTACAGACAAAGAAATGATAACAATTTCAGATATATTGGATGATTTATTCAAGAGAAAGAGCTTTTCAACTTGAGCAAGTCAATAACACGTTAGTCCACAACTGTGCGTTGCATCGCGGCGCGGGATTAGCCGAGCGGTCTCAGGCGCTGCAGTCATGGACTGTGCGGCTGGTCCCAGCGGAGGTTCGAGTCCTCCCCTCGGGCATGGGTGTGTGTGTTTGTCCTTAGGATAATTTAGGTTAAGTAGTGTGTAAGCTTAGGGACTGATGACCTTAGCAGTTAAGTCCCATAGGATTTCACACACATTTGAACATTTTTTTTTGTGCGTGGCATCACCAGACACGTCTTTGGCTTGGCTGAGTTCTGCTTCGACCTGCGCCCCAGTGACCAGTGAAGACCTGTCTGGAGACGCCTCGGATAGCGGTGGGATACAACCTAACTGTCGCCTGCCATATGGCCTGACAACCAGGAGTGATGGTTGGGGGCCATTTCTTTTCATAGCAGCGCCCTTCTGGTTATCATCCGCGGCATCCTAACAACACAGCGGTACACCGAACACATTCTATGCTCCGTTTTGTTGCCATTCATGCCAAGCCGTCCTCGGCTTAAATTTCAGCAAGATAATGTCTGCCCGCTTACAGTGAGAGGTTCTACTGTTTGTCGTCATGCTTGTCAAACCCTGCCTTGGCTAGCAAGGTCACGGTATCTCTCCCCAGTTGAGAACATTCGGAGCGTTATAAGAAGGGCCCTCCAACCAGATAGAGATTTTGACGATCTAAAGCGCCAGTTGCACAGAATTTGGCACGTTCTTCCTCAGGAGGACATCCAGTAACACTATCTACATCTACATCTACATCCATACTCCGCAAGCCACCTGACGGTGTGTGGCGGAGGGTACCTTGAGTACCTCTATCGGTTCTCCCTTCTATTCCATTCTCGTACTGTTCGTGGAAAGAAGGATTGTCGGTATGCCTCCGTGTGGGCTCTAATCTCTCTGATTTTATCCTCATGGTCTCTTCGCGAGATATACGTAGGAGGGAGCAATATACTGCTTGACTCTTCGGTGAAGGTATGTTCTCGAAACTTTGACAAAAGCCCGTACCGAGCTACTGAGCGTCTCTCCTGCAGAGTCTTCCACTGGAGTTTATCTACCATCTCCGTAACGAATAGCTATTTGCATAAAGAGCAGAGGTGGACCAACGTGTTATTGACTTGCTCATTTTGTGAACCTCTTTCTCTTGAATAAATCATAAATTTTGCTGATATTATAATGATTTATTTGTCTGTTCATGTACATCATTATCTGCCGATTTCCATCCCATTCGGATAATTCCTTCGTGGAGCGTCGTTCTTTCTTTCTGTCTTACACTGTATTTTTAACCAGACTGGTTAACTCACTTTACAGCAGTTTGCACGTTTTTGTCATGTAAAAATAAACGATATATAAGACCCGCACATAACGAATTGTGTGGCTGAACTTTGTATGAAATATTTTTAATGTATGCAAAAATATTCAGAATAAATATTTTTACTCATAGACTTTAGTTTAGTTGTTTTAATTTTTTCAGATGTATTATCATCTTCAAACTTTAATAGTTTACAACAGTAGAAACAATTACATAAAAAATATTTTTTCGTTACTTTGGTAGTAGTACTTGCCTTGATTAGAGGAATAGTTATTTATTTCTCGTGCAGATTCTATTTAGTTTTAATGTTGTTTTGCGTAAGATTTCGACAATATGCTTAGTTCAGCGCTATTTACAGTGGAAAGTGGCTACTGATCGCCATTTTGAACTCTGTATCTGTGCATAAATATGGTTCACTTATATCATGTCTTCAAGTTTTACTACGAGAACCAAGGAACACAGAATAAAAAGACGAGAACGATGTTCTACCACAGTCTAACATAGCAGTCGAGACACTTCATTTCGTTTTTGTTACCCACAAGCAAGTGACACTTCTGAATATGATGCTGCCGGATGAGCGCGAAAACTCACGCTTATATTGATTTGTAACATAGTTTTTACAATAGGGAATGTATGTAGTACCATAACAATCAGCAATAACTAAAAATGACCCTACATTTAGCATTATTTACTTTCCTAAGGGCCGTATGAGATATGAAGGGTTACATTATAGGACAGTTTATATACGATTCTCTTGTATCGTGCAGACATTGACTGAATAATGTCGTTTTCCTGTAACAACAAAAAATTGCTAGTAAACACGAGAAGACATCACCCTTTGCAGAAAGACGTCATATATCTACCCAACGATGCAGAGTTTTGTTTGCTACACTTTCAGTCAAATCAGTGAGTATGGAACGTATTAAACTTGTATGGAATGTACTACCTACATTATGTAATGTATCAAATAAGCCACCACAACTGTAGCTTAAGGGGAGGTTTACTATCTTGGGTCCGAAAAAAGCATGTTCTTTGATAATTTTTTTTTCGGGATGCGTTATAGATATCAATGTCAAATGTGGTCAAAATGTTTATTGATATTTCCTCTACAAACTGGAATATTTCAATCGGAAATGTCGAAGAGCAAAGGCGGTTGCGCCGTCGGAACGAAACAAAATTTCAATGTAGACCTCCACGCCCGATATGTCACAGGTCAGCCGGCTCGTCTGAAATCAAAATTGAGTTGACATTAGCGAAAAATATAACTTAATTTAGGAGGTGTACCTCGCTTAAGTTATTTGGACCATAGGAAACAAAATTGCGGCCATTTGAAAAAAATAGGGTTTTCTTCATTGATTTTTCGACTTCGTCAGCCAAGTAAAAATATTTATAGTTGATGGATCGGCACAATTCCTAGACAATTTAGTGAGCTTCGTTGGAAACATAGAATCATGCAAATCGGATCGGTAGATTTGAAGTTACCACCATACCGTGCGAAAAAAAAGAACCTCATTTCGATATGACGCGTTTGAAGTTTTGACTACATATAAATGCAATATTATGCAACGTACGTTCAATTTGCTACTCCGGGTCCATAAACTAGTCCTTCCTTTTCCTCATAGAGGGCGTTCGGCTCGATCTGGGCCATCCTGCGCTGCTCCAGAGCCGCTCGCACGGCCGGTGACAAGCGGTTTTCGGTCGTTTGGATCCGGTAGTCGTCGGAATGCTTGGCGAACTGCGTCGAATAGAGTCCCAGGGTGACGTCCATCGTTGTCATGGTCTTCAGAATTGCTGAACACCCTTCGTTGAAGCTGCTCACTGCCAGGAAAGTCGTAATCTCCACAGTCTTCGCACCAGAATGCAAGTGCTTGGGGGCTAACTTCCAAACACACGCGTTCAAACTTTCATTTGAATTGTATGTGTTTCTTCACAAGCACCGGTTCAATAACTCGTCCTACCTAAGGAACAAACTGGTGCATGAAAAAGGCCGGTGCATTTTTTTACTCAGCCACGAATAACAAACATTTCCTTTTCGTATTCGGAAAAAAACCGTTTCAGGGGTGGATTCTAAACACTTTTATGGATCCAAAAATGCAATTTAAAAAAAATCGATTTTTTGATCCAAAAGATAGAAAACCTCCCCGTAAGGGAAGACCACACAGACGTGATAATAAATCGTCGAAAGCAAGAAAACTGTTTCCCGACACATAAGAAACCGATTAACACAGAAGAAACCCATTCCACAATTGTTACTAAAGATGAACGACAAGAATGTTCAACACATTCGCTTTTGAAGCAAAAGTAATTACATTTTCAAAAATATTCGTGTAATAGGAACCTGAATGATACGTAGGAATGAACGAATCCTTAGACATCATTAAAAATTTTCAAGTGTCAAGGGAAGTGCCTAAGATAGTAAAAAAATGCAACAACAGAAATATATGCTTCTCATGCATGAAATATGTTTTTATGTTCCCCTGCTTTTAGCGGAATAAGCTTCTAATATACATTTATTGGTAACTATATCTTCATGAGTAAGTCAGCTTATGTCATTGAGTCTGTGTGATTCTACTGTTCTTACTTGTATTTCAGGACAATTTATGTCTCTTTGTCATTTACTGAAGCAAGGAAAGAAAAATTTAAGAACTATTTCCTTAATTAAGCAGAAAATAATTAAATACAAACAGTATCCTTACGGCGCATGTGACTGTCTGCTTTCTCACCGCTTGCTGGGCTAATGTCGCTCCAGTTGTCAAACGGTAACAGAGTGTCGTGACTGTAGTATTTGACTGTGGTTCTACTGTGAAATGACTTATCCGTAATATCCTCGGAACAGTGAGTCCAACCGCCACAATTCTAACGTATTTGTAAATAAACGTCATTAACCGACAACGTATGTTGTATATCGTCGACGGGAGTTTATTAGCATCGAAGACTGTATTTTAATTCGTTTGGCAATAGAGTGAAGTCATCATACTAACAAATGAAAAAAGATTTAATTGTGCATTTGGGTATTTCTCATATACAGGGTGTTACAAAAAGGTACGGCCAAACTTTCAGGAAACATTCCTCACACACAAAGAAAGAAAATATGTTATGTGGACATGTGTCCGGAAACGCTTACTTTCCATGTTAGGCTCATTTTATTACTTCTCTTCAAATCACATTTATCATAGAATGGAAACACACAGCAACAGAACGTACCAGCGTGACTTCAAACACTTCGTTACAGGAAATATTCAAAATGTTCTCCGTCAGCGAGGATACATGCATCCACCCTCCGTCGCATGGAATCCCTGATGACGCTGATGCAGCCCTGGAGAATGGCGCATTGTATCACAGTCGTCCACAATACGAGCACCAAGAGTCTCTACATTTAGTACCGGGGTTGCGTAGACAACAGCTTTCAAATGCCCCCATAAATGAAAGTCAAGAGGGTTGAGGTCAGGAGAGCGTGGAGGCCATGGAATTGGTCCGCCTCTACCAATCCATCGGTCAACGAATCTGTTGTTGAGAAGCGTACGAACACTTCGACTGAAATGTGCAGGAGCTCCATCGTGCATGAACCCCATGTTGTGTCGTACTTGTAAAGGCACATGTTCTAGCAACACAGATAGAGTATCCCGTTATGAAATCATGATAACGTGCTCCATTGAGCGTAGGTGGAAGAACATGGGGCCCAATCAAGACATCACCAACAATGCCTGCCCAAACGTTCACAGAAAATCTGTGTTGATGACGTGATTGCACAATTGCTTGCGGATTCTCGTCAACCCACACATGTTGGTTGTGAAAATTTACAATTTGATCACGTTGGAATGAAGCCTCATCCGTAAAGAGAACATTTGCACTGAAATGAGGATTTGACACATTGTTGGATGAAACATTCGCAGAAGTGTACCCGTGGAGGCCAATCAGCTGCTGATAGTGAATGCACACGCTGTACATGGTACGGAAACAACTGGTTCTCCCGTAGCACTGTCCATACAGTGACGTGGTCAACGTTACCTTGTACAGCAGCAACTTCTCTGACGCTGACATTAGGGTTATCGTCAACTGCACGAAGAATTGCCTCGTCCACTGCAGGTGTCCTCGTCGTTCTAGGTCTTCCCTAGTCGCAAGTCATAGGCTGGAATGTTCCGTGCTCCCTAAGACGCCGATCAGTTGCTTCGAACGTCTTCCTGTCGGGACACCTTCGTTGTGGAAATCTGTCTCGATACAAACGTACCGCGCCACGGCTATTGCCCCGTGTTAATCCATACATCAAATGGGCATCTGCCAACTCCGCATTTGTAAACATTGCACTGACTGCAAAATCACGTTCGTGATGGACACTAACCTGTTCATGCTACGTACTGATGTGCTTGATGCTAGTACTGTAGAGCAATGAGTCGCATGTCAAGACAAGCACCGAAGTCAACATTACCTTCTTTCAATTGGGCCAACTGGCGGTGAATCGAGGAAGTACAGCACATACTGACGAAACTAAAATGAGCTCTAACATGGAAATTAAGCGTTTCCGGACACATGTCCACATAACATCTTTTCTTTATTTGTGTGTGAGGAATGTTTCCCGAAAGTTTGGCCGTACCTTTTTGTAACACCCTGTATAAATCGGACCCCACCCACCCTTTACACAAAATCCTGGCTACGTCCTTGTATGCATTTCTGTTGTTTTGTTATGTGGGATGTAGAGGCATTTAACAAAAAGAAAGTCACTCGAGTGAAATAATCTTAAGGAAACTCACGAGTGAAGCTTTATTTTCTGGGGGAGTAGCTCCTGCCTCTATTTCGAAGACTGGCAGGGTGAAGACTCTGGGGTTGGGTCTTCGAAGCGGCGCTTCGTGGCGCCTCAGCATGTGCAGGAAGTCAGGAAGCAAGCCGGGGCTGGGGAACAGCTCGATATCGACAGGCAGAACGTACTGCGTGGTGGCCGCTTCGCGCGCCACGTTGCGCGCCACATTCACGGGGTAGAGGTCGCCAGAGCGCGGCGGTGCCGACTGCCAGGGCGGCTCGACGCTGCAGTCCGACAGGCCGCGGACGGCCGCCTGCGCGGGGCACGGCACGTAGGCAGGCACGCCGCCCTCGGAGAAGAGCACGTGGAACGTGACGTAGTACGCCACCACCTGCGACCAGCAGTCGCGCGCCCAGCGCAGTGCGTCCAGCGCGTGGCCGAAGTCGCCGGGCGGCACGAAGAGGACGAGCGACACGGGCCCCCGCCAGCGCGCCACCAGCGTGCGCAGGCTGCCCAAGCGCCGGAAGTCGGCGTGGGTCGTCAGCGTCACCGTCTCCCAGCAGCGGAAGCGCTTCTTGGCGAGCACGTAGTTGTACAGCACCCAGTGGCTACCGCGCTGCTGCGTCCGCGGCTCCCACGGCTTTTCGTAGCATTTTATCAGATCCGCCAACGATGCTAGTCCGTCACCTGGCAGGAATGCATCCCCCACGTCTGATTCCCCCAGGTGCATGTCGGTTAGCTCGTCTACCTTCTTCGACATCTGCGGACAATAAAATGATACTACTTGTAACACTACAACACAGTACTTATATACACTGACGGAAACAAATCTCAACAGCAAAAAGTAACTAATGGAGAGTAATGATATATATATATATATATATATATATATATATATATATATATATATTCCTAGTATGGGACTTAACATCAGAGGCATCAGTCCCCTAGAACTTAGAACTACTTAAACCTAACTAACCTAAGGACATCACACAAATCCATGCCCGAGGCAGGATTCGAACCTGCGACCGTAGAGGTCGCGCGGTTCCAGACTGAAGCGCCTAGAACCGCTCGGGCACACTGGCTGGCTAATGATATTTAGTGCATACATTCGTTTAATTAACATAATTAAGTGATTAACATTGCAAGATCATAGATTAACATAAGCACGAGATAAGCTATTGCAAATCGGAAATATTGCTACATTAATAACTGGTGCAACTGCCAGAATGCTGAATGCAAATGTACATGCATGGCGTTTTAGAGATATGGGATGTCACTTTGTGGAATGGAATTCCATGCCTATTACACTTGGTCAGTGAGTAAAGAGCCAGTTAGAACTGTTTGAGGATGACGCTGAAGTTGTCATCCGGTGATGTCCCATATGTGCTCGGAAACATATCGATACTCTGTAGAGACTGTTTGGTTGCGACAGCTGTATGTGGAGAGCGTTATCCTGTTGGAAAAAAATCCTGGAATGCTGCTCATGAATGGCAGCACAACACGTCGAATCACTATACTGACGTACGGATTTGCAGTCAGGGTGTGCGGGATAACAACGAAGTGCTCCTGCTGTCATACAAAATTGCACCCCAGCCCATAAATCCATGTGTGGGTCTAGTGTGTCTAACACACAGACAGGTTCGCCGCAGGTCCTCAACTGGCCTCCTTCCAACCAACACACAGACATCACTGGCACCAAGCAGAACCACCTATCAACAGAATACAAACCCCCCCTCCCCCCCCCCCCCCCTCTTCCAATGAGCTCTCGTTTGACGCGACTTCAGTCGCAAATGGCGATAGTTTGGGATCAATGGAATGCATGCTACTGGGTGTCTGGCTAGGAGCTGTTCTTGATCTGGTACCGTGCGCCGCAGAATTTGAATCTGCGCCAGACGTCATGGACGTTGCAGACCCATAGAGGTCTCTGCACCATTGTGCCGTAAGCTGTGGCAGCGCGCGCCTCCTGGCCTGCTTTTAGTGTGAGGGCGCCACAGTGGAACACGTGGCCCAGCGGCCAATAGCGGCGCCCCCGATAGAGCGCCTGCCTTGCGCTCAGCCAGCAGTCTAACATCACATGCGTCTCAGGACATAAGGCCTCAGACAGCGTATTGACTTTCATGTTTCTATTCCAGTGGACGTGGTTGTCTTGTTTGGTTCGTTACTTTGTTGTTTGTTTTTGTTGTGTCATAACGTCCTCCGTTGGTCGTGTCTGACCTCTCCCGTTGCGTTGTTGTTCGCGGGCCGCTCTGCGGGTCCCGCCGCGTTTCCATCACTACTACCGCGTGACCGTTTCGGTCGCCGTTACAACACTTGATGTAATTAATTTGTAACAGTTTGTTGTTTCACTGTGATGGCAATAGCTGCTCAAATTGCTGCTGCCGATACAGTATGATGCACCAGAGTCATATGCCTGTCACAGGGCCATCTGGACCCTAGTCTTCTTGCTACTGTGCATTCCTGCGACCACTGCTGCCAGCAATCATGTACGATGGCCACATTCCTGCCAAGTCTTTCTACAATATCGCAGAAGGAACATCCAGTTCTCACAGCCCTGTTACATGACCTCATTCCAACTTAGTGAGGTGTTGATAATGGCTTCTTTGTTACCTTAAGGGCATTCTTGACTGACATCAACTCACCACGTTCAATCTCAAATGTAACTAACACTCACAACTGTTATACGAAAGAGAATGCTCTCACCACGCTTGTCCGCCCTATTCTGGAGTATTGCTGTGCAGTGTGGGATTCGCATCAGGTGGGACTGACGGATGACATCGAAAAAGTACAAAGAAGGCCAGCTCGTTTTGTATTATCGTGAAATAGGGGAGATAGTGCCACAGACATCATACGTGAATTGGAATGGCAATCATTAAAACAAAGGCGTTTTTCGTTGCGACGGGATCTTCTCATGAAATTTCAATCACCAGTTTTCTCCGCCGACTGCAAAAACATTCTGTTGGCACCCACCTACATAAGGAGAAATGATCATCGCGATAAAATAAGAGAAATCATGGCTCACACAGAAAAATTTAAGTGCTCGTTTTTCCCGCGTGCCGTTCGAGAGTGGAACGATAGAGAGACAGCTTGAAGGTGGTTCATTGAACCCTCTGCCAAGCGCTTTATTGTGAATAGCAGAGTAATCACGTAGATGTAGATATAGATGTACACGTGTATTTAAAGCAAACCTGATTTGCATCCTCATAGCTGCCACTCTTACGCAATTCGCGTGAAATCTGAACAGATATCATCTTTCAAAAGTAGAAACACGCCCACCAACTTTTGTTGATGTCGAACCACTCCTTCCTGGTGCTGTGATTTTTTTTCCGTCAGTGTATGTTCATGCTCGCAAAACTCAAAAAGGAGTCCATCGACTGACTTGCAATTTTGACGCAAAGTTGTGTTTGAATACACATCTGTATTTATATACATATTTTTTAAAATATATGTAATCTATAAATATGTGTGATCTATAAATAAATGTGTAATATATAAAGAGCAAACGGTGTTAACCAGAATTCTTCACTGATTTACAGTATATTTTTACACAATACTCTAACGAACATATGAACAGGCAGGGCTATATATTTTTAATATTAAAAGTTTAATAGAATGTAATTTAATATATTATATTTCTAATATACACAGCATATAAATATATATGTGACATATAAAGTGGAAAGATTGTTACGAAAAATCTCGAATCGTTAATTACTTAAAATTTTACGTGATACTCTAATCAACATTCAGATGACCAATTTCTATATAATTTTTTAAATATATGTAATATATAAGAAATATACATAATACAGAAAGAGGTAACATTGTTACCAAAGATCTCAAAAAATACTTACTGATTTATTTCAAATATTTACGTATTACTCCAATAAACGTTTGGACGAATATAGGCTATGTGAAAATATAAAATACATATAGTGAAACATAATTAGCTAAAATAACGAAAAATTTATGACCATTTTACATCAAATTTTAAACATACTCTATTAAACATTCAGACAGACATAGACTAAATGTTTTCTAACAACAATGTACATGTTTTTTGTTAAACCAGACCATGAGAAAGAACATACTGTGCAGTACTCTAATGTAAAAATGTGCAGTTTTGTTTTCCTTATCACAACCAGTTTCACCTACAACTGTGGGTTACTGACAAATTGTTTCTCCCATACATATTCTTTCTCATGATATATACATATTTTAGACATAAATTGCAAACACAACAATGTGCTTTTTTTTTATTCTTCCTCGTAGATGATTTTCACAGAAAACAACAAAGTTGTATCTATGGCTGATTGGCTTATGATTAGATTACTAGTACAGAATTTTGAATCTGCAATAACAACAAACAAGGCTCAATGTCAGAGAGAGGATGAAAGTGCAGATAGTCAGAGGGTAGGGAGGAAATGGACATAGAGATCAGGACAGAGAAGGGAGAGAAGGAGAATAGGATATATATCCAATGCCTATACATATTAGAAATGTGTGCTTTCTCTTTTCTTTCTTTTCCATGTTATCAGACTGAGCCATAGTAACTTGTGATCAGGTACAGTTAGTACTTCATAATCATCACATTATTTATTTTTTTGTTATCTCGACTTTATTCATAAATATACATGCGATTTTTAAATATTAAACTACTTCTGCAATGCATTACTTAACAACAAATACACTACCTAATGCAAGCACACCGATATTTATCCACTCCCATTGCTATTTGCAATTTGTTGCAATGTCACTGATTTTCTCCCACTTTGCAAGAAGACACACTCGTAAACACAAGACTAGTAATTAGCACACTGCGACAAAGACATACTAAGTCATATCCCTGCATTATTAGAGTGTGACATCACCAGAGAATTCCTTAGAGGCGTTTGCTACTACGAGATTATAGCACACTCGTAAATACTGATTGAAAAATCCGAGTAAGTACATTCACAACACATCGCTAAAACAAAAACTATCAGATGCATAGGAAGAGAATAGCATACACAAGCACTTTATTAAACAGCTAACTAAAAATTGTGAGTCTCAGTCCCATATGTAACCATCCATGCATGACAGACCTGGTAGCTGGCTGAGGACACACTGTCACCACTGAACACTGTCTGCCAGTAATCGCCTTGCCACAGCTAGAAAAACTGCCATTCCCCATGCAGGCAATGGGTGAGAGACGAATGATGAGCCACAATCGTTAAAAAACGAGAGAGCAGCTGGGGAATATACAGAACACCCACATGTGCCCGTAGCATCCACGATCATACGTTAGATGCTAATCGCTGGGAGCAGGGGCTTGATAAGAAGGGCTGCACGACATGAGTTGAATTGCTGAACAGAGGAAAGAGCAATATCTGCTCTAATAATAACTTTTATTTCATGTCTCTCTAATTACGAGAATGTAAATCACGATGGAGAAACAACTGACACACATGACCTCCCTAGGTATACACAGTAGGTGTTTTATCACAACCACAGGATGATGCAAGGTGGAGTGCTTCCACACAAGCATGTCTACCTTCTTTCTTTATGAACTTACTGATCGGTTTTCAAGAAAGAATCCATATCCAGAAACGCTTGGCTTGGGCGCTGTAGAGCATCGAAGTCTGAGGCAGGTGTGCATTCCACATTACATCAAGAAACCTTGAGCAACACATTGCACTGTCAACATTACAAACGAGCTTCGGACTGTGTACCTCCTACATCAGTTCAGAGCCTACATCAGCTGCAGTGTGCTACATGCACATGAACCAGTAAGCGTGGTTGTCTTGGAAGTATTTCAGTCACTCCATGGACTCGAGCAATAAGCTCCTCTGCTGATGTTACTGGTGTTCCATACACCATATTCTTCATACCACCCCACAGAGAACAGTCGAGAGGTGTCAGATCTGGTGACTGTACTGGACATGAAACTGGTCCATCTCGACCGATCCATCGTTTTCGATATGCGACGTTCAGGTGATTCCACACATCAACATCAAAGAGTGCTGGAGTTCTGCAGTTTTGCAGCCATATGTTCATCCAAATATTTAGTGGTACTACATCTAATAGGGTAGGCAAAACATCTCTAATGAATGTGAGGTACATCAGTCCTGTGAGTCAGTTTGGCAGCAGATAACAACCCATGAAATTTTCACCAATTATCCTGACCCAGATGTTAATAGCGACCATGTGTTGATGATTTTGTTTCAAATGGTTCAAATGGCTCTGAGCACTATGGGACTTAACTTCTGAGGTCATCAGTCCCCTACAATTTAGAACTAATTTAGTCTAGCTAACCTACAGACATCACACACATTCATGCCCAAGGCAGGATTCGAATCTGGGACTGTAACGGTCGTGCGGTTCCAGACTATAGCGCATAGAACCGCTCGGCCACTCCGGCCGTCTTGGTGATTTTGAATCACGTTGTGCAGGTTTAATATGTCATCCCCAGTAAATGTGCATTCATCCGTGAATAGCACCTTGCTCTGGAATTCTGGCTTGAGTATGCATTGTTGTAGATACCACTGTGCAAACTGTACCAGTCATGGATAGTACTCCTCCCATAATACCTGGACTTTCTGCAGGCAGTATGGATGGAGCCAATGTTCATGGCCAGTATCCCTTATGGCACTTTTACCTGTGTGCAGCGCCTGTACCACCTGCTGAGTGCTGCTGGCTGTGTCCTCATTGGACATTGTCAGCACATCAGTGATGGGGTAATGGGGTTCCAAGTGCACTTTTCATATGAAATTAATACAACTTTTTTTTGCAAATTAATTAAATTGATCAATTACATAACCCAAACTCACCTCTGTATGATGACAAGAGCTTTCCCCAACTGGCACGTGGGCCCCTACCCCATCTTCCTCCACTCCGCTCCCTTCCACCTCCCCCTCCCCCACCTACACTATTGGAATTTCGAATTTTGGCGGAATTCCGAATTTCGACAGGAAATTCAAAAAATGGCGGGAATTTCAAAAATCATGGAACTTCCTTTATCCCAAGGCTTTGCTAACGTCCCATCCCAACCCCCACCATGGAGCTGGTGCGAAATTGAAAATGGAATGCCCTTTGTGGGGCTCTAACCATTATCCTTCTGGGCAGGAACCCTAAATCCACCCCACTACACAGGGAAACTGCGACTGCAGGAGAGGAAGATTAGGCTATTGTACTTTATTTATTTTGGGTGGGAAACTGAGTAAAGATCGGTCCTAATTACACAACTAGATGCATAGTGCTACACAAGGTACGGCTAAAATCGCAACACAACTCAAAAATTGATGCTGTCATTTTACTGGTGTCACTCTGTTGGGAAAAAATTCATAATAAGACTCGAAACCAGAAGCGGACGTACTCGAAATAAACTCTACATAGTATGATGATAAGTTGACGGGAAAAAAGGTGCATCGGAAGGTTTTCTCCTATTTTTTTGCGGGAAACGTGTTCAACTGACGAAATGTTGGTGTAGGATAGACAGGAGTTTAATAAGCGTATTACCTGTAAGTATACTGCTGAAGACTGTGTCTATCGCCTTTTGATGTTGGAGTTCACTATAGACGCCTCCCACTGCATTGCACGACAAACACCCTGGAGCTTAAAATTCAAATAAATGGTGCTCTCTTTATTTCTTGACAACTTCCTTGTGTTTCATTGCCGTGAGAGGTCCAATTGGTGTAGCTGATGAGTAACTTGCACATTGTAAGAAGTGGCAGGGCAGCAAACCATTACTGAAATGTAGGAACGCCAATGAACACTACCTCAACGGATGGAATAGCTTCATTGTTCTAATTACACAGGCCCTAATGCAACACATGCACCGAGGATTGAGAAAAATCATTGTAATAACACAACTACCACAAAACCGACCCCAAAAGATCACATTAGGAGAAAGGGGCGGTAACTGCATGTGTGTTCTCCTTGATGTGCGTTCACAGACCAACCAGCTTCGAGTCAGTCTTACCTCCCATCTACCACACCTCATCCCTCCCTTTCTTCTTTATAGGTAGGGATACAGGCCTGTTCTATCTTTTGTTGATGGTCCATGAAGACATCTATTGGGTGGCAGTGATATACTGTCTCCAATCTGCAGAAATTATTCACAGATGGACAAAAGCTCAAGAACAGGACGCTTCCTGCAAGCTGTTAAACATATTTCTCGGAAAGACTGCTCCCCCCTCCCATGGAACAACAGCAAAATTCTGTATAATGCTTTCTCAAATTTCTGCTGCCACCACCATCCGCCAGTGGCCACCAATTGCCTTAACTCAGAGCACATTCTTTGGACTGCCACTGCACAACCTGCCCACCAAGCAAAGCCTTCAAGAAGCCTTGGTCAGAGCATGCTTGCTAGTGGAGCACGAGGTGGTCCAGATGATCAGCGGACCACAGAATAAAGTGACATAAATGACAATGCCAGCGATGTGTTGTCTGACTAAAACTGCAGCTGTGCTATACTACCCCTGCCATGACTGACTGCTACCGCCGGCGTCCATCTGTTTTGGAGGGAAGGTGTTTCAGTATAATAATTCTATTTAACGTATGGAAACCATCCATGACACACATATGGACATACAGAATATAGAACAAATGCACTTCATCTGTAGAATATATGGTTGTAAGTGACTGGATGCATTTAAGTACAGTGCTATTTTATACCACCCGACTAATGTGCTGTTCTATCTCGTACTTGAGAGTAATACTCACGAAGGACTGTCCCCCTCTATTGAATGGACAACCAGCACACAAAATAGCGGAATTTGGATGATCATGTGCCATCATCATAGATCTTCAAGAGTATAAAAAAAGGTACAATAGGCGCATCATGATGCCTGGGTTTGTTGTTCTTATTGGAGTACCTAGACAATCTTATTACGAAATATTGGTAATATAGCTTGCATCAAAGATATTATCATCTTTAGCAGGAGGAATTTAATTGTGCTTACGTCCCCTGCAGAACCGTAGAGTTTTTTGCAGGGTTGTAGCACTGTCGGAAATAACGTACAAGTTGCTAAAATCGAGACTTTGTGATCGGTAATATGCATGCATAGTCTGTACATGTATACGTGTGTTGTTGTGTTGTGTTGTGGTCTTCAGTCCTTGACTGGTTTGATGCATCTCTCCATGCTACTCTATCCTGTGCAAGCTTCTTCATCTCCCAGTACTTACTGCAACCTACATCCTTCTGAATCTGCTTAGTGTAGTCATCTCTTGGTCTGCCTCTACGGTTTTTACCCTCCACGATGCCCTCCAATGCTAAATTTGTGATACCTTGATGCCTCAGAACATGTCCTACCAACCTGTCCCTTCTTCTTGTCCATTTGTGCCATAAACTCCTCCTCTCCCCAATTCTATTCAATACCTCCTCATTAAAACTTCGAACATAGCTGCTAAGGTTCAGTGACCGTGTCACAATTATATTAGAACAAATAAGCCTTCGATCACAAATATTAAGTCAAAATTGACCAGGTTTCGACGCTACTATGAGCGTCGTCTTCAGAATTAGACTAACTGTTCTAAAACATATTAGGTATATAATACATTAATAAAATTAAAGTTTGTACTGAATGGAAAAGATGCAGTACTTACAAGTCACATATTAAAAAAGATCTAAGCCGGAGAGGCGACGTCATGAATAGTTGTGAGATGGCGAGCCGCTAAGGGCTGCTCGTACTGTGAACAAGGAAGGCAACAAGACTGAGGTGCCCACTTTAGAAAGTGTGGGCAAGTAAACATGGTGTTGCTACGAGCGCCATCTATTAGCCGCAGAAACAACTAGGCTACTGTACATTCAAAATTAGACACATGAAATTGTGATGCAGCTGATTCAGGCATAACGTAAGCACTAATAATAATAGGATGAAGTTACATATTTATATGCTTTAAATAGAGGTACATTTTGTAACGTAAAAAACGTTAGTTATGACATACAAGAAAACAGCAAAGATGTGACAGGAAAACAACATTTCGGTAAACTGCATAAGGAAATCTGAATCAAAGATCAAGCAATGGCTTTATACAGTCGAAAAAGTTTTTATTTCGCAGCTGCAGCTGTTCGTTGAGAATGAGGCCATCATGACGAGAGAGATGTTTGAAAATCTCCAATTCCTTGAAGACATCCAACCTACGCCCCTTGTTTTCGGTATGCAGAATATTGATATCGCCTATGGCTTTAGGCACGTGTCCAGTAATTAAGAGATGATCGCAAAGGATGAATTTAGGGGACTGGTGCCGTTCTTTCTCAAAAGATGTTCTTTATATCTGATGGTGGAAGCACGTCCAGTTTGCCCTATATAATAGGAGGAGCAGGTATCGTACATGATCTTATAAACGCCAGAACTTTCTGTAGGGGAGCGAATGGATTTCAAATTATGAATGAAGTTTCTCTTTAGATTATTATTAGTAGAGAAGGCAACATTGCAGTTGTATTTGTTGCGAAGCATGCGCTGAATCTGATAGGAAATGGTCCTATGAAAGGAATAGAAAAACGTTTTTTTGGGTTAATTTCAGTGCATGAGGTGTTGAGCGTGTTAGTTCTTGCAGTTTTCTTTTTTAGAATATCGTCCACTATGTTAGGCGTATATTTATTATTGACTGCTATGGCTTTAAATAAATTGATCTCCTCATTAAACTTTTCTGTTGAAAGTGGGTCGGTGGACGGCAGGGTGAAAAAAGGCCATTTTTTGAGACTGTGGATGAAAAGAGGAAGCAGGCACGATTTGGTCAGTATACGTTTCTATTCGAAAAATATTGAAAGTGATGTTATTGTCTTCTATTGTAAGCGTCAAGTCTGAATAATGTAATTGGCGGTTTTCGTTTAGTTATGTGATCTACCCATCTAATCTTCAGCATTCCTCTGTAGCACCACATTTCGAAAGCTTCTATTCTCTTCTTGTCCAAACTATTTATCGTCCATGTTTCACTTCCATACATGGCTACACTCCATACAAATACTATCAGAAACGAATTCCTGACACTTAAATCTATACTCAATGTTAACAAATTTCTCTTCATCAGAAACGCTTTCCTTGCCATTGCCAGTCTACATTTTATATCCTCTCTACTTCGACCATCATCAGTTATTTTGTATACGTGTAGGGATGTCAATAGTGGATGGTCGCAGTTCGAATGCATAACTTGCTGCAGTCGACATGCTGTAAATTAACGAATAACTTATTACTAAGGTAAACAAAATAATCAAAATTGATGGATGTGATGTCCGCCAGTTATGCAAAACACCGTTTTTCTCAGTACCCAAACATGTTTCGGCACCACTGTGCCATCATCAGTGCGTTTTCGTTTTTATTTATTCTGCAATGTGAACATTTTAGATAAATGATTATAAAATTATGTGCATGCCAATACAAGGAGCTGCAAATCAAAATGATGAAAATAATCAAAATTTACGGTTTGTAGAAGTCCTGACAGGGTTGTGGAAACGTATCAGAGTTGGAAGGTGTAAACAAAAGTAGCGAAGCTCATCTGGTAAGCAATAAGAGCATATACTTACAGGAAAAATATCAGAGCAGCAACAGAGGGTTGGGGTTGTTTTGGGCGAAGAGACCAAACAGCGAGGTCATCGGTCTCATCGGATTAGGGAAGGATGGGGAAGGGAGTTTCCCGTGCCCTGTCAAAAGAACCATCCTGGCATTTGTCTGAAGCGATTTAGGGAAATAATGGAAAACCTAAATCAGGATGGCCGGACGTGGGACTGAACCCGTCATCCTCTTGAATGCCGGTCCAATGTGATAACCACTGCGCCACCCCGCTCAGTGCAGCAACAGAAATCAATTCCGTACACATGTCAGCTCCCTGTTGCAGATCCCTGCACGATAGAGTGGAAGTAAAATGAACGTGTATAAATGTTTCCAGGCTTTGATTTCCTGTCAACTGTGTCACTACATGATTCTGCAGACAAGATCTCTGATGTATCGTAGCACCACAAGGAATTGTTTCCAGACTTCGAGTTTCCAGTGCATCCACCATCAGCACCACTCGTTGAGTCTCATTTAGGTATGGAGCGAGTGTTACTATACTTTTCATGATCGTCCTGTCCAAAATGCCTGCATGTGTATCACCAGGAAAAGGGGAATTCTTAGGATTCTTCAGTAGGCTGGTGTATAATACATGCAAATATCCCTGTATAAAATCAAACAACACATAGGATGTCAGCAATATGACCTAACAGATATGAAAAACTATCGAAAAAACTTATGGTAAATGATATTAAATCGTTAAAAATTGAGGAAAACCTGGTATAATTACGACAAATTGATGGGAAATATGTAAAATTGATGGAAATAAGACGAATATGAAAAATGGCAAAAAACTTTCAAAATTATGTAAACTGACTGAGAATACATAAAATTAGAGTACGGTACAAATATTATGAAGTGCGGTGAATTGAGGTGGGATGGGGCTACCAGGACATTCAAGACCAGGTAAAGTTTACGAA
Organism: Schistocerca serialis cubense; assembly: GCF_023864345.2. Classification (NCBI taxonomy): domain Eukaryota; kingdom Metazoa; phylum Arthropoda; class Insecta; order Orthoptera; family Acrididae; genus Schistocerca; species Schistocerca serialis. The sequence goes on along the minus strand of NC_064644.1, from coordinate 331,330,546 downwards.
TTGTGCTCTTTCTGCATTCAGTTTTAACCCACCTTCTGCAAACTACGTGGGTTTCCAGAACACATATTTCAACAAAGGCCATATAAGTATTAAACAGAAGCACTACATTAAAGCAGGCTCTATGTTTATACAGGGTGTTACAAAAAGGTACGGCCAAACTTTCAGGAAACATTCCTCACATAGAAAGAAAGAAAATATGTTATGTGGACGTGTGTCCGTAAACACTTACTTTCCATGTTAGAGCTCATTTTATTACTTCTCTTCCAATCATATTAATCATGGAATGGAAACACACAGCAACAGAACGTATCAGCGTGACTTCAAACACTTTATTACAGGAAATGTTCAAAATGTCCTCCGTTAGCGAAGATACATGCATCCACCCTCCGTCGCATGGAATCCCTGATGCGCTGATGCAGCCCTGGATAATGGCGTATTGTATCACAGTCGTCCACAATACGAGCACCAAGAGTCTCTACATTTGGTACCGGGGTTGCGTAGACAAGAGCTTTCAAATGCTCTCATAAATGAAAGTCAAGAGGGTTGAGGTCAGGAGAGCGTGGAGGCCATGGAATTGGTCCGCCTCTACCAATCCATCGGTCACCGAATCTGTTGTTGAGAAGCGTACGAACACTTCGACTGAAATGTGCAGGAGCTCTATCGTGCATGAACCCCACGTTGTGTCGTACTTGTAAAGGCACATGTTCTAGCAACACAGATAGAGTATCCCGTTATGAAATCATGATAACGTGCTCCATTGAGCGTAGGTGGAAGAACATGGGGCCCAATCAAGACATCACCAACAATGCCTGCCCAAACGTTCACAGAAAATCTGTGTTGACGACGTGATTGCTCATTTGCGTGCGGATTCTCGTCAGCCCACACATGCTGATTGTGAAAATTTACAATTTGCTCACGTTGGAATGAAGCCTCATACTGACGAAACTAAAATGAGCTCTAACATGGAAACTAAGCGTTTCCGGACACATGTCCACATAACATCTTTTCTTTATTTGTGTGTGAGGAATGTTTCCTGAAAGTTTGGCCGTACCTTTTTGTAACACCCTGTATGTATCCCACTCCAAGACAGTGTTCTCACACACGCAGTTGAATATAGATATTACCGATTACGGTTGGTTCTCCGTAGCAGTGTCATTCCATAAGTACACTAAGTGATCAAAAGTATCCGAACACCTGGCTGAAAATGACTTAAAAGTTCGTGGAGCCCTCCATCGGCAATGCTGGAATTCAATATGGTGTTGGTCCACCCTTAGTCTTGATGACAGCTTTCACTTTCGCAGGCACACGTTCATTGAGGTGCTGGAGGGTTTCTTGAGGAATGACAGCCTATTCTTCACGGAATGCTGCACTGAGGAGAGGTACCGAAGTCAGTCGGTGAGGCCTGGCACGAAGTCGGCGCTCCAAAACATCCCAAAGGTGTTCCATAGGATTCAGGTCAGGACTCTGTGCAGGCCAGTCCATGTCAGGGATCTTATTGTCGCGTAACCATTCCGCCACAGGCCGTGCATGTGAGCAGGTACTCGATCGTGTTGAAATATGTAATTGTCACCCCTGATTTGCTCTTCAACAGACGGAGGCAAGAAGGTGCTTAAAACATCAATGGAGGCCTGTGTCGTGATAGTGCCACGCACAGGGGGTGCAAGCTCCCTCCATGAAAAACACGACCACAGCATAACACCACCGCCTCTGATTTTCTTGTTGGCTCTATACACTCTGGCAGATGACGTTCTCCGGGCATTTGCCATATCCATACCCTGTCATCGGATCGCCACATTGTGTACCGTGATTCGTCACTCCACACAACGTTTTTACAATGTTCCATCGTCCTATGTTTACGCTGCTTATACCAAGCAAGGCGTCGTTTGGCATTTACCGGCGAGATTTGTGGCTTTTGAGCAGCCGCTGGACCATGAAATCCTAGTTTTCTCACTCCCGCCTAACTTTCATAGTATTTGCAGTGGATCCTGATGTAGTTTGGAATTCCTCCGTGATGGTCTACGTAACATCAGATCATGACTTATGTGTGCAAAAGGAAGGTTGCCACGGCGGTGGAGATGCTACTGCAAATGCCAGTAAGACTGTTACATCTCCTTTGGCTACTGATCGTGGTACTCACTCACACACCAGACAGCTGTTTCTTCATGTGCATTTTAATGCAGCAGGGTGTGGGTGGTAACTCAATGTATCAACTATCGAAAATATTCATGTTGTTTTTCCTCGGCCGGCCGGAGTGGCAGAGCGGTTCTAGGCGCTACAGTCTGGAACCGCGCGACCGCTACGGTCGCAGGTTCGAATCCTGCCTCGGGCATGGATGTGGTTGGTTGGTTGGTTTATGGATGTGTGTGATGTCCTTAGGTTAGTTAGGTTTAAGTAATTCTAAGTCTAGGGGACTGATGACCTCAGGTGTTAAGTCCTATAGTGCTTAGAGCCATTTGAAACATTGGAACCTCGCCTGAGCCTGCCAACACTGACATTGGACTGTTGATGACTGGGAAAATGTTGCCTGGTTGGACGAGTCTCGATTCAAACTGTATCGAGTGGATGGATGTGTACAAGTATAGAGACCACCTTATGAATCCATGGACCCTGCATGGCAGCAGGTAACTGTCAAGCTAATGGAGGCTCTGTAATAGGTGGGGCATGTGCAGTTGGAGTGATATCGGACCCCTGATACATCTAGATATGACTCTGACAGGTGATATGTATGTAAGCAACCTGTCTGATCACCTGCATCCATTCATGTCCATTGTTCATTCCAACAGTCTTGGGCAAGTCCAGCAGGACAATGCGACTCCAAACACACCCAAAATTGCTACAGAGTGGTCCTGGAACAATCTTCTGAGTTAAAACACATCCGCTGGCTACCAAAATCCCTAGACGTACACATTATTGAGCATGTCTGGGATGCCTTGCAACGGGCTGTTCAGAAGAGATCTCCACCTCCTCGCACTTTTACAGATTTATGGACAGCCCTGCAGGATTCATGGTGTCAATTCCCTCCAGCACTACTTCAGACATTAGTCGAGTACATGCCACATTGTGCTGTGGCACTTCTGCGTGCTGACGGGGGCCCTAAACGAAATTAGGCAGGTGTACCAGTTTCTTTGGTTCTTCATTGTATATTACCACAAGTCCTGTGTTATTTCGTACTTCATAACCTCTAATTATAAAGTAGCCAAATTGCTTACAAAACTACAACACAAGTATCTGCTGCTATTGCGAATGATGGTCTGCTGGGTGACAGAAACCTTACACACAGGTCGGTAGAGGCGAGTTATGGAACATTCATCATTTGTTTTTTTATGTTCCGTAAAGACCAGCATGATGTAGCACCGTATTGGCAAAACGGGACCTGCCATAGTGTAGCAAAACAACAACTTCCTCTTGATTTATCCTTGTTGTTGCTGAACGTAAAATGATTGTTTTTCTTCCGACATGTGAGCAGATAGCATTAATGACTGTATTCTTTAATGTTATTCTGCATGTCTGAAATGTTTGTAATACACACATGCTGGACGATTTATTTAAGGAAACTGATTTGAATGCCAGGGGCGCTATGAAACCAACTGAGAGAAATCGCTTAACATACGATGTTTCGTTGAGAATGAGTTTAAATTTTCGATTTTCTTTACTTTGATGAAAGTTTCGAAATGACGAGAACATTCTGTAGCGCTCGATAGTTTTCACTGCAAAATAGTGGCAGTTTTTTCAATTTTATGCAGGGTGCACATGAATAGAAGGTGTCAGGTAAGTTAATACATCTGTCAAATGAATCGCTATAGAGCTCTAGCCTCTGCAGTTTGTTCATCTGTATTCAGTGGCAGTGGTGTAGTTTTTTTTCTTCACGTTGTTGGATGTCACAGAATTGCAGGATGCAGAGGGAGAGAGGGAGATGCCAACTGTACCTTGCAGTCAAACGTGAAAGAATGACTGCATAGATGCCATCCCACACAGATAATTCAATCGTCTGAAAAGAATATAATGTTCTCATGCACGACAATTTATAATTTGAACCGGAGGACTACTCTCAAACTATACCGATTATGTTCATAAAACTAAAAGAAAATGGACTGCGCCTATTCTCATGGAAACAAGAATTTTTTAAATTGTCATTGCGATTGCGTTTTTTTAAATAGATGCTCACCTACATTAAGTGCGTTGACATTAAACACAACTGTTACACTGAAATGTCTTCCCTCACAGAGTGATGCGTGTCAGCGGAAGCAATCGGTCGCAGCAGGGGGAGTGGGGCGCAGCTGCACTTTTAGATAAACAACACGCAGTTGCTATAGCCATCATTTATCTCACTTTGTTCTCTGGCGTGCTGACCATCCGAACCGCCTCGTGCTCCAGTAAAGAGGATGCTCCACCTGCGGCTTTTCAGGTGCTCTGCTTGCTGGGTGGATTGTGCAGCAGTGGTCCAAAGACTATTCTATCAGTTACGGCAGTTGGTGGCAGGTGGTGGATGGTGGTGGCAGCTGCCTGTTTCCTAACCAGCAGACATTTGAAAAAGCATTATACAGAATTTCGTTGTTGTTCCACGAGAGGGGAGTTTGACATAATAGTTTATATTTAATGCCATTACATAGGTTAGTGTTACGTTAGTAAACACTAACGTGTGCTCCCTTGGTAGCTCGGAGAATGTCGAGGCGGTATTCCAGTTCCCGCCAGGTGTTTCGTAACATGTGTCTGTCACAATACCCACAGCAGATTGTATCCTAGCCTTCAGTTCGTCGACGTCAGCAACTGGTGTGACGAAGACCTGATTCTTGATACAGCACCAGAAAAAAAATCAAGGGGCGTAATGTCTGGAGAGGGGAGTAATGACCGGATCGGTGGATTGGAAGGAACGGCCCAACACCCTGGCCACCCCGCTCTCCAGACATTACACTCTATAAAGGCACATTTGCATGCCGTGCGTGAGTTTCCTCGGAAACGCGAAATCTTAATTAAATAATTAATCTGTGAGAAATAAATAAAGCCTATGGCACAGAACTGCAGCGCTGTGTCGCTGATAAAACAAAAACACAATTACGATACTCTTATGTTTGATTAAGGAGGGAGAGCTCTGGTTGAAGTGGTGCGAGAAGCACGTATTTTTATTTTATTGTCTGGCACACCGCCATATTTAATGTTATATAAGATCACTGCGAGTTGCAATCTTACTAGGCACTCGAATCTGTAAAGAATTTATATTTACGAAAGTAAGTAGAATTATTTAACTGTAGGTTTATTCATTGAATATATCTGATTTAACTAACTGTGTAACTTTTTTATGTTTAGTAGACAGTCACCTCTGTACGACGTATTGACATGGCTGGCAAATTATTCTAATATTGAGATTTAGATTTGAGTCCGCACCTACCGCAGCAGTCTTTGGAAACGATTTAAATACGAAGTCCGATTATTTGAGTCTTATTTCACGGTCAACTACGAATAACATTACATTTACGAAAAAGCCATTGTCAAGCGTCTGATACCGAATAATTAAACGTCACGCAAATATTAATTACAACCAATCACTATCATACAATAATACATAATTAATATTTTATTTTATTTTATTTATTTTATAACTCCTAGACTTTTTCTTTTTTTTTGGGGGGGGGGGGGTATACCAAGGACAGAGTCTTCGACACACCAGTTGCTGACGTCGACGAACTGAAGGATGGGATATAAGATGCTATGGGCACTGTGACAGAACACACGTTACGAAACACCTGACGGGAACTGGAATACTGCTTCGACATTGTCTGAGCTACCAAGGGAGCGGACGTTGAGGTTTACTTATGTAAGTAGTCTTACAAAAAACTAGTAACACTAACCTATGTATCGGCATCAAATGTAACTCATTGTGTCAAACGGTTATTCTGTTATACATGTTTATAATCGGGGCAAGACTTTGTGCTCACCCTGCATGTTTAACAGCTTGCTCTTGAGTCTTTTGTCAATCTGTGACTGATTTCCGCAGACTGGAGACAGTATATCACTGCCACCAATGGATGTCTTCGTGTACCACTAGCAAAATATAGAACAGGCTTGTATCCCTACCTACAGGGAAGAGAGTGAGGGATGAGGTATGGTAGTGGGGAGGTAAGACTGGCTCGAAGATGGTTAGTCCATGACCGCACATCAAGGAGGACACATATGAAGCTGCCGCCCCTTTCTCCTGATGCGATCTTTTGGGGTCGGTTTTTGTGGTAGTTGTGTTATTACAATGATTTTTCTCATTCCTCAGTGTATGTGTTGCATTATGGCCTGTTGTTTACGAGTGCTGTTTTTATTTGTTTTTTTTTTCACTATATTTTCGATGTGTAACTGAAACAGTGAAGCATTTTCCATCAGCTGTGCTAGTGTGTATTGGCCGTCCTACACTTCGGTGATGGTTAGTTGCCCTGTCTCTTCTTATAATGTACACGTCAGCCAGCAACTGTACCAAGGTGACCTCTCAGGGCAGTGGATCAGGATGACGTTGTCGAGAAATAAAGAGAGCACCATTTATTTGAATTTTGAGCACCAGGGTGTTTGTTGAGCTATGCAATCGGAGGCTTCTGTAGTGAACACCAACATCAAAAAGTGATAGACACAGTCCTCAGCTGTATACTTACAGGAAATACACTTATTAAACTCCAGTCTATCCTACACCAGCACCTCATCAGTTGAATACATTTCCCGCCAAGAATAAAAATAATACATTCCACTGCAGCCTTTTTCCCGCCAGCTTGTAGGTTAAGGGACCATCTTATGTAGAGTTTATTTCGAGTATATCTGCTACTAGCTTCGAATGATATTGTGAATTTTTTCCCAGCAGGGTAGCACCTACTGTCTGACGTCGACAATTTTTGAGATGTATTGCGATTTTAGGCGCTTCCTGTGTAGCGCTCTGCATATAGTTGTGTAATTAGGACCGATATTTGCTTCAGTTTCCCAATCCTAAATAAGTACAACAACCTAATCTACCTCTCCTTCATCTGGAGAGTTTCCCTGTGTTGGGGGGTGCCCTTGAGCTTTCCATCCAGAAGGGTCAGGGTTCAGGGCATTGCCATTTCAAATTTCACGCTAATTCCCGGGTTGGGGGTGGGCTGGGACGTCAGAAAGCTCTGGGATGTAGCAATTCGCACCGTTTTCGAAACTCGCACCATATTTTGAATTTCCCATCAAAATGCGAAATTACCGCCAGTAGGGCAGGTGGGGAAGAGGGAGGGGGAGGGATGGAGACAGTAATGGAGGGGGAGGGTGCTGGTCCATATGCCAGTTGGGGAAAACCCATGACTTCCACTGGAGGGTTGGTGGGGTTAATTAATTGATCAATTTAATTAAGTTGCGTAATTAATTTGATATCAGTTTCACATAAAAAGTGCAGCCAGAGACCTATTAGCCCACTACTATATCCCCCTGCAACTGTAGCGTTCAAACCGATAGTGGACGACGTGCATCACGTTTCAGTACCTACCAGAGGACAAACATTAGACTGGGAGCAGTACTCGCAACTAACAAGCGCAAAGTGTTTGTGTTTTACTGTAGAATGGACACACCTCAGGCAGAAAATACACATGTACAACTTTCTTGCTTTCCTGAGGCGTCTCTCGATGTTTGAAAACGTGGAATGGTGTTGAGTACTTCAGCTTTGAAAACATTCCACACACAGTCTTGCAGCAGCTGTCTCACTGCAATCCGCTTTGCCATATGCAAGCACCATGCCGGGGTCATTTCTGCAGCTGTGTACTGGTCCATGCCGCACTGCTGTCAACAACGTTAGTGCACTGGCACACCACACAAGTCCAGAGTAGGATGCGCGCAAGGGCTGTGTGGTGGAATGTAGCGCATGCACGGTAATGTTATTAGGCTCAGAGTGTTCAGCCACAGAACACAGATGGCTAAATGGTTTCATACCTTCTGTATTAAGAGACCAAAACGAGTGGGAACAAACTGTCACAACGGTTCTCAGACTTCGACACTCTCCAGTGCCCCTGTCGTGTGTTTGTAGATATAGATTCCTTCTTGAAAACCAATCAGTGTGCCTTCCTGCGTAACATACTAAGTGTTGTCAGTGTTTTTTATGGGACAAAAAAATGGTTCAAATGGCTCTGAGCACTATGGGACTTAACATCTGTGGTCATCAGTCTCCTAGAACTTAGAACTACTTAAACCTAACTAACCTAAGGACATCACACACATCCATGCCCGAGGCAGGATTCGAACCTGCGACCGTAGCAGTCGCGCGGTTCCGGACTGAGCACCTAGAACCGCTAGACCACCGCGGCCGGCTTTTATGGGACATCCTGCGTAATTAGCGCTTTACTACGCTGGGGTTACTGACTCAGCTAGAAGAAGATTTGTACAAAGAAACGAAGCTGACTGTAAAAGATATTTTACAGGACAGAAGATTAGATCCATGATGGAATTATAGAACGTAGGTTATTTGTAGTTGCCAAATTACTAGCTGGAGAAACAATTAGATGATTCTAATGTAGAACTGAATTGTTTGTACTTTTATACGAAACTACCACATAGAAAGAGTTGTTTGCTGTATGTAAGTGTAAATGTAGAAATTAATAAAGGTTTTAAATGAGAATATTTGGTTCTCTTATTCACTAGCCAGTCAAAAATCCGAAAAAGTTTCCTATTTACTATGATGTACATACATGTCTCTGTGATGGGGAGAGGTGTGGAGGTTTCTAACGAAGTAAACAAGAAGATATTAATGTATATGGCGTCGAAACGCTTTCAGCATGCCGGCATCTCGTGGTCGTGCGGTAGCGTTCTCGCTTCCCACGCCCGGGTTCCAGGGTTCGATTCCCGGCGGGGTCAGGGATTTTCTCTGCCTCGTGATGGCTGGGTGTTGTGTGCTGTCCTTAGGTTAGTTAGGTTTAAGTAGTTCTAAGTTCTAGGGGACTGATGACCATAGATGTTAAGTCCCATAGTGCTCAGAGCCATTTGAACCATTGCTTTCAGCATTTCAACTCTATACTCACCGAGAATGATCTGTAATGAAATGGACCGTCTGCACCAAATATGTACGAAATTAGAGACGGATAAACAGTGACACATCCATACACTGAACAAACGACTCTCCATAATGCACAACTCGTCTCTCATTGTTGTTGACCATCCTACAATTTCACTATCCCATGACAAAAAGCACAGCTCTTTTATTAATCCAACCTAGTAACATTCCCAGGCCATCGATCAATTACTCATAAAGAAGAGTACGGACACGACTGCGTGCCGACTGCGTGCAAGGGCTACACCTTTCATACCTTATGGTTGTGGTAAAACGTTTCTGTGTAAATTTAGGGATGTCCTGTATGTCGATTGTTGCCCCACTAGTATTTCAATTTTCGGAAACTAGAGAGACATGTTATAAAAGTTATTATTAGAGTAGCTAATGCAGACTGGGTTTTACTCTACTTCGTGTTTCAACTGGTGGTGTCCTGCCTGTCTTGTCAAGCCCCAGCTCCCAGCAGTTAGCGTCTGACATAATTATAATCGTGGGTGCTGCGGGCATCTAGATGCTCTGGGTATTCTACAAATGCTCTCGTTTTTTAACAGTCATGGAGCTACTATTTGTCTCTCTTACGATGCCTCCTTGATGTCCGTGTGTTGGGGCGTGGCGGCAAATGGCATCTGCTGCAGTTCTTCTAGTTGTGACAAGGAGCTTACCGGCTGACGGCGTGCAGAGGCGGCAGTGTATCCTCAGCCAGCTACCAGGTACGTCGCGCATGGGCAGTGTTAAGTTACAAGCTTATTGGTATACAATGAAAGACATGTGAACCCTCTTTTTATTCGATGTGTCATACTGGACACTCTTTTTCAACCGAAGTCTTCGATAGTATGATATATGACACCAGAGTGGCTCTGAGTCTGTGATGGCTCGTAACCAACAATGATCGTGTTGCACATTGCTCATCAACAAAACAATTAACAACGGACAGAAGATGAGCGTAGTGCTCATTTCTTGGTAATCCATGATGTAAACAGACCGTTCGCTCATGTCCTGAAACATCTACTCGTAATAACACCAAAACATGTGCACAGAATCAAATATTTCTTTGCAGAATAAAAGAAATTAAGATAAACTGCAACTCTATGTACGCAGAAACTACTAGGCCTGCCTTATTAACCTTTCTCTGCAGGACCGATGTTAACTACATTCGACTGTATAGAGCCGTTTGGTTTGTAGTGATCATTTGCACAGGAATCCCATTACGCTTTCCTTCATATTTTCAAATTTTTCAATCACTCTTTGAACTCAGAAAATACTAAAACGAGTTCTCGTCCCATGGAGAGCAATGTATTCCATCACGCTCGAAGCTCCACACATTTTTTGTACTCCTCTCTTCTATACACAACAGAGAGTTTTGTTCGACACTTCTTTGCTCCCAAAAGAGAATAGCGTTCAGTACCAGCTCCGAGAGAAAACTGGAAGAGTAAGAGGTGAATTTCTGTGGTAGAAAGAGAGAGGCTGCAACTATGCAACTAGGTGTCCAGTGAATTTAAATCTCTCCTTCGCCTCGGACCTTACAACATCTTTATTTCTTTTGCCTCCTGCAGTACATTACACATCTTCAGTTCTCGCTTGTTTATAATACTTGTGAAAATCTGTAGAATTTTTGGCCACGCCTCCCTAATGTTTGTACTTTTATGCTCAAAAGCTGTTAGCTGATCTCGTGCTTAAGTTGGATCATGTGGTATACAGCATTATTTAATCTCCGCACCGAGCAGCGGAGCATTATCACGCGCGGCTGAGAAACGCATCGTTGGCCGCACTTACCCGTGCGCGTAGCATAATCACGGGCCTCCTTCGCGCTTGCGCGCTTCAAACCGCAGCAACTGGCCACCCATTAAACTCAGCGACTGGCTGCCTAGAATACACAGCAACCCAAGCCGCCGGTTCCATTAACTACGGAGTCTTATGTAACGCCGCTACTGACGCCTAGAAGTCAGTTCTCATCGTACTAAGTTCTACTCCACGATTAGGAAGTGATACGCTGTGGTGGACCTGATGTGCGATGTTGATTTGGGTGCTCTCTGGACTTAGAATTCGTATGCCATACTGGATCTTGGACTTCAGCGTTCTCTAGGCTTAGTACGTCAATGGTCTTGTGATTTCACTTGCTCTTCCTGGACAATGGATTAACCATACATTCATTGTGTTATTCGTCGTTATAACAGTTCACTATCCCTTTTCTGTAACTCGTATACAAAATATCCACATGGAACATAATTTTATGAAAAAGCGAGAGCCAGAAAACGAACCATTGTCCTTCGGAAGCGTTGCTGAACTGCAGACTTATACGATGTATTTTCATTACATAGTTTTTCCCTGTTGGCCATATTATTCATGCATTTGAAACATCTTCCCCACATTCGAAAACGACATTGACATCCCTTGACTGGAAATTCCAACGCGTAGAAAAGCAACGTGGCACCCGTTTTCGTACTGTTTCCTTGAAAACTGCTGTTCTTTGTGGAACTGTTGAAAAGGAGCTACAAAGTCGTCAAACTTTGGTAAAAAATATTTGCCCATTTTTATTAATCCGAATGGATCTAAGCATAATCAGGTTCAACTGGTGAGTACAACAATGAATCTGTGGTGGCTTATAAAACTTTTCTTTAAAACAATGTACTTGTGCTATTAGTTTGTGTGGACAATTGTCCAAGTGATGATTTACCTGTTCTATGATGTACGTTGCCAAAATCTGGACGTCAGGCTTTTCTGGAGCTATGACGTCCTAAAATCTTTCAAATAGTCTTCCAGTAATGATGTATGTACATACTATAACCATTAGGAAATAGCAGGCTACATCGATGGTTTTGTCATGTATTACAGCCAAAAACGCCACAGGCTTAACTTTCTTTCTGATTTTCTCTTGGCAGCCTTCGAGGAGGTATTAGAAGTGTTTATTCCGAATAGTACTAGAGGTGCCTTTGAAAACTGTTTCTTTTCCTAAATACAACTTTAATACCAATACCAATCTAATTCTACACTAAAATTTATCAAGGCACGAAAAATGACAGGATTTGAAACTGATTTAGTCCCATCATTTCATCTGAGGGCAAGTTCCAAAACACCATTAAATCGAATGCAGTTAATAATTAGAGTTTTTATGTACCCGTTAGCGATAGCTCTTTGGTTTTGTATTGATACGGACCTTTTCTACCACACTCTAATACTCTAATATTTACATTGCCTACACTTGCAGATTCAACACGTTATTCACATGGATCGAAGAAGGTTCGTGTTTCCTAATTTTGTCACGGTGGTGTGGAATGCACAGACCCCTTGTTTAGTTCACGAAAGTTCTCCTCCAAACAATAAACAAGGAGAACAAAATAAGGCGTTTTCCAAATCACAATCACACAATCATTCATGCTTTACAGTTCAGAGATAAATTTTCTATTGGAACTGACATTTTCCTTATAACTGTCTGCGAAATTGTTAAAGAAGCACTCAGCCTAGGTAATCTGTCAATTTATACTTTTTTTCCAAACTTGTGTAAGTTGATGGGTCCATAGAGCAAGGAAATTATGTGATTCATTATTTCACGTATTCATTTGTTGCCCCAAAATTCTCTAATGCACACGTTAAAATAACGGACAGAACGTACAAGAAATATTTACTTCGCTCGCAACTGCACATGAACTGGTAAGGAGACGCGAGAATCCCACTTAGTTCGAATATCTGAGCGCGCCGGTTGTCTTCGGAAGGCCGGCCGGTGAGGCCGAGCGGTTCTAGGCGCTTCAGTCTGGAACCGCACGACCGGTACGATCGCAGGTTTGAATCCTGCCTTGGGCATGGATGTGTGTGATGTCCTTAGGTTAGTTAGGTTTAAGTAGTTCTAAGTTCTAGGGGACTGATGACCTCAGATATTAAGTCCCATAGTGCTCAGAGCCATTTGAACCATTTGTGTTCGGAAGGACGGCAGCTGGCAGGCGACTGAGAACACCCGCTCTATCACGCCTGAGGTCCTAGCTACGTTATACTGTTTTGGCACTGTTTATTTATTTACTGTGGTAAAAGAAAAAGAAGCTTTATTTTTATATTTCCTAATTACGAAATTATTTGGAGGGTATTATACGGGGCAGTTCCTATACCTTCGCCTCACTACGAAGGAAACCGACAACAAACTCGATCAGAACTGCTGGTGTTGCCACCATTGGTTGCTACATGACTGCACTTCAAACAGTCACCACGGGTTGCTACATGACTGCACTTCAAACAGTCACCACAGCGTACAAATTGCGGCCGCAAATTGCTCCGTCAGTCCAGTCATGGTAGGCGCTACCTGTGTCTTGAAGTGATTTTGCGGCTCGGGTCCACAACCACAGTCATCTTTGTGGCGTGGGGAAGAGATGTTGTCCCGTCGGTGCGTCGGGGGCGATGTTGCTCTGTTCGCACCCGGCTTCCCCCTCCACTCCCGGGTGGCTCGCTTGGGGTGTCTATACACACAAGGCCAGCATATGAGAACAATGTTGCCAAGTATTGCCCCTGCACTCCACGCAACCCCTGAGACACCCAAGGCTGCGTTTGCGTAACCCTAGACCAGTCGGCACAATTTCGTCCCACTCGGCTGTGTTCGGCACTCAGAGCCCAGGCATTTCAAAAGAGAGTAATGGCATGCTATTTCTTTACTTGTATAGAAAGCTCATAAAGTTAACTCAGTTTAATAAAATTATTCCTGGGGGTAGCGCAAACCTGCAAACCTATAAAGGAGACCCCCCTGTTCCGAGTAGTGTATAAGCAATGTGGTCTTTCGTTGTAAGTAGTATTGTCATTGCTAGTAACATTCTGTGAGAAGTATGTGAGGGAGTCGGATGTTGGTTATGCTGCTAAGCAGTCTAGAAATAACTAGCAGAACACAGAGATGCAAATGCAGAGAATGTTACTTTCCAGAAATATGATCTTGTATTGCTTCATTTGAGAATTGTGAAGATTTTCAGATAATTTTGTCACTGTGTTGGTTGCTCTTACATAATTTATGAGAAATTTGTGAAAGGTAAATTTTCGGTGATTTTTCTTTATTGATTTGGGTTTATTAGTCTGACTGCCCAGACATGAACAATAAAAGTTACCTGCTCACATATCTGGCACCCAGAGGTGTAGGTTCACAACTCCTTTACTATTCTTTTAAGTAATTTCATGGCAGTCATGCTTTTTATAAGAAGTGATTTTTGTAAAATTGATTGTAATCGTTAAGGACTGAGGTTCACAATACAGTTTTGAATACTAGTCTCCTTTTTAATCATTTACAAGTCGAGGTTCTACCATCCTCTTCTCACGAAATATTTATTTTGCAATTATTTGTCGCCACTTTGCACTTAGTGGGACATAGTTGCTAATGAGTAAAGCATGAAGTGCTTAGCATAGTTACTCTTCCTTGTGTTGCACCGGAAAAAATTTCTTTTCTTTAGCTGGGTTGCTGCTGCAGTGCATTTTTAATATTCGCCACTTTCGAGCAGTACCAAGTTTCTATTGCCATAAGATAGGCCATGAAAATTGTTCAGGGCCAATTTAACATCAGTTAGGACATAATAAGATCTTTCAAAGATAAGCATGGTATTTCAAAATTATAAGGTTCAGTTTAGGTTAAGTTCAGATTTCATTTCTTATGCAGACATTCTTGTTCTTGCAGTGCAGTACTACATTCAAGTATGGCTTATTTTTTCTTTGGAATTTTATTTGGTCAGTATGAGTACATTAATAGAAGCTTTTTGGACAGTAATTCTTTCAAAATCCGTTTTCTTACTAGTAGAAATCTTAGTCTGTAGTTTTGTACATTGGAAATGCGAGTACGTACTGTGATATCATGCATTGTAGCACTGTTCACTGCACTGCACAATACAGAATTTCACACAACATCTTACATATATTTAATGTATAGTTTTAGGCTTCCTAATTATTTTTGTTAACTGCTAATTTCAATACAGTTACGCAATTAAAGACATTTGTCGACTCCTTTTATTAGATAGTGTTTATGTAATCACACCACTTGCATTGTTCAGCTTCACATTCAACATAGACATACACAAAAGTGTAAGACTAGGAAACCAGTTTAGTTTATAACAACATCACACAAAGGAGCAACATAAAAAACAGATACAATGGTTATGAGCAGGATTGAAAATCACGATTGTTATTTAGTTTTTTAATAAAGTGTTTATCGCTGCTATTCCCATCCTATGCCTCCACTAGGTACTGTATACAGGGTACATCTAGCAATGTGTTGTGAGTGTACATATTTGGATTTGTCCATTGTTATTTATGAGTGTATCATAATCCTGTAGTAAGCCCCTCTAAGGCATCCATACAGTAATGTCAGACACAATAATGCATGGTAATTACTTGGTATGTATTTTTCACAGTTTACCAATTGTTTAGTCCAATATTTACGTCTGCATCTTCTTGAAAAGTGAGAGAAAATCGGTGACATTGCAACAAATTGTGAATAGCAATGGGGTAGGTGGTCCCTGGGGGTATCAGGTGGTGTGTGATCTTGAAGATAACAAGCCCAATTGCCTCAGGTGTAACATGCTACCCCTGGAAGTCTTATCAGAGTCCTTGACATAAGATCATTATCTGTGCTTGTATCACCACTGCACAACTACTGTTGTTTGCTACAGAGCCCCATGTTCAACGATGTGCAGCGAACAGCGAGTTTAGAAACACTTGTGCCTGTACCAACTTTGTACTCCGTCATCATATCGCCCACAGACCACCACCTATTGTGATTTACACAACAGGCAACATCAGACCTCCACGTTCTGTGATGAGGCATGGGTGTCCAACACTTTATCTCCTACTTGTAGTTTGACCATCCTTCAAGTACTATCTATACATGCTCACAACAACAGCATGTGGGCAGCTGACCAGCTTCTTCATTCCAGACATTCTCATTCCCAGGTTCCAGATCATAACTAACTGCCACGTGTCAGAGACGTCTGTGAGTGGATTTTCTCATATGCAGCTTATATAGTCGCTAAAATGATTCATCATTCTTTTGTTCTTTTTTATTGCAGTTCGCCAGGAAGAGGTGATCTGGCAGCGAACAAAATCGCTCTTCCGCCAAAGGTTACACATGCTGAAAAGATGTTTTAAAATACATAATAATAGATGGCAATAAATGGTGTTTAAAGAAACACACTGGTGGAGAATATTTTTGACTTTTGCAGAAAAACATATGGCAATAGGTGATCTTCTTTTTAAAATAAACACATTGGTGAACAATACTTACGATTTTTAAGACTTCTTACATCATTTTACAATGCAGTTAAAGTAGAATCATTGATGGTAATGTGAATGATGCTATGGTGTAATGGTGATGCTGCTGGAGCATGAGAATGACCATGCTGAAAGTAGCATATTGAGTATGACTCTGGGGTCCTGTGGAAACGCAGGTGGCTACTAAAGGTCAGTGAAGTGGAGGAGACGAAGGGGGAGTGAGTAAAACTTAAGCATGTGTGAGGTGGACCATTGCCGCTAGGGTTGGAAAGAGGGCTGTATCTCAGGATGGATTTAATCCTTGTGAAGTGGCAAGTGAAAGTTGATTGAAATTCTGGGGGGGGGGGGGGGGGAGGGGTGTATAAGGCATGAAGGTGCATGAAAGGTGGAGTATATTATGGGAGCGAGTGGGGTTGATAGTGACAAATGTAGGATGGTGGTGAAGGAATAGAACTGTAAGGCAGACATAGTTGACAGGGAGAGCATAGGTTTGTAGTTTGAAGAACAGTTCAGAATGCTACACCCTGTCAATCGCTTTCTGGGTGTCAAGGGAGACAAATAAGGAGCAATGCCATTTATTTAGTTGATGGGAGATGAGGAGAGTAAGTAACAGTTAGGACGAAAGCCACAATGGATGTTGGGGATGGGTAGATAGGCTGTAAGGTGCTGATGGATTCGTTGGGTAAGGATGGTTTCAAGGATTTTGCTAAAAACTCAGGTCAGGCTGATAGGCTGATAGCGTCTGCGAAAGCAGTTTATCAGGTTTCAAGAAAACTAGGACTGTGGCTATTTCTGGGTAATGACCTGTGTAGATGATGGTATCCCGGAGGACGTCAAGGTTTCGTGACAGACTCTAGGACTAGTCTTTACGTGGCATTAGTTAGCTGTATCGTGACTGGTAGCAGTGTTTCCATTTTAGTGAGTGTTTATGTAATCTCTTCAGCTATTACTGACTTGTTTAGTCCTGTTTGTGAAGCGTTGTGTAAGCACAGGAAGTCTGGTGTGAGACATGCTATATCTACATTTGCACATTCATACACTTAGGGATCCGTAAAGTTAATAATTTTAGAATCATGGGGGATGGTGAAAGTGTCTTCCAGGTAGGATGCGAAGAGGCTGGCTTTGGTGAGGTAGTCAGGAAGAGGTTTGTTGATTAAGATGGAATACGTGGGAGTGGAGTCGTACACAGAGACCCCATGGAACGCTTTACAATGCTTTTTAGAGTTTATAGGTGTTCTCCATTCGTCTCTTTCCTTACCGCATAATGTGCCCACAATGCTATCAGATGGCCTTCAGTCTCTCAGCTGGTAGTGGTCATAATGTTTTAGGTCTTCAGTCTATCTCGCGAAAACAATTCTTTGAAAATATGAAGCAGGTGATATCAGGACGGAATCTATGAATATTCTACGGCACCCTACATACCGCCCCGTTAGAAGCAATGAAGATAAAATTACGCTAGCAATAGTGGACACAGCTGCAAACAACCAATCAGTCTTCTGGCGATAGTGGAAAGGGAGCATAATGCACTGAGGTGACAAAAGTCATGGGATATCTCCTAATATCATGTCGGTACTCCGTTTGCCCGGCGTACCGCAGCACCTCTATGTGGCATAGATTCAACAAGTCGTTGGAACGACTCTGCAAAAATATTGAGCCATGCTCTTCTATAGCCGTCCATAATGGCCAAAGTGTTGCCAGAACAGAATTTTGTACACGAAAAGTCCTCTCGTTTATGTGCCACAAATGTTCTATGGCAGGCTGGCCAGATCATTCACTCGAATTGCACAGAATGTTCTTCGGGACCAATCGCGGACAACTGTGGCCCAGTGAAATGGTACATTGTCATCCACAAAAATTCCATTGTTGTCTGGGAACATGAAGTCCGTGAATGGTCACAGATGGTCTCCAAGTAGCCGAACATAACCATTTCCAGTCAAAGATCGGTTCACATGGACTAGATAATCCAGTCCATTCCATGTAAACACGGCCCATGCCATTATGGAACCACCACCAACTTGCACAGTGCCTTGTTAACAACATGGGTCCGTGGCTTCGTGGGGTCTGCGTCAGACTCAAACCCTGACATCAGCTCTAACTACCTGAAATCGGGACTCAACTGACCAGGTCTTGGTTTTCCAGACGACTGTGGTAGAACCGATATGGTCACGAGTCCAGGAGAGCCGCTGCAGGTGACGTCGTGCTTTCAGCAAAGGCAATCGCGTTGGTGGCCTGCTGCCATGGCCGATTAACGCCAAATTTCGCCACACTGTCCTAACGGATACATTCCTCGTACGTCCAATTCCTCGTACACCCAACACTGATTTCTGCGATTGTTTCATGCAGTGTTACTTGTCTGTTAGCACTGACAACAGTACACAAGCACCGTTGCTCTCGGTCGTTAAGTGAAGACCGTCGGCCACTGCTTTGTCCTTGGTGAGAGGTAATACCTGAAATTTGGTATTTTAGACACACTTTTGAAACTGTGGATCTCAGAATGTTGAATTCCCTGACAGCTTCTAAAATGGAATGTCGCATGCATCTAATTGCAACTACCATTCTGTGTTCAAAGTCTGTTAATCCCTGTTGTGCGGCCTTAATCACATCGGGAACCTTTTCACACGAATCATCTGACTACAAATGACATCTCCGCCAATTACCTTGTGTATGCAGTGCTACCGTCAGCTGTATACATGCATCTCGCTATACCGTGACTTTTGTCATCTCTGTGTGTAAAACCTAAACAATATCTTCTTCGACGCACCGTACAACTATTTGCATGATAGAGAAGCAGATTTTTTGCTGCTACACTTGCAGTACGTCTGTGACCCAGTAATATAGAGGAGTAGTCAACGTACTGGTTTTCGAGCATGACAATATGTAGCCAAACATATAAGGGCGGAATGTAGGAATCACTGTGATTTAATTTTTTTTAAGAATATAAACAATGCGCTACCATTTCTGTATGCTGAAGAATGATGCTCCCTCATTTGTGAAATGAAGTACATGCGACGATATTAGTGATTATGTGCGAAGATTAAGTTCAAGAACTAAGTCACCATTCATGTATCTAGACTTTGTTGTCTATTTCTTCGTAATTGCCGGCCGCAGTGGCCGAGCGCTTCTAGGCGCTACAGTCTGGAACCGCGCGACCGCTACGGTCTCAGGTTCGAATCCTGCCTCGGGCATGGATGTGTGCGATGTCCTTGGGTTAGTTAGGTTTAAGTAGTTCTAAGTTCTGGAGGACTGATGACCTCAGAAGTTAAGTCCCATAGTGCTCAGAGCCATTTGAACCATCTTCGTAATTGTTCTTAGATGTGTCAGCAGTGCATCGGCAATGCGGATTAGAAATATCACGTGCAGTTTTCAATGACGAATTGTTGATACAAGGAAAGAGGTGAAATGGAACATTTAACGACCGGTTACTGAGAACATAAAAATATTAATATTCGTGATAATAGCGGTCTAGAAGCACAGTACCATAAATTGTATAATTAGATTACTTCTAGAATAACTAAAACTAGTAAGTTACAGTTCTTGTAAACAAATAGACTGGAAATCAGCGTGAACAGTTACAGGAATTTGACGCTTACTGCACAGGGTTCGCGACCCATTGGGAGAGTCACGTTACGCAGAGGCGTCGGTTTGTCGTTCTGCCTTCTACACCTTGAAAGCAACTCCCATATGGCGACAGCAAGGAACGTTGTGCATGCGCAGACGAATCGCCGCGACTGCCGCATTAGTCTTCAGTCGTGGATTTGTCTAAAGAAGAAAATGACATATTTACACTACTCGCATATCGCAGGACGGTAGGTTCTGAGTTAAGTGCATGTTTGTTTTTTAAACATTCTGAACTAGCGTCAAATTTGAATCGTAGTTGTATCTGCATCTCTCAGTTTGCAACAGACACCTGTTCATTTTTGGAACACAACGTACGACTAGCTTAGAGACAGAAGTGATGACAATTTCTCCAGGACCTGACCATCATTTTGCAGAACAATGCCCAAGGACGTACAGTGCAAGCTGTTACTGATTCGTTTGACTGATGGGGCTGCTAAGTGCTATACCACCTACTGCACTCTTCTGACTTAAGCCCTCGTGAGTTCAACTCGATTTCTAAACTGAAGGAAACACTTCATGGCATTCGCTTGAGAACTGCTACAAATTCGTCGGGCAATAGACCGCGCCGCTCGAACTGTCAACACAACTGGCATTGCTAACAGTATCCTACGACTTCCACATCGCTAGCAACGGGTTATACACAATGCTAGTGACTACTTTGAAGGTCAGTGAAACTTTGAAACACGTTTCTATTTTGTACAAGCTGTAAATAAATAGTTGCCACTATTAAAGTTCCAACCCTCGTATGTAGAAGACAGCTTTGCATTATGGCCACATGGGACAGCAACACATCCTGCATTTCTGGAACACCTTAACTCCCTCCATCTGAGGATTTGCTTCACCATGGAAGTGGATGAAAATGGAGAACTCGCTTTCTTAGACGTCTTCGTCCGCAGAAAAGAAGATGAGTCCTTGGGTCACAGTGTATTTCGTAAAACAAGTCATACTGACCTGTATCTACGAACTACGAGCTGCCATAATCCATCTCAACGCACTGGCGTATTATGAACTCTCGTTCATAGGGCTAGACTTAACTCTGATTCAGGGAGTTTATCGGCGGAACTTAGCCATTTTTGCTCTGTGTTTGTACAAAACGGGTTCTCTGTAAACCGATTCGTAATGCATTTCGACCTGCACACAAAACTCAAGAACAGCCAGAAGAGACGTAGAACTCCACGAAGGTGGTGTGGTTTTTCTACTCCAATGTTGGTGGTGTGTCCTTGAAGATCGGCAGGCTGTTCAAGGAACATCACATAAAATGTGTCTCCCGCCCTCCAGCGCGAGTGCAGGCGATGCTGACCTCTGTTAAAGAAAACCTTGATCTAAGGAGACTAGGCATATATAAGGTCCTGTGCCAGTAAGGGAAATCATGCCACCGAGTCGGATCTCTCGGGTATAAGCGGATCTGAGTGGAGAGGGTCTGGCGACTGTTAACGTGTGTTGAACAAGTGTGCACGCTGCTTAACTATTCGGACATGTCGTGTATTTGCATATCTGACCGGGTCTGTAACGGACATATGTTCCTTAGTGCCGATGACCCATTTCACCAGGAGTTCAACAACTGACAATTATATAGTCGTTTGTTAGCGCTCGTGGAGTTTCCTTGACTATTTGCTTGCTGTGAACTGGAATTTTGTATCTTTTACTGCGGACTGTACTGAGAAGCAATGGCTGAATTAGGCCTATCCATTTCGCAAGTGGAGGATATATAAAAGAAAGTACTATGAAGGCGGAGTTAACACCTATCAAATACCCAAGTCCAAGAGCAAAACGCAAAGTCTGAGATAATGTTTACGTACTGAGTAATCAAAATAGCGCTAGTATTCCTGGATTTGTTCAGTGAGTGAAATGCAAGCACATATTATCATAAGTCATCTCTGGGCAATAGGAATTTGATTAGGTACGTTAACTAAAAAATTCTGCGAAGATAAGAGTGTACCGACAGAAGAAGAGATTTTAAAAACAGGTAAAAATAATATTATATATACTGTCGTAGACTTCGTCTTATTTATCTTGATCTTGTTGTCTATCATTATAGACTTGCATTTCTCAGTGAATAATACCGCCGATATTCTGAACCCTTTACACATTTTGCAGTTTTATATCTTTACCTCTGGACGTGAGCGATCGTTTCAAGAAGGCCACTGCGCAATATGTGACACTAGACGTGCGAATCTTTGGAAGGGCGAGGATTTAATAAATTCATAAATTCATCCAGGAGGCTGTCACCCTGGGAGCAACTGTCGGAATGATAAACGCCAAAGAACTTCTACCTCACCCTACGACACTTGCTCGAGAATTTCCCAACAGTGCAGAAATTGCAAGAATAACTGTCCCTCCGAAAATTGTTGTAGCAACTAGACAAGGTGGGTGTTTAGCCAGCAGGGACGTACGAACAAATGATTTTAGAAAACTGCATTATATTACAGTGTCAGTTAATAACATCAATGAGGAATGCTCCCTAATGAACAGAGTACTTCTTTCTCTAAAGTTTATAGACGAGCCCAAGACAGGAGAAGCTATTTTACAGGAGCTGCTTCTTAAATTTACCCCATTCAGAATGGACGAAGAACACTTGTCGAAGCTAGTGTACGTAATGATCAGTAGTCTAATATCGTGAGTGCGTTAAAGGAATACGAAAGGCAGTTATGTCTTGCACAAATATATGCACGACAGTCTCACGCCGCACATTCGATACATATCATTGGTTGGGTGAAAATCGTTGTGAATCGATTGAACAAATATCGATTTACAAAAACTTAATACCATATATGAAAAGTGCGGGACTGAAGTCAAAATTAGAGAAGTCTCTGCACCTGGAATGTGACACACGTTGGAACTCAAAAATAACCATGTTGGAGTCACTCTTGTCTCGGTTCGAACAGATTAAGGAGATGGTGCAGGGAAATAACAAGTCTGTAAAAGCAGATGGAACAGACAAGCATCTCCTCTGAAATTTGATAGGTTATTTAAAACCGTTTCACAATCAAACAGACAAATAGCAATAGGAGGAGGAATGTCCTACAATAGAGAATGGCCTCCTACTTTACACGAAAATAATGTATTACTTGTCTGGCATTCTCAGAGGTTTGGACGAGTCTGGAACGATGAAAAAACTGGCAACGAGAGCTTCGCAGTACATGCATCAGAAAGTTAATCTTGAGATGAATCACAAGATCGCTACGTTCCTCACACCCCCTTTTCGAAATATGAGAATGCCTTCCTCTCCAGCAGAAAAAGAAGAAGAACGATCACCTGATAAAGATCTCTGTAGGAGAATTCCACAAAGTACAGTCGAAATGCAGCAACTAGACGAGACAAGGAACAAAGAATTCCAGAGGACCAGAACTGTTCACGACAGTGAGCGTACGACGCTGATGAAGCACAAAGTGACGGTGTGTCTGTGTATCAAGTAATTCACAAATCAGACTTTGACGACGATCGACTCCTTGATTGATGGAGAAAAAATCCTCAACACTCCCAAACTATCACAAGTAGAAAAAAATATATTTGCTATTCCTTCTACCAGTGCTGTGGGTGAAAGGACATTTAGTATGGACGTAACATTATTCAGGAAAAATAATCACGAATAAATCCTCAATATGTTCATGAACTTTTGTTCATTAACAGTTACTATAAACATACAGAGAACTGATTTCATACTCGTGATAAATCGTAATTTAAACAATGCGTAGATAGAAGGTAATTGTTAAATGTTTAGTATTACGATGCAGCTTCTCGTGTGTTAATTTCAATTCTATAAGTAAAAAGAAATCACAAAATAGTGCATGTTTGTTCTAATTCGATAAAAAATACATCTCATGTAAACACCTATGAATCTGTTTGCTTTTACGCTGTTGCACAGTACACTGATATTTTCTCGTATCTGCTTTCAAGTTTTGTACCTATTTGTTCATGATTCACAAGTGTTACGTGCGTTTCTAATGTCGTTATAAATGATTAACAAACCTTCTTGCGACTAGAGGGAAATGTACTCAACCACAAAATAATGTGGGTCTGAGTCGGGTTTAAGCTTCTGGGTACAGATCCGATTCAGACGTCTGTAGACCCGACTCAGATCTCATGGTATCTGGTCATACCCACGGATAGCAGACGTCTGCAACACACCTATACAACAGCGGCGCCAGGTCATTTACGAAGAATGGATTGGTGGCAGATCTCCTTCGCAACTATGGCGCCATCTACGTGAGGCTGTTTTACCCGCCATTGTGCTAGATGACACTCTTTGGTCCATCTGGCTGATCAAATTACCACTTCTAATTGAGGCCGCTTTGATTTCAAAGGAACACTATCTGATGGAGTCAGTTAAGTTTGGCTGACAGCAGTGGCGTGCATTCAGGAAAAGCAACTGGAACATTGCTTCATTAATGCAATCTGGGGCAAACCTATTCTTCTCATTTGATTGACAGGTCATTAACCTATTGTTCTCCTTTGATTGACAGGTCCTTAACCTATTGTTCTGCCAAAAGGATCCTTCCTTTTCATTGACAGGCACTTAACCTATTGTTCCCCCACTCCCTCCCACTACCCTCCCCCCTCAGCTAACCTCTAACCCCCACGCTGCTACAGGTACACTTTCAGGCCTGAGTTACTGGATAGCCGCTCTCACTCTTACCAATTTGACTACTTAATTAAATGGATCAATTAATTAACCTCTCCCCTCTGGTAAACCCCCTCCCCTTCCGCCCTCTCTCCCGAAAATAGGTATGAAAAGGACTCAGTTGATCGGTCATTTGGAGGGAATTCGATTGTAGTGTATGGAATATTGTTTAAACAATTCAGACAATGTATCGAATATTGTTTAGTTATTTATGGCAGTGTATGGATAGTTTATTTATTTAGTTAAGGAATTTGTTTGGAAATCGATTGCTGTGTATGGAATATGGTTCAAAAATGGCTCTGAGCACTATGGGACTTAACTTCTGTGGTCATCAGTCCCCTAGAACTTAGAACTACTTAAACCTAACTAACCTAAGGACATCACACACATTCATGCCCGAGGCAGGATTCGAACCTGTGACCGTAGCAGTCGCGCATGGAATATGGTTTAAACAGTTTAGACTCTGTGTGGAATATTGTTTATTTAAACAATTTAGGGGTTCAAGGCAGTGTATGGAATAGAGTTTGATTATTTATTTAAAGAATTTTTCAGGAAATCGATTACCATCCTCGCCACCTCATCCCCGCCCCCTCTCCTCTTCCCCTCCCTTCCTCTACCTGGAAATTGGCGGCTCTGCAGTGGAGGGGAAGGACCTCACGAAACACATATCATACGTAATTACACAGTTAAAAATCTTTAGATTGCGAAGCACGCACCGCCCACCATCCCCTGCCCACTGGACCTCGCAGGACGCTACCGCACACGCTCCCAGGAGTCCGGTTGCACCGGCGGCCTCCACGAAGTGACGACGCGGCTGCCGAACCACGCGTAGTGGTCAGTTAGGGTCCCGCAAGGATGAGGCGGTAGCATCCCTTCCATACATTACACCTGAGAAATACCTGTCAAAATACGTGTTCATCTAGGCACCATTGCTGGCGCAATGACGCAGACCTGCAGGTCCAGCACTAAGAGGGATGTTTGCATAGCGGTCACCCTCACAGGCGCAGCTAAAAGGTTCTCAACTTTATACTGACATCACATGTGTAGGTAAATAAGAGCCAAGTCTACCTCTCGGAAATAGTAAAGTGCTGCAGAAACAGTTAACGTCGCTTTTGTAGGAACTTTCGTGATTTCTCAGCTTGTCTGCATGGAAATTCTGGTTGCCTGTATGGAAATTCTTATCCTAACAGGATCTGTTTACGAAAATAGCCAGAATAACACCGAATGCATTCTTCATGATGATCGTAATGGGACAGCCCGTCTCTTATTGAATTTACCCGTCAAACTGCGGCTGCTGCCAGTGTGGGAGCATTGTCCGCCGTTTTTTTTTTTTTCTGCAGACGAGACTTTCAGCGGCAAAACTCTATTTTGTACAGATCGCCGTATTGCACTGACAATTAAAGCCTGCAAAAGTGGTCTACATATCGTCACATACATCCCACAGACTCACTGTGCCGCAGCGCAGCGCCGACGGCGGAAACTGTCCCCGTAATACAGCCCATGACCGCAGCCGCAGAAGCGCGTGTCAGCCAGAGAGAGACCAACTTGCCGTGAATGAGCGCCCACCCCAGGAGGACCTAAGCGATAGGTGTTCGAATGCTATCAATACTCCCAGTGTAAACACACGTCCATATTGAATCTTCTCAAATTTCCACGCTATCACGAAAGCTATCCAACACATACTAAGTATTAGTTCGCTATTCGGCCGTCTACAGGACGACACGGTTTAGTCAGCTACATTCCTGCATCCCAGTAGGCCTCTCCATTGCGACAGCTCCTAGTGTTAGTCGGAAACGTGAATCATTCTCGCCACAGGCCACTGGCGCATACAGAATCATCCTAGGAAACCGGCCACATATGTATTTTATCACTGTACTTACAATTAAATATTACGATCACAGTCTCAACTGGATGACATTCGACAATGAGCGAAGCATCGGAAGTACACCCTGCTGACGGCTGTGGCTCTGGAAATAGAAGTATCTGTACCATTCTTATTACTTGACATACTTTCCCCTTTGCTATCACAGCATTCCATGTCAAATAGATACCTTCCATACGACTGGACATAGTCATTCCCTTTGCCCATGTCAGAACACACACACATACTTTATAAGCCTGATGGTCAAGGCAAGCCGGCCGCAGTGGCCGAGCGGTTCTAGGCGCTTCAGTCCGGAGGCACGCTGCTGCTACGGTTGCAGGTTTGAATCCTGCTTCGGGCATGGATGTATGTGATGTTCTTAGGTTAGTTATGTTTAAGTAGTTCTAAGTCTATGGGACTGATGACCTCAGATGTTAAGTCCCTTAGTGCTTAGAGCCATTTGAACAATTTGAGCTCAAGGCAAAACTATCACGCATCCCCTACTACTAAGTATAATACTAGGCCAATAACTGATTGCTAGCGATACGAAATAATACTGACCGAAAATCAGCGATGGGTGGACATATCTCATAAGCTTTTCTTGCAAGTGGTAGCACTGTGTCTTAGAAAGAAAGACGCAATCGTCTTGCAAGCCACTAGATGTTAAAAAACACGACCATATTACTATCACAAGCGGTCTTGGTTCTACAGGTGCACACAAGTGTCCATGTTAAAAGCTATACCAGCTTTATAAATCGAGGTATGGCATTACCTCCAAATGAAGTGGTTTTTTCAGACAAATACCGCGACACTGAGTATAGACGGTGATCGTCAGAGTGTATATTATCAGACCAAAAGTGCGGTTACACGTCGCCGACGGTGCATCCTCGTAATTAAATTACCGAATTTAGAAAGTGATTCAGCTAAGGAATGTGGTATGAAACCAGTGTTTTCAACTCCCTAATGCCACCACTAGATATTTCTCCAGTGTTTGTAATGCATTATGTCTCGATGCCATGTCAGAGGTTCAGTGATATATCAACTGGGTTATAGGCGATGATTGATTGAGAAGGATCACGAACAGTAGGTGGTGTGCTAATTGTGATCGTTAGAAATGATACTAGCTTTTCAGATCTCTAGTGATACGCTTTCAGTAGAAATGATGTCTATGATTTGAAATCAAGTCTTTCCATTCAACAACATACCTGCACTGTATCTGATGAAGTCCTTTAATGATTACAGCCACTAGAGAATCATATTTCTGACACTATCGTATCTCTAAACGAGTCATCTTTTTCGAACCTATCTGCTACAGTAAAACTTCAGATAGTCCCTATAACAGATGGACAGGATGTATGGCTCATGTCGTCTATTTACGCTCAGTACTTCTATGATATAGAACCTTTCTTAGACGAAATAAAAGACACTGAACGACACTCAGAAAGAAAAAGGCTGCTCATTGTAACTGATATCAACGCAAAATCCCCCTTGTGGAACTCAGATAGAACCTACAACAGAGGGCAACTAGTGCTTGACGTGGTAAATGACTGCAACCTCTTCATACTGAATAGGGAGGGTCAGCCACCTACCTACTGCGGAGACGCCGGTGGTGTAAGTAACACAGACCTTTCTCTAGGGAACGCAAAGTCTTTTCCACTAGTCAATACATGGAGGGTATTAGATAGAGCCAAACGCAGCGACCACAAGCAATCGTCATAACCACGGACAGATATATCAATACACGTAACATGGACCATGAACATCAGCATTTACTCATAGGAAGAGCCGACTGGCAAAAAGTTCGAGATATTGTTGAGACGTCGTCATTACACACTGCTCAAGGCAGTATAGATTACAAAACGCATGTACTGACAGATATCATACAAAGAGCACAGGAAGCAGCTATACCATGGGCAAAAACTGGGTGGGGACAAAAACAATCCTGGTCGACTGAACTGGCAAGACTAAGGAAGGATTCACTGGACAGAAGAAAGTACTACTAACAAGCAAAGACAGCTTCAGAAAGACAGATAAGACTTGATCTGTATCGTGACGCTAAACAAAAATACCAAAAACAACTAAAGACAACAAAGCTAGGCTACTGGACCAATTTTGTAAAAACCCAGCTACAGAACGACATCTGGGGACAACCATTCAAGATAGAAACAGAACGAGTTAAGACACCGACAGTTCTGTCAACACCAAAACAAGCTGACGGCACAATGACCAGAGGATGGAGAAGCACTGCAGAACATCTTCTGAACAGGCTCCTCCCAGATGACGACTCCACACAAGACGAGCGACACCACGCTGACCTAAGAGAGAGCATGAGGCAACCATAGATCAGTGAAAGTGTAACCATGCCATTCGTGCAAGCAGAACTCCCGACGGTAATCAGCAGGCTTAAAAACCGAAAAGCACATGGCCCAGACAAAATACTTTCAGAAACATTAAAACAAACAGTAACACAAATCACACCTTTTCTTACTAACATGTTCAACGAGGCACCACTAACAGGCAGAATTCCAAAACTCTGGAAAACTGCTAATGTAGTAATAATTAGGAAACCACAAGACAAAGAGCCAACAGACCCCAAAACGTACCGACCGATCTCTCTTAAACAGTCTCGGCAAGGCACAGGAAAGGCTCCTGTGTGACTGTTCACAATCGCGCAGACACCTCCTCGGCCTAACGCCCCATCAATTCGGCTTCAGGGAAGGTAGATGAATAGAAGACGCCGTCAACCAAGCACTGGCAGTTACAAATAGCATCAGCGACAAATACATGGCCGCCATACTAATCGACATAGGCACGGCTTTTGACAACTTGTGGAGGCCGTCCCTCTTTGCCAGGTTAAGGGAAATGAGGCTATCAGCTTCCCTCTACAATAGCCTCCTCGACTACTGCAAAGGCACAGTGGCGAAGTGGAGGGCTGGTACAAGCAAGGTTGTCAAGATAATAACAAAAGTGATGTCCATAGGGCTCGATCTGGGGAGCTATATTATGGGATATCGCAATCGAACCCTTGCTGAATACCCTGGACAGTGACGACAGTGTAAGAGGTGTGATGGCTTATGCAGATGACCTGCTCGTAGCAGTGTCAGCCAACTCGAGAGCAGCACCAGAGACAAAAGGCACGCAACTCCTTCAGAAAACAAACAGCAGGTGCAAAGAAAATAAATTAAAAATAGCTCCCAACAGAACTGTATACCGGGTGATCAAAAAGTCAGTAAAAATTTGAAAACTTAATAAACCACGGAATAATGTAGATAGAGAGGTAAAAATTGACACACATTCTTGGAATGACATGGGGTTTTATTAGAACCAAAACAAAAACAAAGTTCACAAAATGTCCGACAGATGGCGCTGGACAGCAAAACGTCAGTGACTGCGCATGACAATCGTGTATAAAAGGAGCTGTAATGAGAGAGAGAATCAGGTGGCTTCCGCCAGCAGTCGCAGGATGTTGACGTTACCTGAAAAGGCGCTTTTAGTGAAGCTGTATTATCAGAATGGGGAATGTGCTAGTTCAGCGTTACGATCCTATCGCCATAGGAAGGGGATTCGAACAGGTAAAGGTCCGTTGACAAATGCAGCTGTGGCGAGAATGATTTCGAAGTTCGAAGCCACGGGTTGTTTAGACGATAGACCCCGTAGAGGCCGACCGAGCACAAGGCGTAATGCTGCTGAGACAGTTCAGGAAGAAATGGAGACTGTAGCGGGTTCGTCTATGCACGGGGAAGTCAGCGCTCGTGCAGTCGCACATCGCACCGGCATTCCATACACTACTGTTTGGTTGGCACTTAGGCGTACCCTCAGATGCTGTCCGTACATCGGATTCATGAACTGTTACCTGGCGATTTAGTCAAGCGTAGCCGGCCGCGGTGGTCTAGCGGTTCTAGGCGCTCAGTCCGGAACCGCGCGACTGCTACGGTCGCAGGTTCGAATCCTGCCTCGGGCTGGGATCTGTGTGATGTCCTTAGGTTAGTTAGGTTTAAGTAGTTCTAAGTTCTAGGGGACTGATGACCTCAGATGTTAAGTCCCATAGTGCTCAGAGCCATTTGAACCATTTTTAGTCAAGCGTAGGGCATTTGCGGTGTGGGCGTTTCAAAAGGTGGCGGAAGATGACGATTGGTTGAGTAACGTGTTGTCGACCGACGAAGTTCATTTCACGCTCTGACGGTCTGTCAACGCCCACAACAGCAGAATTTGGGCTACCGAAAATCCTAGAACTGTCGTGGAAACTCCATTGCACGACGAGAAAGTCTCGGTATGGGTTGGATTTACTACATCCACCGTTATCGGGCCTTTTTTCTTCCAGGAAATGCGTGATTCTGGTTTTGTAATTGCTACCGAGACGGGTGAGAGGTACGCCGATATGTTACAGAATCGCATCATCCCCAGCCTGGCTGATAAACGCCTGCTGGAACGTACGATGTTTATGCAGGATGGCAGTCCATCCCATATTACTAGACGCCTGAAAGATCTCTTGCGCGCGTCCTTTGGTGATGATCGTGTGCTCAGCCGCCACTTTCATCATGCTTGGCCTCCCAGGTCCCCAGACTTCAGTCTGTGCGATTATTGGCTTTGGGGTTACCTGAAGTCGCAAGTGTATCGTGATCGACCGATCTCTAGGGATGCTGAAAGACATCATCCGACGCCAATTACTCACCCTAACTCCGGACATGCTTTACAGTGCTGTTCACAACATTTTGCTCGACTACAGCTATTGTTGAGGAATGATGGTGGGCATATTGAGCATTTCCTGTAAAGAACATCATCTTTGCTTTGTCTTACTTTGTTATGCTAATTACTGCTATTCTGATCAGATGAAACGCCATCTGTCGGATATTTTTTGAACTTTTGTATTTTTTTTTTTTTGTTCTAATAAAACCTCATGTCATTCGAAGCATGTGTGTCAATTTGTACCTCTCTGTCTACATTAATCCATTATTTATTCAGTTTTCAAATTTATACTGACTTTTTGATTACCCGGTATCTACTGCTGAGAGGAACACGACAGAGGAATCCAATTCTAAAATTAGACAATACAAGCGTACAGATGAACCAAACCACAAGTTATCTCGGACTGCATCTTGATGAAAAACAGCCTTTCAACCATCATATAAAATTGACAACTGACAATGCCTACAAAATTATGCACAAACTAGAGTATTACCTATTAAGACGATAAGGACCTACCACATTGCGATATTTGAATCCTTCGCATGCTTCGCCGCAAGTGCTTGGGCTCACAGACTGAAAATACAGACTAACAAGACAACTGGAAGACGAGGTCCACGTAGTGTACTCCTGAGAATGAGAAGAGCCTTCAACGCCACGTCACTTGAGGCACTTTGCGTTGTGATGGGGACCTGCCCTATAGACGTAACAGTAACGTTATAGAGCTGCACTTTACTGGCTTAAGAGGGACAGGCTCGATAAAGTCACTGAAATTACGGGAACCAACATTATGAACAAAATACAAATGAAACAATGGCGGATTCAAATATGGCGGAGAGAGTGGGATGCATCAGACAAGGGTCGCCGGGTACACTCTTTCTTTCCTGATGTACGCGAAACAACTGAAACATGTCGACCTAAGCCGGGGGGATGGTCCATTTCCTGAAAGGCCATAGGCCGTATCCGGTACATTTAAACCATATGGGACTAATTAACGATGAAAAATGCTCATGTGGAGAAAATGTAACACCAGAACATGTCACACTGCTGTGGAACACGCTAGCACAAGTGAGACCTATACAGAACCACAATGACATCGCCAGAATAATACATAATCCCGATGGCTGGAAAATAATAAATAGCATAGCCGATATTGTGTCGAACACTCTGCAAGAAGAATACAAGTGCCGAAACCCATATGGAAGGAGGCATAGACAAGCGCAAACAACACAACAAACCACATGGAAGGACACAAAGACTACCACAGATTCCGAAACCGAGGAAGAAACACTAAGTGAACATGACTCAGTAGGGATGAACATGTAAGGAACCAAACCCAACACTGGATAACACTGCATGCCACAACACAGTTACAAACAACACAACAATCATAAAACAAATAAACACCAGCACCACACATGTACTTTTTAATATCACCCTTTCGACGACACTCACTTTCGGGAGCAGATGACTAGACATTTTACCTCATGATTTTGAGGAATATGAAATATATTTTCACTTCAGTTCAGGTATACACTCGATGAAGCATAGTGTGTTCATATTACGTTACGTTGCCTCGCCTTTGCAGTTGTTACTTGTAAGTAACTGAGAACCTGCCATACTTCACTCACACTAGTTCAGTTGCCTGAGCTACTGAAGCACGACTCACGCCCGGTACTCACAGCTTTACTTGTGCCAGTATCTCGTCTCCTACCTTCCAAACTTTACAGAAGCTCTCCTGCGAACCTTCTGGTTCTCGTGATACCAATTTTCTTGGAGGTCCATTACTGTATTCTCATGTTTGGTTCTTTATTATGATATAACGTCATTCGTCCCAGAAAATGAAAATTTGCACTTTAAATTGAACGAGGTTAAAAGTAGCCAATAGCGCGGAATGAAACACTTCGTTTCAAATAAACTAACTGCCTCAGCGGAAAAAAAAATTAACTGAAGCAAATTTCTCTATAAAACAGACAGAAATAGCTTCATTAAGACGTTAATGGTTGATTGCTAATAACGTGGAAATAATATAAAATCAGAAAATTGAAACTACTAACTTATTTTGGTCTCTCATGGTTCTGAGAAAGGATATTAATTCACTTGATGGCTCCCGGCCACAGAAATCTGTTTTGTTTTCATTTGGCGTGGGAGCTCTAAACGAAGACACGAAACATATACACGGCTACGGGTCACGTGGGGCTTGGGAGGAGAAGGCTTGAAGAACTTTTATTCCAAGGCTCCTCTTCCCCAATGACATACTGCATAGAGTGTAAAGTATACTGCACACAAGCAGTAATGTATTGCTCGTCTTATTGTGTGCAAGCAGAAGTACAGTATATTCTCCTCTCTATTCAAAGCTACAATCAATGAATTTTATATATCAGAAATGTATTAAGTTATTTAAGGAATATTGCATTCAAGAAGCAATGGACTATATTCTATTTCTACTAACAAATTACGAACATAAGCGTATTTTTCATGTGAAGTTAAAATTCATGTATTCCATGTATGAAGTGCTGAATCAGTATTTAATCTGTATAATCTGTGTAAACATACATTAGCACAAACTATTTCAGATGAGAGTAGCTCGAGGTTGTACCGAGACCTTCTCATCTGAAGTAGGTAGAAATAGACCATTATCAACCAACATGCTACTTAGACTGCATTACACATCCAAATACTACATACTGCAAATTATTTTCACCACTCTCATTGTATCACATTTTATTATTTTCATTTTTCTTTGGAATTTGCATTATATAAATTATATTCTCATCTACTAGGTAGTAACAAATTATGTGGAACCATTTTAACAATTGTTAAGCATTCAATTCGCTGTAACCTCAGAGAAGTCTTTATATATTATGTTCTTTATATTATTTCAAAAAAGCATTAACAACTATATACCAATAAGATTGTAATAATGAGAAGTCTTTGCTGTTAGATTGCGAAGCATCTGACCCACCTTACATTTCAAGGCAGAGGGTTACTCTGCACTGTTAATGAAATAAATAAATAAAATAAATGCTGTAAGTCGCAAGAGACGCTCCATGTGACCCTGTGTCGTTGTTTGAAACATTGCTTTTATTCTACTGTGACACACTTTGTACACTGCCATACATTTTATTTTTCAGCCATGACTTCGAGGTCGGTGCCAGGATCTAAACTGTCACTAACTCGTTCTAATCCATTGCTTCTTGCAGAAAACTAGACATCGCATGTTGTAATTCATGTTGTTACTGCTGTTACCATAAGACACCACACACACACTGGACGATTTTAAATAAAAGACAGTTACAACATAAGGAACGTGGAAGAGTTTGGCAGCGTTGTGGAGCGTTTCAAAACTGCAGTCTGAAGGTGATTATGACCTCTACATTTAAACTCATCTGCCACAATGACAGAGTAGCTGAAGGCTCTGCGTTCTGTTTCGACTGATTCCTCATATTGCAGTCATGTACGCGATCACTGTTTCGGTGCTAGCTGTCTCCAGAAGGTGTTGCCCTTCCACCAAAACTCTTTCTCCATCTCAAAGAAACGATGTCAGTCAATCATTATGTGGTAACCAACAGCATAACAGTGGACGAATGCGACTGAAAATACACAGTCATTTTACTGTAGTAATAAGCATCAAAGTTGATAGTTCAAACAATTTTAGCAATTTTACAGTAATTTCAACACCGACCAATGATGCGACGGCATGTTTCCCAATTTCACTATCATCACTAAACTGCCCATTCTCTACTTTGCTAGTATCATTGCGAATGTAGATAGATGACTTTGTATTACATCCATCCATTGTTAATTCTCGAACATATACATCATCAAATTATATCAGACAGTGCTCTCGTATTTCTAGCACCTCGAACATAGTGCATAATTTAAAATTTATTTCTATGCGGATGGTAGTCACAGAGCATTTTCGCAGTCTTAGGATAAAATTAGAGACTGAAAGACCCCGTCACACTGTCTTTGATCAACCTGCCCTGCAGCACCTTTACCAAATTAATCTGCAGCTGACCAGAATTAAACCGCTACGTTCTGCGTCTCCTCGATGAATGGACCTTGCGAGTACTCGCCCATCCAACTGCGCAAGATTTCTCCAGATGAGCCATGTTGAGGAGATAAGCAGCCCTTATCAGTGTATAGTAACAGATTTGAGTGTTGTAATAGCAGACGGTTAAGAAGATCAAGAGACAGGTGGTTTTTATGCATGATGGAGCTCCAGACAGACAGATTCCGTAAATCACGTAAATCAACTACACTATTAATTTTAAAATATTGCTCTAGTGTCTGGGATCAGTAACAGGAGGTTATTGGTAAGAAAGAACATAAACACACACACTCCTGAGGATACATGCTTCTGCACTTAAAACAGGTTATAATGTGAGATCGCTTCAGTTTCCGACTTGTCTGTCTGTGGAATGCTGCGCTGTTAATATCCCACTGTAAGAAAATATATATCCAGTGCATGATATATACCCTAATGCAGGTTTCTCTACGATAAACTACGGTGACAAATTGTCAAATGACAAAAACTACTTCCTTAGAAACACCGACTCTGTGTGATACATGTGCAATATAGGTTTACAAAGATGTATAGTGTCCACTGTTCACATCCGATCACGGTTGAGAAATTATACGACGCCCGCATCAGTCCTATATAAAATGATCGTTAGTAACGGAAAAACCTCTTACAAGGAAACAGATAAAAACATATCGGCGGCATCCAACGTAAAATTACGCGTCATGCCGCCACTAACCCTGTAAACAGCACATCTGTCAAGGTCTTAGGTCTTAGGTTAGTGGTGTTTAACGTCCCGACGAAAACGAGGTCATTAGAGACGGAGCGCAAGTCGGGTTAGGGAAGGATGGGGAAGGAAATCGGCCGTGCCCTTTCAAAGGAACCATCCCGGCATTTGCCTGAATCGATTTAGGGAAATCACGGAAAACCTAAATCAGGACGGCTGGAGACGGGATTGAACCGTCGTCCTCCCGAATGCGAGTCCAGTGTGCTAACCACTGCGCCACCTCGCTCGGTGCACATCTGTCAAGCAAATGTATACAAGAGGATTGAAGTCTCTTACTAACACCTACCGCTAACTTAGAATCATCATAGTTATGAAACTGAAGTCTCGATTTTCTATCCAAGATGCAACATGGAAATGGAATACATCGCATAAATTTTCGTTCGTTTAGAGGAATGCGTCGAAACATGATGGGAACATGATGGTCACACATCACACATGAAGGAAGTTCTCTGATAACCGAGGGGCTGCTATCGAGTGGTGGAGTGTTCGTCGCTGTTAGTAGTAGTTTATCCTGTAGTGAAGTAGAAGTGGATAGTTCCTATGAATTATTATGGGTGGAGGTTACACTCAACAATCGAACTAGGTTAATAATTGGCTCCTTTTACCGACCTCCCGACTCAGCAGCATTAGTGGCAGAACAACTGAGAGAAAAATTGGAATACATTTCACATAAATTTTCTCAGCATGTTATAGTCTTAGGTGGAGATTTCAATTTACCAGATATAGACTGGGACACTCAGATGTTTAGGACGGGTGGTAGGGACAGAGCATCGACTGACATTATACAGAGTGCACTATCCGAAAATTACCTCGAGCAATTAAACAGAGAACCGACTCGTGGAGATAACATCTTGGACCTACTGATAAATAACAGACCCGAACTTTTCGACTCTGTATGTGCAGAACAGGGAATCAGTGATCATAAGGCCGTTGCAGCATCCCTGAATATGGAAGTTAATAGGAATATAAAAAAAGGGAGGAAGGTTTATCTGTTTAGCAAGAGTAATAGAAAGCAGATTTCAGACTACCTAACAGATCAAAACGAAAATTTCTGCACCGACACTGACAATGTTGAGTGTTTTTTGAAAAAGTTCAAGGCAATCGTAAAATGCGTTTTAGACAGGTACGTGCCGAGTAAAACTGTGATGGACGGGAAAAACCCACCGTGGTACAACAACAAAGTTAGGAAACTACTGCGAAAGCAAAGAGAGATTCACTCCAAGTTTAAACGCAGCCAAAACTTCTCAAACAAACAGAAGCTAAACGATGTCAAAGTTAGCGTAAGGAGGGCTATGCGTGATGCGTTCAGTGAATTCGAAAATAAAATTCTATGTACCGACTTGACAGAAAATCCTAGGAAGTTCTGGTCTTACGTTAAATCAGTAAGTGGCTCGAAACAGCATATCCAGACACTCCGGGATGATGATGGCATTGAAACAGAGGATGACACGCGTAAAGCTGAAATACTAAACACCTTTTTCCAAAGCTGTTTCACAGAGGAAGACCGCACTGCAGTTCCTTCTCTAAATCCTCGCACAAACGAAAAAATGGCTGACATCGAAATAAGTGTCCAAGGAATAGAAAAGCAACTGGAATCACTCAACAGAGGAAAGTCCACTGGACCTGACGGGTTACCAATTCGATTCTACACAGAGTACGCGAAAGAACTTGCCCCCCTTCTAACAGCCGTGTACCGCAAGTGTCTAGAGGAACGGAGTGTTCCAAATGATTGGAAAAGAGCACAGGTAGTCCCAGTCTTCAAGAAGGGTCGTCGAGCAGATGCGCAAAACTGTAGACCTATATCTCTGACGTCAATCTGTTGTAGAATTTTAGAACATGTTTTTTGGTCGAGTATCATGTCGTTTTTGGAAACCCAGAATCTACTATGTAGGAATCAACATGGATACCGGAAACAGCGATCGTGTGAGACCCAACTCGCTTTATTTGTTCATGAGACCCAGAAAATATTAGATACAGGCTCCCAGGTAGATGCTATTTTCCTTGACTTCCGGAAGGCGTTCGATACAGTTCCGCACTGTCGCCTGATAAACAAAGTAAGAGCCTACGGAATATCAGACCAGCTGTGTGGCTGGATTGAAGAGTTTTTAGCAAACAGAACACAGCATGTTGTTATCAATGGAGAGACGTCTACAGACGTTAAAGTAACCTCTGGCGTGTCACAGGGGAGTGTTATGGGACCATTACTTTTCACAATATACATAAATGACCTAGTAGATAGTGTCGGAAGTTCCATGCGACTTTTCGAGGATGGTGCTGTAGTATACAGAGAAGTTGCAGCATTAGAAAATTGTAGCGAAATGCAGGAAGATCTGCAGCGGATAGGCACTTGGTGCAGGGAGTGGCAACTGTCCCTTAACATAGACAAATGTAATGTATTGCGAATACATAGAAAGAAGGATCCTTTATTGTATGATTATATGATAGCGGAACAAACACTGGTAGCAGTTACCTCTGTAAAATATCTGGGAGTATGCGTGCGGAACGATTCGAAGTGGAATGATCATATAAAATTAATTGTTGGTAAGGCGGGTAACAGGTTCAGATTCATTGGGGGAGTTCTTAGAAAATGTAGTCCATCAACAAAGGAGGTGGCTTACAAAACACTCGTTCGACCTATACTTGAGTATTGCTCATAAGTGTGGGATCCGTACCAGATCGGGTTGACGGAGGAGATAGAGAAGATCCAAAGAAGAGCGGCGCGTTTCGTCACAGGGTTATTTGGTAACCGTGATAGCGTTACGGAGATGTTTAATAAACTCAAGTGGCAGACTCTGCAAGAGAGGCGCTCTGCATCGTGGTGTAGCTTGCTCGCCAGGTTTGGAGACGGTGCGTTTCTGGATGAGGTATCGAATATATTGCTTCCCCCTACTTATACCTCCCGAGGAGATCACAAATGTAAAATTAGAGAGATTAGAGCGCGCACGGAGGCTTTCAGACAGTCGTTCTACCCGCGAACCATACGCAACTGGAACAGGAAAGGGAGGTAATGAGAGTGACACGTAAAGTGCCCTCCGCCACACACCGTTGGGTGGCTTGCGGAGTATAAATGTAGATGTAGATGTAGAACTTGGAACATATACAGATTGCGGTTGTTGCAATTCCTATCTGTGTTGTATTCCTTAGAACTTGGTTATATCCCCAACACAGCAGCGTCCAGTTTGTACAGTCGAAGAGAACTGGTTCCACTGGTTCAAATGGCTCTAAGTACTATGGGACTTAAGATCTGAGGTCATCAGTCCCGTAGACTTAGAACTACTGAAACCTTACTAACCTAAGGACATCACACACATCCATTCCCAAGCCAGGATTTGAACCTGCGACCGTAGCAGCAGCGAGGTGCCGAACTGAAGCGCCTACAACCGCTCGACCACAGTGGCCGGCAGAGAACTGGTATTAGCTTACAGTATGACTATCCTCCTGTAAAGCAAGTTATTCTACAAAGATTTCGATTGCCAGATCTGAAAGAGCATTTGAACTTTAATTTTTCAGAAATAATTTTGCGTTTACTGAAATGAAGTTAACCATCTTTTGTCAAACTTTTTCAGAGGCAAGATGGATGCAAGGTGGGAAAATACTATGTAGTAAAACGACTACCGTCTTTAAAGTTTTGATGTGTTCGTGCTGGAGTTGATTAGGACGGGAAATGAGCAGAAAATGTGGTCTCCGGTGGTCTTGGGAGAAAACCTTCGAAAGAAAAGACTGATTCCAGTTACCAGTGGAGGTTTTATTTTCCAAATGCCTATGCCTAAGGGCTACACCAAACTCAATCGCTACAACAGAAGGTTGCCGCAGTTAAATTGCGCTCCCAAAGGAAGGAACTAGTGGACACGTCCCGTCGCGGACGATAATGGGAGGCAAGAGAGCGCCCCGAATACCGAACCACTCTCACCTACTCATCCTCCACGCCCCACGTGACTGCTCCACAGTACTCCCATTGGTGAGCAGACGGTGCTGTAGTGGGCGACCCTCCGTCAGCGATACTCAACGATAGCGTCCCTTGTCAGCAATACTACTGTGGGACAGTGTGCATGTGGGCTGAGCGTGGGTGTTGTACGATGCATCTGTTGCTATGCCGACCCAGCCTTTGTCTTACCAGAGAGGCAGCACAGTGGGCCACCTGAAAGATAATCAACACGTAAAATCGGAAAGAAATTTGTAAAGCTATTTTTACCCTAATAAAACTGCTCACCACCTACATAATTTGCATAAGTATCGAAATTAATTACTGAAGAAACTGTGATATTACTTCAAAGCAAAATCAATTATCAGCAAATCAGAAACGCTACTACTTTTCTAAATAAAACAATAACAGATCTTTAAGGTGGAATTGTAAGATGTTGCGTTTTGCTACTTAAATAACGCGGTCGTTTTAATCTATTATTATAGCAGCAAAATGTCGTAAAGCAAGTAAAGTGTGTATAAATGCTTTATTTCTTGTAACTAAAGTAAGTGTATGTGTGTATATCTTCTAGAAAAACCACTTCTGTAACCAGCTTTACAAGTGTTCATCCAGAAGCGGCAAAGAACATCTATGCGGCGGTGGTTGACAGCAGCAACGCAAGCCAGAGATCATCCTGGGCGAGCTGGCAGCTATATAACGAAACGATAGCCATTTGAAGTGCCAAACAAACTGGTATACGCATGCGTATTAAAATATAGAGACATGTAAAGAAGCAGAATGCGGGGCTGCGGTCGGCAACGCCTATGTAAGACATGTGTCTGGCGCAGTTGTTAGATCGTTACTGCTGCTACAATGGCAGGTTATCAAGATTTAAGTGAGTCTGAACGTGGCGTTATAGTCGGCCCACGAGCGACGGGATACAGCATCTCCGAGGTGGCGGTGAAGTGGGGATTGTCCCCTACGACCATTTCATGAGTGTATCGTGAATATCAGGAATCCGGTAAAACATCAAATCTCTGACATCGTTGCAGTCAGAGAAAGATCCTGCAAGAACGGGAGCAACGGCAACTAAACAGAATCGTTCAACGTGACAGAAGTTCAACCCTTCCGCAGATTGCTGCAGGTTTCAGTGCTGGGCCATCAACAAGAGTCGGCGTGCGAACCATTCAACGAAACATCATCGATATGGGCTTTCGGAGCCGAAGGCCCACTCGTGTACCCTTGATGACTGCATGACACAAAGCTTTACGCCTCGCCTGGGTTCGTCAATACAGACATTGGACTATTGGTAACTGGAAACATGTTGCCTGGTCGGACGAGTCTCGTTTCAAATTGTATAGATCGGATGGACGTCTACAGTTACGGAGACAACCTCATGAGTCCATGGACCCTGCAAGTCGCCAGAGGACTGTTCAAGCTCGTTGAGGCTTTGTAATGGTGTGGGGGTGGGGGGGTGCAGTTGGAGTGATATGGGACCACTGATAGGTCTAGATAGATTCTGACAGGTGACACACACACGTAAGCATCCTGTCGGATCAGCTGCATCCATTCATGTGCATAGCGTATTCTGACGGACTTGGGCAAATCCAGCAGAACAATGCGACATCCCACACGACAAGAATTGCTACAGTGTGGCTCCAGAGACAATCTTCTGAGTTCCCACTGATCACCAAGCTCCACAGACATGAACATTATTGAGTATCTCTGGGATGCCTTGCAACGTGGTGTTCAGAAGAGATCTCCTCCCCCTGGTACTTTTACGGATTTATGGACAGCCCTGCAGGATTCATGATGTAAATTCACTCCAGCGCTACTTGAGACATTAATGGAGTCCATGCCACGTTGTGTTGCGGGACTTCTGCATGCTCGCGACCGTAAATAAAAGTTTTAAAGTCAACCATTGTGTCTGGTTTTGTTGCCTGTGACAGTTGATTGCACATGCCAGTGGATTTGGGTGGTGCGTATAGTTTGAAGATTTTGCAGTAAGAAAACTCTAAGGTAGGCGAGTGTTAGCTATTTGTGTAGATTAGTTGTACGCTGTGGATTATTTAATAATCGAGCGTCGTTCTCGAGTTTTTCTGGATCGTAGGATCAAGTACAGGAAGAAACGGACCGAAAGTGAATTGTGATTACCACTGTATTTAGTCCGTACTCATTGTTAGTGCCGCAATTATAGAGGTTCCATTGCACTAGCTGAGTCATTTGAAGATGGAAAACCCAACTGTTGCCATTATTCTAGTAGTGACGAGTGGCATTCAATTAAATTTGTGGTGGACGCGCGAGAAGCCAACACCTGAAATTGAGTTTTTAAAATCTGCTTTTAATTTGAACTTGAAAGTGGTGGTGGCGCGTAGTTTTCTCTTTTTTTTTTTTTTTTTAAAAAAAAAAAAGAAATTCTGTCTCGTTCAGTGTGGGGATTAGATATGTAGTCACTCGCTCATATCAACGTTTGTCAATGGAAAGCTCTGATTCATTAAAAATAAACTCTGATTCGTTAAAATTAAAATCAAGTCCCCGTATTATTATTTTATCCACTATTATACATAAACTGAAATCCAATTTTGAACTTTAAAAAGAAAAATATGTAACAAAGCTTGAAAGTTTAGTGCTCTGACGTATGACAAGTAGAGCAAGCACTTTCAAGTCAATGATATAAAATAAATAAATTAATGACGAGTATTTAAAAAAGATAGCAGAGAAGTATTTTATCAAAGTTTAACGACGCAAAGTTTACTATTTACGTAATGTTCTGAAAGGTAAAATTGGAGTTACAGTTAAAAAAATATTGACAATTATGAACCAAAACGCGAATATTTACATACGAAAGAATTCTGATTCAGTGCAAAAGACTATATTTAAACTTTATTAGCAGAGGTATCGCTAATCAGAGGGTGTAAATAACTGTTATTTGTTTCCATAGTAACCAATACGTGTCTGGCATGAGACGACAACTGCATTATAAAAAATAATTAGCCTCAGAACCTTTAAGACATGAAACGCGTAAGTGCTGTAATTAAGAAGTAAGAGTAATTAACTAAATAATTTAATGCCAAGTACAACG
The DNA here is from genome assembly GCF_023864345.2 of Schistocerca serialis cubense. Taxonomy (NCBI): domain Eukaryota; kingdom Metazoa; phylum Arthropoda; class Insecta; order Orthoptera; family Acrididae; genus Schistocerca; species Schistocerca serialis. Next base: position 331,287,726 of record NC_064644.1, on the reverse strand, counting down.
TTGTTGTTATCTGCGTAACGAGTTCAATGGTGTCAATATTAAAAATGGTGTCAATATTACTTGGTAGAGCACGACTGTCCTATATAATTTTCACTAATAGTAACTTTTACGGTTATCACGTTTGTGGTGTGTTGATGACCTCTATAACGATTTATGAGCCTAACGCAAAAAGTTAAAATGGCTCTAAGCACTATGGGACTTTACATCTGAGGTCATCAGTCCCCTAGACTTAGAACTACTTAAACCTAACTAACCTAAGGACATCACAAACATCCATGCCCGAGTCAGCATTCGAACCTGCGACCGTCGCAGCAGCGCTCTTCCGGACTGTACGCTGGCAGTCAGTACAGTGAGTAAACCAAAGACTACAGACATGTTTGTAAATAGTAGTAGCATTGTGTAGCCCCCACTCAAGAAATTTTCTTGAAAAAGGTAGGGCCCGGTACACTACAGATTGCATATTTTAGGGACTGGTGAACTGCAGACATAGGATCGATTATAGTTATGTCTGTAAATAGTAGCAGTATTGAGTAGCCTCCATCCTAACACAATTTCTTGGAAACGGTAGGGACTGTACCACTACAGACTGCCAGCTCAAAGGACTTGTGAACGATGATTAACAAATCGGGATTCACGATAGGACAGTGGTTTGCTGATTGACCATGCACGTCCACAACTTCGAGTGGCCTTGGTTTGATGTCTGCGTGGAAATGTTTTGAGGCATATTTGGTATAACTAGTATTAATTTATCCCCACTGGATGGTACAACTGTGTGTTGGATTTTTGCGATGTTCGTTGCTTTAAGAAATTCTCCAGTTGCGAGTATCTCGAATTCCCATTTGTGTAGGGTATGTAAACATCTCGCTTGAATTTGTGCGTCAAGAGGTAGGGAATGGCATGTTCTAATTGAGGAATGTTTTTTGTAAATAGAGTTCAGTAGAAAGAATTTTTGTGCAGATCACAAAAGCTTGACGTCTCGCCCCTCAAATTTGATGGGGCAAATAAGACGATAAATGCATAAGTGTTAGTGCCAATCAATCTGCCTCTCATATAATTTTGGTGGTTTTGCTTTGTCAAGCACGTAATGTGTGTGGAGTATCTTTTTTGTGAGTGCAATTGCTCATATTTTCCATCTCAGGTAGGAAGACGAAGCTAGGAATCTGAGTTGTGTGTCTTCATTCTCATCTTAATTACAAACAGTAGTCCTCACAACATGTACCTATAACCGCCTGTCCCAAAATTGGATGATTACTCATTTGGAATGAATGTGGGTATGACAACAAATGCATCCAACTAGGCACAGCCAGGTGGAAGCACATGGTTTATCTTTACAGTAGCAGTCTTGAAAGGCAGTTGAATCTTATTTTTGAAGCCAGCTCCGGTGGCGGCAATGTGTCGTGACATGGTTGCCACACATGGCAGTTTGCATCCTCGGGCATGAGGTCGCATGGTTAGTTATTTCAGAGCCAAGCGCTGGGATGCCTTCTTCAAGATTTTAGCCGTTGAACGTGAAAGACAATATTTAGCCACTTTCATATCGATTGGAGAAAAGTATCTCTCACCTGTTCTTCACGCTGACGGTACTGCATAGTGTGTGCCACGCTAGTTTTACATTGGGGAGACGCCACTAATAGTATTCTGGAAGCAATATGGGAGATATAATTGCTTTATTTTTGTCTTATATCGTTTATTCCTCAGTCCATGTGTTAGTGCATTGGATGATTGTTTGGGAACTTAGAATTTAATGCTTCATGGTGGCAGAGGAAAGAAAAATACAGTAGGGCAGGAATGACGCTTCTTCCACCCTAAAACTTTACGATGCTTAAAGCATGACGAAGACTCGTCTTGTGTGAGGAAGGCTACAAACTTTGACGAAAATCTCTTCCCTCCTCCTGAGATATTTTGGGAGTTAGAAATATGCCTTTGGAAGAGGGAGATGGCAAAACGTGCTATTGCTAAGGGCAGAATCATTGGCATGTTTCAATTCTAACGAAACTTCCTCCCCAACACTCGATAGAAAGAGCCAGTTTTGGAACTGAGAGAGAAATGCAGGACGGGAAAGACATAGAAAACCGCGTGCCCCAGATGGCCAAATTAGTGTTTTTCCAATCCACCAGCCGTCTAGTCTATACCATCTGCAAGCGAGTGCCGTTCTGGAATAGAACAGAAAGGCTAAGTATCAGAGAGAGACAGGATGGCGCAGAGCTGTAAGCTTTGTAATGACTGGCCATTTCAAAACGAACGAGTTTTACCCTCTCGCTTTGGATCTGAAAGTAAAACTCGCGAAAGTGTGGAGAGGGCAGACGAGAGAGCAGGATTGTGGATTCAGATTACTATAGAAAAGTTGCGTCAGACAGGGAAAGATTATAAATGGTCTCTTTCAAATTTGACGCATTTTGCTTTCCCCCCTCTTGAGGACCGCGTAATGACCTTACTATAATGACCTTACTTGCGCAAGTAATTCTCGGACAGATGGAGAGTCGCTGCGTTCGTCTAGGACGCATAAAATTGGAGATCTGACGGGCAGCCGAGACGATGGAATTAGCGCGATGGCTGATGGCAATGTTAAGTGTGCCTTTGCGGGTGGATGAAGACTTCCACGGTCCTCCAAAAGTCGGTATTTAAACCATTTTTGGTCACGTCCTATCGCTTGCGTGTTTTGCTCACGTGTTTCGGTGAAGTTTTGGAAATGATTGGAATTATTCTTGCATCTTAAATGACGGTGGGTTCAACAAAAGCATGACTAGATGTCCGTTCCTACTGCGCCGTGTTCTTATTTACTCTGCCGCCAATGTTTGAAATGGTGATCAGTAGTTAGCAGAGAAACATAATTTTCTGGCGTGTCTGCAGGTTACGTGAAAGAACCACCATTGGCTTCTCTCGTATGTAACGACCTCGTCATTTCATCTGCACATGAATGTAATCCCATATCTTTACAGAATTAATGTTACGGTGATCACAACTTGCTATGAAACGTTTTACTAATCTTTCATCATCCATGATCTTGTCCGGCGGTTGTTCATGTTTTATCTACTAACTAACCGTGTCCTACGAAATAAAGACCATTTATATTGTTAAAATAACTTGACATGCTCTTCCAAGACATCTCCCGCCACCTTCGCACGAGAACACATTTCCATTGCGAGAGGATTCGATGATTACTACCTTAACCGTGATTCCTAAATCAGCTGAAAAGAAAGCTGGGCTGAAGGAGCATATACAAGTTAATATTCCATTTATCCTATCCCATTCTAAACTTCTTGAGGGTATTTTTGTTCTATCGTTGCAAATACAAAAATGCGTGATTCCTTCACCAAAAGCGTTTCGCTTCATTGAGGTAAAGCATCATCAGTGATCTATAATTAATTTTTTTACATTTTGATTTGCTTTTAGATCGAAAAACAGTTCGTTAAGAATGTGTTGATTTGTATTTGCGGTGAGTTTTCGGCTTTCTCGCTTACATCGGGAAATTCCGTCTGCTAGAACATCGTTGTTTTCCTGTGTTAGACACCGATAATTTTGGTCTAACTTTTAGATGTTCTGCAGCACTATTCATTTCTTATGTTTTTCACAACACACTTTTATGCGCACCACTGTATTCTGTTTGTTTTTGTACTTCAAGTATGTGTAGTTGTTTGTGTTTAGTAGTGTTGCCAATATAGCCTTTCCACTACTTTGTCTTTGACTTGTCACATTTTTTAAAATTAGTTATTGTATGTGTGTAATTCTATTTAATTATGTTTCTGTGTATTTATGTACTTTGTAAGAGTAGAGAAGCAATAGCGATGGATGGATTTTCTTTTGTAGGGGAGGAGGAAACCATGATGAGTGGACATATCCAAAAAGCAAGGCATAAACATAGCTTACAAAGAAACAATTCCATACAAAAGCACATCCCAAAACTGAAATCAAAACCAGGGAGATATCAACAATGTGGTATCAGTCAGCTCAGTCACAGAGATAGTGAGAAACTTACACTGGAATGACTAGCAGGACATTCGACACAAAATGTAAAGAACTCATGAGAGCATTTAAATACGGTGCAAATCATTCAACATTTGTGGATCATCTAAAAGAAGAACACCATAGACCAAACAGTATTGAAATCGAAGGAATATCATAAAAATCAGTAAAGACAGACACCTCCTCCCTTTCCAAGAAAATTTCCAGATAGAGAAAGCATTAACACAAAATAAACAGTTGCTCAATGACCAGATAAACATTGGAAACCAGACTCTATATAGAATAATTTATGAAATTACATGAAATCTTCTCCTCTAACTCACACTCCACTACACTGCTATATACTTATGTCCACTCATCTTGATTTCCCCCCTCCGCCCCCACAAAAAAGAATAAAATCCCTCCATCGCTATTCCTTCTCTACCATTACACAGTACATAAATACACAGAAACATAATTAAATAGAATTACACACATACACTAATCTAATTTTAAAAAAGTGTTGTAGGTCAAAGAAAACTAGTGGAAAGGGTATGTTGGCAACACTACAAAACACAAACAACAAACATACCCTCAAGAATTATAAAGCGACTACAGATACTATGGCCACACAAATGAAGAATTCATTCTAAACTATTTTACACCAATCCGACGCTCGACAGGACTACGTTCATTTTAGTTTTCCTACTAGGATTACTATTAAAGCTAGTGAAGCAGACTTTCTAATGGAGTGGAAAATTTTAGACCAAAGAGACCATGCGTTTCCTCTCCTGTCTGGTTGGAAGAGGCGCCTACTCATTTTGTAAAAAGCAACTTGATGATGGGTCAATACACACCACGAAATTATCGATCTCTGTACACTGTGACGAGTCGGTTTAAAGTTGGGCAGAGAACTTATTGGGGCACGGATGAGGCCAGTCGTAGCAAGAAATCATTGCTATGTGACCAAGTGACCAGTGATTTTTGGATGGGAGTTAGGGTGACTTCGTATTAGGCTACTCTGTATTGATGAAATTCCGCCTAAAGAGCAGTGGAGAATTCTCACAAGTAATGATTTCAATATCGTTTTATGTAAATTCAGATCAAACCGAATTAGGTGTTTAGTCAGTCACCACGAACTTCTGTGTACTCAGTTGGTTTTTATGATTATTTCCGCTGTGAGTCACGAGCTGACCATGATGATTGACATATTAACGGAAATTGGTGAACTTTGCGTTCAAATCTTTGTGTGTGAGTAACTTGCCTGTCCATTTTGCATTTCCTTAATGGAATCAATTCTTTACTGACAGATGAGCGGTATGTTATTATCGTTTGCTCTTACAAACCATAGGTATGGTATTTTTATGTGTATTCCTTGTAACACTGTCTCAGGGGTACGCTTCAACAGCTTAATGTATCAAACTCTGCCCCAACGTGTGTACTAGCACGCTTTTTCCCATCCCGTAATCTCTGACCACATGTATCCTTTGAGAGAAAATTACGTGGAATTTCTGATTGGTCTTCCTGGAGTTCACTAATTAAATTCCTGTTGAGCAGTTTTCTCTTTAGGATAAAAACTCGGACTAATAATCAATTAATATTCAAGGGACATCAGACAATTTGGCACTCAGGGTCGAGAAGCTAATGTTAAGCACTATATTTGTGTACATTTAGCGCTCAACTACCCAAAGAACTCTAAGCTTTGATTTGTGGCTATTAGCGGAAACCATAGACAGCCTTGTGACAGATATTGGTAAAATCAACTACACTGAAAATGATTCTCTCCTTAGCAAAAAGAATTGAAATGTTCTTGGACGCATTACATAAATGTTGGGTGATAATATTATGGTAGTTAAAGTTGTGACCTCTTGGGCTATCATGAACGATTGGACAAGGGACAGTCTGTAATGTTACAGAAGGGAATTTGTGGTGTATTTAACAGCTTTCTATCAGATAAATTCTCCAAATTCATCTCTGGGAGACATAATGTCAAGACGAACTAATATTTCTCCTACACGGATATGATAAGGTGGCAGCAAGAGAAACACTGGGAATAACTGGCAAGGGAGCAGAGAATCCCGTTTTGGGGAAATACAAGAATCTTGTTCCTACAACATATGAAGTGGAACTGACTGACGGCAGAATGGATGTTCTGATGGACCAACTGGCTGGAGTATTGCAGCATCTTCTTCTAGATTACGGTTAACTAAATGTTATTAATATTACAACAATATTTTGCTGCGATTTTTAACAAAATCAAATATGTGACTACCCAAGATTAAACCACGACTTCTGTGTGCAAGAAGACTACCAAGGACACAGTAATGTGATTGTAAGTAACGACAAGTCTGTTGGAATAGACTGTATAATTGTGGATGAACTCAAACTAAACAGTAATGCTATATTACAGATTTAAAGACCATATCACCAATATCTTTGTTCACTCCAGCTCTCGTAACTGCTTTATCAATTTTATAAAGTGTCCAGACATGTAGCTAAAAGAAAAATTTTACGTCTTTCTTGGTTAAAAAAGAGTGTGATCATCAGACTGTAGACTACAATAAACAACAAAAGAATGGTCGATTTGAACCCGTGGAAGATCGTTTAATAAATACCGAAAAACAGTATTTACAATGTGCTCCACTGTACTCTGTACAAATTGCTTCACAGTGATGTAAACTATTGTTATGTTTAATCTACATCTACATCTATAATTTTCTAACCACTGTTAACTGCATCGCAGGGGGACCTCCCGCAGTACTAATTATCAGTGTTTCTTTCCGTTCCATTCACATATGGAGCGCGGAAGAATGACTCCTTAAATGCCTCCGTGCGTGCCGTGATTAACCCAATCTTATCCTCATGATCCCTACCGTAGAAATGTGTCGGGGGATGTAGTATTTTCCCAGAGTCTTCATTTAAAGCCAGTTCTTGAAATTTCACAAAGAGACTTACTCGGGATAGTTTACATCTATCTTCAGACGTATGACAGTACAGTTTCTTCAGTATCTCTGTGACACTCTCGCATGGGCCAAACAAACATGTGGCCATTCATACTGCCATTTTCTGTATACTCTCAATATCAACTCTTAGTCGACTTGGTGCGGGTTCCACAAACTTGAGCAATTTTCTAGAATGGGTCGCACGAGCGATCTGTAAGCTACCTCTTTTGTAGACTGCTTGCTTTTCCCCAGTATTCCACCGATAGACTAAAGCTACCACCTGCTTTACCAACGACTGAACCTATGCGATCATTCCATTTCATGTCCCTACAGAGTGTTACCTTCCCCCATGAACCATGGACCTTGCCGTTGGTGGGGAGGCTTGCGTGCCTCAGCGATACAGATGGCCGTACCGTAGGTGCAACCACAACAGAGGGGTATCTTTTGAGAGGCCAGACAAACATGTGGTTCCTGAAGAGGGGCAGCAGTCTTTTCAGTAGTTGCAGGGGCAACAGTCCGGATGATTGACTGATCTGGCCTTGTAACATTAACCAAAACGGCCTCGCTGTGCAGGTACAGCGAACGGCTGAAAGCAAGGGGAAACTACAGCCGTAATTTTTCCCGAGGACATGCAGCTTTACTGTGTGATTAAATGATGATGGCGTCCTCTTGGGTAAAATATTCCGTAGGTAAAACAGTCCCCCATTCGGATCTCCGGGCGGGGACTACTCAAGAGGACGTCGTTATCAGGAGAAAGAAAACTGGCATTCTACGGATCGGAGCGTGGAATGTCAGATCCCTTAATCAGGAAGGTAGGTTAGAAAATTTAAAAAGGGAAATGGATAGGTTAAAGTTAGATATAGTGGGAATTAGTGAAGTTCGGTGGCAGGAGGAACAAGACTTTTGGTAAGGTGATTACAGGTTTATAAATACAAAATCAAATCGCGGTAATGCAGGTGTAGGTTTAATAATGAATAAAAAATAGGAGTGCGGGTTAGCTACTACAAACAGCACAGTGAACGCATTATTGTAGCCAAGATACACACAAAGCCCATGCCTACTACAGTAGTACAAATTTATATGCCAACTAGCTCTGCAGAAGATGAAGAAATTGATGAAATGTATGACGAGATAAAAGAAATTATTCAGGTAGTGAAGGGAGACGAAAATTTAATAGTCATGGGTGACTGGAATTCGTCAGTAGGAAAAGGGAGAGAAGGAAACATAGTAGGTGAATATGAATTGGGGGGAAGGAACGAAAGGGGAAGCTGCCTTGTAGAATTTTGCACAGAGCATAAGTTAACCATAGCTAACACTTGGTTCAAGAATCATAAAAGAAGGTTGTATACCTGGAAGAATCCTGGAGATACTAAAAGGTATCAGATAGATTATATAATGGTAAGACAGAGATTTAGGAACCAGGTTTTAAATTGTAAGACATTTCCAGGGGCAGATGTGGATTCTGACCACAATCTATTGGTAATGAACTGCAGATTGAGACTGAAGAAACTGCAAAAAGGTGGGAATTTAAGGAGATGGGACCTGGATAAACTGATAGAACCAGAGGTTGTAGAGAGTTTCAGGGAGAGCATAAGGGAACAATTGACAGGAATGGGGGAAAGAAATACAGTAGAAGAAGAATGGATAGCTCTGAGGGATGAAGTAGTGAAGGCAGCAGAGGATCAAGTAGGTAAAAAGACGAAGGCTAATAGAAATCCTTGGGTAACAGAAGAAATATTGAATTTAATTGATGAAAGGAGAAAATATAAAAATGCAGTAAATGAAGCAGGCAAAAAGGAATACAAATGTCTCAAAAATGAGATCGGCAGGAAGTGCAAAATGGCTAAGCAGGGATGGCTAGAGGACAAATGTAAGGATGTAGAGGCTTGTCTCACTAGGGGTAAGATAGATACTGCCTACAGGAAAATTAAAGAGACCTTTGGAGAGAAGAGAACCACTTGTATGAATATCAAGAGCTCAGATGGCAACCCAGTTCTAAGCAAAGAAGGGAAGGCAGAAAGGTGGAAGGAGTATATAGAGGGTTTATACAAGGGCGATGTACTTGAGGACAATATTATGCAAATGAAAGAGGATGTAGATGAAGATGAAATGGGAGATAAGATAGTGCGTGAAGAGTTTGACAGAGCACTGAAAGACCTGAGTCGAAACAAGGCCCCGGGAGTAGACAACATTCCATTAGAACTACTGATGGCCTTGGGAGAGCCAGTCATGACAAAACTTTACCATCTAGTGAGCAAGATGTATGAGACAGGCGAAATACCCATAGACTTCAAGAAGAATATAATAATTCCAATCCCAAAGAAAGCAGGTGTTGACAGATGTGAAAATTACAGAACTATCAGTTTAATAAGTCACAGCTGCAAAATACTAACGCGAATTCTTTACAGACGAATGGAAAAACTGTTAGAAGCGGACCTCTGGGAAGATCAGTTTGGATTCCGTAGAAATGTTGGAACACGTGAGGCAATACTAACCTTACGACTTATCTTAGAAGAAAGATTAAGAAAAGGCAAACCTACGTTTCTGGCATTTGTAGAGTTAGAGAAAGCTTTTGACAACGTTAACTGGAGTACTCTCTTTCAAATTCTGAAGGTGGCGGGGGTAAAATACAAGGAGCGAAAGGCTATTTACAATTTGTACAGAAACCAGATGGCAGTTATAAGAGTCGAAAGGGAAGCAGTGGTTGGGAAAGGAGTGAGACAGGGTTGTAGCCTCTCCCCGATGTTATTCAATCCGTATATTGAGCAAGCAGTAAAGGAAACAAAAGAAAATTTCGGAGTAGGTATTAAAATTCATGGAGAAGAAGTAAAATCTTTGAGGTTCGCCGATGTCATTGTAATTCTGTCAGAGACAGCAAAGGACTTGGAAGAGCAGTTGAACGGAATGGACAGTGTCTTGAAAGGAGGATATAAGATGAACATCAACAAAAGCAAAACGAGGATAATGGAATGTAGTCAAATTAAATCGGGTTATGCTGAGGGGATTATATTAGGAAATGAGACACTTAAAGTAGTAAAGGAGTTTTACTATTTAGGGAGTAAAATAACTGATGATGGTCGAAGTAGAGAGGATATAAAATGTAGACTGGCAATGGCAAGGAAATCGTTTCTGAAGAAGAGAAATTTGTTAACATCGAGTATAGGTTTAAGTGTCAGGAAGTCGTTTCTGAAACTATTTGTATGGAATGTAGCCATGTATGGAAGTGAAACATGGACGATAAATAGTTTGGACAAGAAGAGAATAGAAGCTTTCGAGATGTATTGTTACAGAAGAATGCTGAAGATAAGGTGGGTAGATCACGTAACTAATGAGGAGGTATTGAACAGGATTGGGGAGAAGAGAAGTTTGTGGCACAACTTGACTAGAAGAAGGGATCGGTTGGTAGGACATGTTTTGAGGCATCAAGGAATCACAAATTTAGCATTGGAGGGCAGCGTGGAGGGTAAAAATCGTAGAGGGAGACCAAGAGATCAATACACTAAGCAGATTCAGAAGGATGTAGGTTGCAGTAGGTACTGGGAGATGAAGAAGCTTGCACAGGATAGAGTAGCATGGAGAGCTGCATCAAACCAGTCTCAGGACTGAAGACCACAACAACCACAACAACAGAGTGTTACATCCACATCTTGGTATGAATTGACTAATTCCAACCATGGCTCGCTTATACTAAGGTCATAACACACTACGCTGTTCCGCTTTCTGAAGTTCATACTTTTACAGCAAGCTGCCAAATTTTTACACCACTTTAAAATTTCATCAATATCTGACTGAATATTTGGGCAGCTTCCTTCGGAGAGTGCTTCATCATAGACTACTGCATCATTTGCAAAATGCTTGAGGTTACTATTTATATTGTCTGCAACGTCATCAGTGCACAAAATGAACAGCAAGGGTCCCAGCCCACTTCCCTGGGGAACAGCCGAAGTCAACTGTCGATGGCTCTCCATCCAAGATAACTGGCTGCATCCTCCCTGTTGTGGTGTGCGTCGACAACAGTTATGCCCCCGTTGCTAATGACAAATGGGTGGAAGGTGACCAAAGTATTTGTCGCCGTAGGAATCTGGACAGGTAAGGAAAGCGCAGGTTGACGCAAATACACTTTGAATAAATACATTGTGTCCACCTTATTCTGGAGAAATGTTACACAGTTGACGAACATTACGTCTGAGCTCAGAATTATATTCAAACTTTCTGCAACAGATCGATCTCAAGTGTATTGGACGACTGTTTTGTGGATCACTTCTACTACTCTTCATGTAAATGGGTTTGATCCGTGCTTTCTTCCAATTACTGGGCACGGTTGTTTTTTCGAGGGACCTACGATAGATTATAGTTAAAAGAGGGCCCGATACGGCCAAAAATCCAGTATAGAAACCTATGGGGATTCCATCGGGTCCTGGAGTTTTGGTCATTTTTAACGATTTGACCTGTTTCTCCACGCCACTGACACTAATATCTATTTGACTCATCTTCTTCGGCGGTACGAGGATTAAATTGGAGCGGTTCTCTGGGATTTTCCTTTGTAAAGCAGCATTTGAAAACGGAGTTAAGTATTACACCTTTGGGTTTGCTACTCAATTTCAGTTTCATATCATCTATGAATGACTGGAAAATAACTTTGTTGCCACTAACAACCTTTATATACGACCAGAATTTCTTTCGGTTTTGTGAAAGATTTTTGGGCAGTATTCTGCTGCGATGATTATTGAGGGCTACACGTATTGCTCTCTCGACTGCCAAACTCGTTTCTTTTATCGTCTTTCTGTGTGTAACCCTATGCTTTGTTTTAACCTATTATGTTGTTGTCTAGAAGTTTCTTTACAGTGACTGTATGAGTATACCACGGAGGGTCTCTCCTATTACGAGCTACCCACTGCATGGTCAACCATTCTTTCTGGCTCCTCTACATGATCCTGTCCTGTACTAAAAGTTTCAAGTTCTACATTGAGAAATGACACTACTGCATATTTATCCTGCTTACTGAACGTATATGTCTTCCTACTTATTTTAGTTGTTCTTTGTACTTCGGTAACCATGGGTACCACAACCGTTTCATACTCACTGATACCAGTTTCGATATGGCCTCCACAAAGAGGTCAGGTCTAGTTGTTCCCATTAGATCTAAACTATTTTCACCATGAGAGGGTTCCGAAATGTCTGTTCCAAATTGTTCTCAGAGAAGGCATTTATTAATTATCCCCGTAATACCTTGTCTCATCCACAATTAATAAAATTGTAATTATCTTAATTGTTAGTTGGGTGATTAAAGTCCCCTCCGATGATTACTGCATGATTTGGGAACAAAATTACAAGCGAATTGACGTGTTTGGTTATTTCAGGAGGTGAGTATGGTGGTCGATAGAAGGAACCAATTAATATTTTGTGCTCACTTTGTGATACTGAGTGTTGCTCAGGAAATCTCTCATGCAGCTTCAATTTCTGTATCGGTGGTTCTGAGTGACTTGTCTACTGCGACAAATACACCACCTCCATTTTCTATTAGCCTATCCTTTTGATATAGTCTTAAATTTTCCCTATAATTTCACTGCTATCAACTGTAGGATTTAACCAGCTTTCTGTACATAGTATTATTTGAGCGTCTCTGCTTTTCAGGAGCGTTTCAAATAAAGTTTTATAGTTTGCCTACATGGGCAATAAGAATATCCGACAGATGACTTGTGTACAATTAAATCTTCCAGATAATCAAGACGAAGAAAACATTATGAACAATATTCTGTCTGCCTATAGTTTTCATTATTTACCTGAAAGTAATGGGGGAAATTTTTAACCCCGAACTCCAACAACGATGATTCGTTACTGTTGTAACGAATCTGGAGAAAGATACTTGTATCGATCTAGAACTGATCTACACTATACCAGAAAATATGTTGTTGAGTAAGGATTGTATGGACCAGGCGTGTACCATTTCCTATTAGAAACAAGAAATTACGCTACAATAGTAAGTATTTAAATATTAAGTGTTTCGAAATTCACGGAAAACAGATAAAACTTCAGAAAATTTGTTTGATGGGACTCTAACTCAGAACTTTCTGAGCCAGAAACAGTTCATTTTTCAACCTTATTCCAGAGAAACGATTCCAGATTATGGGAAATTACGTCCTCAGGTGGAGATCGAAGATACTCTTTACGTAAGTCATATATGGAAAGTGGGTGTAATAGAGAAGAAAATACATGATGTGAGTAATTAACACAGTTTCTTTATTGTTTCCACAGTGCACACATTCTCAGGCATTACTTCAGGTATTTAGCTGGAAGTGTTTTCGTTTTGAAGATCTGTCCAAGGACCTTGCTGGATGCCTTAGGCGTCCTTTTGCGATCCGGATCATTAAAGTCCACATAGTGAAGTCCAAATCTTGTCCTGAAACAACAGAAAAGTATAATATTTAAACAAGCTGCACATGAAGTGAAAGCATTTTATGGCTGCAATTAGTGTATCTTTTTAGTTATCACGTTACATCTACATGATTGGGTGTAATAACAGATGTGCGCGTAGCAGTTACGTTTACAAGACACACATCTTGCATATGTCCTCCTGGAATTGGTAAATTTTTTATCCTATCTAATTGAGATACTCCGAGAACGTCATAGCCCGTAGTAGTAATAACAATGTTTGAAAGCAATTGATCACGTTTGTCTAGAATTACTTACGTGAATCCTGTGCCCCACTCAAAGTTATCCAGGAGACTCCAGGCTGTGTAACCTATGACGTCGACGCCGTCTTCATTAATAGCCTTCAGCATCTCAGCCAAGTAGCTCTGTTAACAACAAAAGAACCTATATTTTCATAAATAGAAGCTATGAAATATATGTAATGGTTAAGATGATGGAACCACGTTTACAGAAAAAACGAATCCAACACTGTTTATCTGTTTCATGTAAATATGGGTGCGATGGTGTAGTGCAACATTTTCAAAGTCCCACTGCAGAGAGCTCTGTTACCATGTTCACAAATAACACGATAATTGTTTTTTAAATGTTGTTGAGAAATATTTGTGAGTGTGACGTGTCCACAGTGTCTCCTTATATGCTACGCAACATCAATAATTTCATCTATTTTTCAAAAAATGTGACCTGTGTATGGATTTTCTACTTTTCCAAAAAATTCTCACTGACAACCTACTGAAGACATACAGCATAAGTTTCTGATAATGTCCTTTGCATCAAAACAGATGGACAGAGTACACACCGTGTAGTAGTCTATTCGGCCCTGGTCCTCGAGTTCTCCAGTGTCGGACCAGCCGTTCTCCATGACGAAGATCGGGTAGCCAGGGTACTGCTGGGCGAGCCAGTTGAACAGCTTGCGGAAGGCCCAAGGAGTGCTCTGCAAGAGTAACGTGGCAATTAGACGTGCTGGCATGAAGGATAACATCGTAGAAATGTTCAGGTGTTTCCCTTTGCCTTGTCTTTTATTGTTTAAAACGTGAAGCTACTGCAGAATATTGCATGTAGCAGACATGTGACATGCGATAAACTTGTGGTAGACGGGGGGAAGACACTGTGCCATCTTGCAAGACACATAAAGCTTGTCGGACAAGGCAAGGAGGATGTAAGAAGCGAGCTATCATAGGCAAGAGGGAATTCTTCGCTAAAAGGAGTCCAGTGGTATCCAAAATAGGTCTCAGATTGGAGAAGAATTTTTTGAATGTCTACATATGGAGTACAGCGTAGAATGGAAGTGAATCATGGGTTGTGGGATACTGACGAGTACTGGAATATGTGGAGAATACTGAGTAGAAGAAAGGGTAGGACGATAGCAAATGTGCTAACATATCAGGGAGTAGTTTCCATGGTAGTAGAGAGAGCTGTAGGATATACGAACTGTAGAGATGATAGGAAACTGGGATATACAGGGTGTTTCAAAAATACTTCCACAAATTTTCACACAGGTCCCTTTCACCAATATAAGAAAAAAATTCACATCAACGTTTGTCCGAAAATCCGTTTTCAAGTTATATATGAACACTTCCTGCTTAGGTAATCGAAGATCATCGAGTCACTAACTCACAATAATGCTTGAAACGTCCCCTCTTGCTTCTAAATACGCATGCACTGGTCAAAACATAGACTGTCGCGCCATTACAAATACTGCCTGATGGTTTCGAAGGGTTTTTCAGCCTTCCCTGATACGTCATTGAAGATTTTTATGCATCTGAGGGGGGTCTGCTGCATAGGCCAATTGCTTAGGATGTCCCCAAAGATCATAATCCAAAGGACTGAGGTCGGAGGAACGTTGAGGCCATGGAACTGGATCTGTTCTACCTGTACATCTGTCACGGTAGATACCAGCCAGTGCATCCCTTACACTGAGACTTAAATGTGCTGGAGCTACGTCACTCATAAACCACATGTTTCTTCTTGTTTGCAGGGTCACATCTTTTATTAGGTGTTGGAGTGTCCTGAATTAAGTCCCTTTAGACAGATCTCGTAAGACATACCGAGCGGGGTGGCGCAGTGGTTAGCACACTGGACTCGCATTTCGGAGGGCAACGGTTCAATCCCGTCTCCGGCCATCCTGATTTAGGTTTTCCGTGATTTCCCTAAATCGTTTCAGGCAAATGCCGGGATGGTTCCTTTGAAAGGGCACGGCCGATTTCCTTCCCAATCCTTCCCTAACCCGAGCTTTAGCTCCGTCTCTAATGACCTCGTTGTCGACGGGACGTTAAACACTAACCACCACCACCACCATCGTGAGACATGCTTGGAGAACGTATGACCCTACCAGACAGTCTCATCCAATTAAACTGATGTTGATTCTAGCCTGTATTGTAGTATCAGGACTGAGATCGTCCCATATGGTTTGGTCGATGCAATTTGTTGTTTCATGTCCTCTAAACGTTGCCTCGTTTATAAACAAAACTGAAGAGACAAACAATGGATTGGCAGTTTTTGCGACATACCACTGGCAAAAGTTCTCCCTTGGTGCGTGATCGACAGGCGTGAGGGCCTGCAGAAGTTGAAGATGGTACGGATACGCGAGTGGTTCGTGAAGAATCTTCCATGCTGACCTTGGAGAAGTATGATATGCCAGGGCCACATGTCTTGCGCTGATGTCAGGCTCTTCTTCGATAGCCCATAGAATGTGATTTTTCTTGTCAAGCGTATAAGCAACACGTGGTCTTTTTCGATTAACAACCTGTGATGCTAAGGATCTGAACTCGGCAACGCACCGATACACAGCACCAGAGGCTGGATGACTCAGTTGTCTTCGCTCTGGAAAAGCCGTCTAACGTAGATGTGCGGCCTTGTATCTAGTAACATTTGTGTGGTTGTATGTAAAAATCATGTGTGGCCGTTCACGAAATAAACATCCAGTCATGTTAGAAAGAAGCAGTTTTAGATAACTCGGTACTTCTAGTAAATACACGCAATGGACACGTTGAAGAGAGACGAATGACGAATGTAAATAATTCTCCCTGGCAACAAAACACCATCTAGGTTGCAATGAGTCAAACGGCTGCATAGCTAAGTGCCATTGTTAGATTGCACCTGGAAAGTCGTGGAATGTTAACTTCCATTAATAACTCGAAAACGAAGGATTTTCGCACATATGATTATATGAATTTCTTTTCTTCTTTCGTCGTAAGGAACTTGCCTCCAAAGTTCGTTTAAATTTTTTTGAAACACACTGTATACAACAAATAATCGAGGACGTTGTGTGTACTATCTTGCAAGTCTCTCGTTCGGTTTCACTAAAAATGTATCACAGAGCAGAGCTATAAAGCACAAGACAGACAGAAATGAGTGACTCTCTGTACAGCGAGGCTACGAACCCTGAGCCAGGTGGATGCCGCCTGCGGTGCGTCCGTGTATTCCCCGATAACGACGCCCGCGTCAAATTCCATGGAGGGGTCGTAGCCGCTGGAGCCGTCTGATACTGGGTTGGCCGTGTAGTGGTTCAGTCCGTAGAAGTCAGACGTGCCTGAAATCGGATTGTCCACTGTCACACACGTACTTATAGCTGATACAGCATTTTCACAAATGTAGAAGTTTGTTTAACCATGCAAGAAACGGATCGAGAAAATACTTCATAAATCGCACAAGCTGACAGATTTTTCTCTTATCGATAGAAAACGCGAAATATTCAGTTGCGTCAAGGTTCACGGTCACCAAAAATAGTCTGAAAGGCAAGATCACCACACTACCTGTTATTAAATTAATTAAAATATCTGTTTATCTTGTTTTCATTACTGTGCAATTTCTATTGCGAAACTAATTTCAAATGCTTGTAAAGTATTATCGCGAGACGTCGCTATAGTCCTGTCTCTTTGTACATTTTCGTTCTTATCATTGTGTTATCTGAAGATCCATTTTTTATTGGCTATAGATTTGCAAACATTTGTTAACGGCTCCAGGGCAGAAATTTCGCAGTAATGAAAACAAAACAAAAGAATACTCTATAACACCCAATGGTAACCAGTGAGGTAGAATGGTGTAATCCTGCAATACTGACATATACATGAGTTTGAAATGATGTGGTTTATTTCTAATTTTTATACCTGATAAATTCACCCATTCATTTTTTGTGGGTCAGAATCTTAAAAGCGACTGATAACTATTACAAACAAGATAAATTCACTATCAGTTCATGAAGATAACAGGCAGTACTTGTTTGGTACTCTTAGAGAACATGTTATGTGTTTTTATGTGTGATAATAGCTGTACACTGCATAGGAAAGTTTGTCCTTTAGCTGCAATATGCAGAAGATCCTTCGTTCCATTTACGGATACAGCATTAGTTGCTTGATTGTTTGTACACTATTCAATGACCGGTTATATGGCTAATTTTTATCTGTATTGTATCTACGAGAACGGAACATCCAATGCCGGAGCCTGTTTCTTGATCATACCCCAGTTACTAGTTCTTGGAATTCTCATTGTAGATATTCGCGAGATATTACCTATTTACCGTGAGGCTCTGTTAGTAGAGATTTTAAATAGTTTCTCGCATACTCATGTGCACATCAAATAAAGCTGAGACTCCACCTTTCTTTGTATACACTTAATCAATTCTGGAAGTGACAGGTCAAAGACTTATCAGCATTATCAGTGAATCAAAGTATGAAGCTCAAGTTATACAAACTGTACCAACATGATCAGTCACTTCATGCCTCTCCATGTTTTCATCTCCTGATATTTGTATAACATAACTGAATCCAACAGAGTCTCATTAACAGCGAAGCTCAAGATACTATTATCGCTTCATGTAGTCCAAAAGAATACATTTCCCTGCATTTTTGTCTTGTTTCCACTTCGATATTTTGCCAAGAATAAAATGATGTTAATTCCTTATTCATAACACTTATACCTGAGAAAAGTCTGGCCCCGAATGCAACTGAAACAGTGGAGAACTCTAAGTAAAATACAGAAAAACTTTACAGTATTTCCTAAGTGCATGGGAGCAATATCAAGATAGAACTTTCGGTTTGGGTATGATTGCTCTCTAACGTTTCTTATTAACAAATGTACTGTTCCATTGTGAGAGTCTTTCCTGTTTGACGAAAAAGAGTGAGGAATTAAAAAACAATGAGGTGTTACTTGAGTGTAAGTAGCTCGGTCCCCTATGACTCCTAGCTGTAGAAATGTGATTTGTGTTTGGCATTCCAACAGGATTATTGATAAGTATCTCTGAGGTTTCAGAAGAGGACTGCACGAAAACTGCAAGACATGCAGAAAAGAGACACATATCAGTGACATGAGCATGTCTCCAAGTTTTTAACTTATTACAGGTGCTGAGTATAAGCGCTACTTGCTACGTGGCAAATGTCAATACTTTAGCCAAAATCTTGACATATGGATCTCAAGGAGTCACGGTCGATATCAGCGACTGCACTAATTATCTTTCGTTGTCACTTATTCAGATTTAGTGATGGCAGACGCAGGAACAGACTGTCTTCTACGTAACCCAAAATTATAAATCAAAGACAGATGACTGTGGGCTGGAGAGGAAGAGCATTATGATAGGAAGTATGACCAATCCAACGCTGAAGCAATTCGACACTGAGGTAACCATCATGTTGCAAAATGAAATCTCTGCTGTCTTGCTGTAATGGTGGAATAAGCCATTACTGCAGTGTGACCAAGTACATGAAACCAGTCACAATTTTCTCCGCAAAGAAAAATGGTTCATAAAGCTTTTGAAGAGGATGTGGCGTACAAGAAGTTAACTGTAAGTGAATCATGAATATGTTCTATAATCTTTTTATGTATTTTCTGTGCCAAAAGCATGAACGTTATGACAATTCACCTTACCAGATACATGGAATGTGGCTTTGTCACTGAAAATCGATTTCTGTGTTACTGCAAGTCATTCCAAAATACAGGACGAAGCTCATTCTGCCAAGCAGTCAGCGCACGCAAGTGAATCCAGTATGGTTTCACAAGCAGACGATTGTATAGGATGAGGTGACAGTTGACTGTGGTATCTGCAGTTCTCTGCTCGCATGTGTCGACTATTTCTTAAGCCTCCTGACGAACGATTCCCACAATTGCTCACTGTCTCTGCTGATAGTCCTGGACAGTTTGTTTCCTTCACACTACATAAGCAGCTAGTCTACCGGAATCTGTCGTACCTTCATGGATTCTTCTGTCCGTTGGAGATTTTAAACGATATCTGGCCCGAAACTGACGCTGAACGTCACAACTGACTTTCATTTAGCGAATTCAGCGACAAGAAACGCACCCATCAATCTATTACATGCCATATTCTTAAATACCTGCCAATAGTAGTGCGCTCTCCAACTATGGCAAGGCGCAAATTACCAGTAGAATCTTGGAGACAAGCTATATCCGCTGATACGAGAAGTTTTTTCGTATTTCTTGATGTTTTCATGCTGTGGTCATCTGAAACCCTGAAAGTACTTTTGAAGAACCTTTTATAATGGACAGAATTCAAGCACGAACAAGCCCAGCAGACCGCACTAGCTGTGGCTGGTGTCGTTTACTCACCCCTGATGTATTCCACCTCCTCCGGTGTGAGCTCCACTAGTCGGGACCTGGGGTAGCCCGCAGCCTTACTGTTTGCCGCAATCCTCTGCTTCACCACCTCAGGCCAGTCTCCCTCGGCCGTGAAAATCGGGTGACTGTACAGGCCAGACTGGAACATAAATTCCTTAGGTGAAATCAGTAGCCAAAGTGCAGAATCTTAAGCTAGTAATTCTTCCACACATACTGTCTCAGATGATCATAAGTTAAATAGTTGCATGTATTTGGAATGCGAAAAATGATTTTGGCAAAACGAATGGAATTTCTTTTCGTCTTGGAAAGAGTACTGAAAGTAATTAAGTGTTGGTCACACTGTCAATACGGAACCTAGGAGACGATTGACGACATGGGCATGTCCAGTAGTGACATGCTGCAAATTAAGGCATGTGAAGCTGAGATCATGTGACTTATATTCGACCCTTCTAGCAAGCTGCTCGCTTGCATACTTATCAATTGGAATTATCTGCGACAGTTTCTGTTCTTCTGGACCCTTCTGGGATTTTCTGTGATACAGCTGCAGACAAACTCTGTTAATGAAATAGGCTGTAAGAGGGTGTTGACTACAGTAAAGCAGTCATCAATATGAAAATTCCTTTGAACACCACAGTACTTTTCCAGGCATGGTCCTGTTGCGTTCTCCATTACTGTACAGACTTTTCCTTCGCCCCTAATCTATGTACTATGTGGCATGTGACTTCCGTAAGGATGGTGAACTCTGGCCTGTAGGGTAGCTAGACACATAAGTAAGGCTTGAAAGTGACTGTAAATAATATGTGGCCGAGCGGCTCTAGGCGCTACAGTCTGGAACCGCGCGACTGCTACAGTCGCAGGTTAGAATCGTGCCTCCAGCGTGGATGTATGTGATGTCCGTAGATTAGTTAGGTCTAAGTGGTTCTAAGTTCTAGGGTACTGATGAGCTCAGAAGTTAAGTCCCATAGTGCTCAGAGCCTTTTGAACGAACTGAATGGTAGTGATTGTAAATAAAGTTTGTGGTAACAGCCTGATTTGTAGCGCAAGCCGAAGTCTTCCTACGTCGCTGGCAACATATGCGCCATATTTAACGCACAGCATTCTGACTATATGTGCATTGTGCTTTGTTGTTCGTTTAACTATCTATACTTCTAGTCTGCAGGCTCTGTAAGAAGCTTTTGCTTCATAAATAAAAGCACTTTTCTATATACATTTCTAAACCTGCAAGATGCGTTAAGAAACTTTTTTGGAGGCAGTCCAGAAGGTGAGACACTGTACTTTCATTCGGCAGTACGTTGGTTCAAATTCTCATGTAGCCATTCAGATTTATAGAAACAAATTGTATTTCTCATCCATATTCAAAATTTCTGATTTTTTCCTAAACTAACTGAGGCAAATACTAGGCTGGATCCACTGAAAGCCAACCTTTCGATTTCCTGCACTATGCATCCCCTTCCCGAATTTGTCCTTAGATTAGTTAGGTCTAAGTAGTTTTAAGTTCTAGGGGAATGATGAGCTCAGAAGTTAAGTCCCATAGTGCTCAGAGCCATTTGAACTATTTGTTTGTCATCGACGAGACATTAAACCCCAATACTCCTATTCCTTTTCTTCGATGTTCGTGTTCTCCCAACAGATTTATATCTTTGAAATCACTAACATCCCTTTTGTTTGAAACAGTAAGAAGCGGAATTGACGATGGAACTGAATTAAATCCAAGGGAACATCCGTTCTAACAAATTCGATAACTTTTTTACATGGAAGAAAAAGTCGCAATATTTTCTGTGTATGTGTAGAATCTAGCTTTATTGTGCGGATGCAATTGTTCACATAAGTGACCAAAACATATATTTACACACAAGGGCAAAAAAATCAAAAAAACACACCTCTAAGAAATTATCCGAATGGGACGGAAATCTGTAAAAGTGACATACATGTACAGACAAACAAGTGATTAAAATTTGAGAAAAATTGGATGATTTATGAAAGAGAAAGTGCTTGCCAAATTGATCAAGTCAATAACACGATTGTCTGCCGTCGGCCTTTATACATTGACTGACAGAGTTTTTGCAAGTCCTCCCCAAGCGATATCGTGCCAAATTCAGTCCAACTGGCGCGTTAAATTCGCAACATCCCGAGATGCATGGAGAGCACTGTCCATATTGCTACAAAATTTTTCTACGGAGCGTAAAATATTGTCGACGTACCGCTGTGATCTAAGGGCGCCGTGGATGAAAACAATATATGTCCTGCTTTGAAATGAAATGGCACCCCAGACCTTCACTCCTGATTGTCAAGCCGTATGGCGATTGACAGACAGTGCGTCATCCCATCGCTTCTACTCCAGGAATAAGATTCCGTACCGAAAACGTGTCTGGAAAGACAGTGGTGGGATACCGGCGTGACTGCCGCCCGCCATAAGGCTCAGTAACCAAGAGTGATGGTCTTGGGCCCCATTTCATTTCATAGCAGGACCCCTATGGCTGGATGGGTGGCATCCTTACAGCTCAGCAGTACGTCGACGATATTCTATACCCTGTTTGGG
The DNA here is from genome assembly GCF_023864345.2 of Schistocerca serialis cubense. Lineage (NCBI taxonomy): Eukaryota > Metazoa > Arthropoda > Insecta > Orthoptera > Acrididae > Schistocerca > Schistocerca serialis. The sequence continues at coordinate 331,265,307 of NC_064644.1, read as the reverse complement.
TGCCCTTCATGGCACGACATCCTGGGCTTACAATTCAATAATACCCACCCGTACACGGCGAGAGTTTCTACTGCTTGTCTTCGTGCTAGACAAACCCTGCCTTGGCCACCAAGATCGCCGGATGTTCCCAGGTTGAAAACATTTGGAGCATTATGGGCAGGACCCCGCAACCACCTCAGGATTTTGACGATCTAACGCAACAATTGGACATAATTTGGCACGATATCCCTCAGGAGGACAAGCAGAAACTCTGCCAACTACTACCAAGCAGAATAACTGCTTGCATAAGGCCCAGAAGTAAACCTACGCGCTAGTGACGAATTCAATTTGTGAAGCACTTTCTCTTGAAGAAAACATTCAATTTTTCTGAAATTGCAATCATTTGTTTGTCTGTACGTGTACAACCCATCTACCCATTTCCGTTCCATTTGTTCCATTTGGATAATTCCTTCATGGTACGTAGCTTGTTTGTCTTAGAGCGTAGCTTTCCTTAGTATGTTTATTCGTGACTATAAGGACTATAAACAATCTTAATAAAGTCATTCAGTGGGTTGCATTTCGTCTTGAACAGTATATTTTGGACCTGATGACATAACATTGTCTGATCACTATTAGAAAAGCAAAACACAAGAATGGTTCTAAGAACATTGTCTCATAATGAATGAAACTCTGAAGAAACAGTTCTTCAAATTTAGCCAGGAATTAATGTTGGATGGCTGGTTGTCTAAATAATGTTATGGCACACCGTGTTAATCCATCTGAAGGGTACTAACATCCTTATTGTAATACAGGAAAGGTTATAAGAGTTCCTGGTACTTACGTAGAACTGCATCTTGCGTTCTGCTGCCTCAATGTCTGCTGCAGAGTCGGTGGCGGGTTCATACCACATGTTATTAATTGTGATGCCGACCTTTCCTGTGATAAGAGAGATACATGCCAGTTATACACTCTGTACGATAGCTAAGAGAAACAACACACGAGGCACTAACAAGTGGACGACGTTTCGGCAAATTAATGTAAATAGAAAGCATTGGTAGCATGTTTAACAGTTTTGAAAGATAGGAAATGTATGTGTATTCAATATGCAGAGATAGGACAGCGAAGATAACTGAAATGAATATCATGTCCCCAATTTTCACCCAGAGGAAGTAAAAGATGGTTTGAAAGTTATTCACAAACTTCTCTCAAAAGCTAAGAGCGTATTCACATTTAAAGGGCGCTGAGGACTAATCTCATAGACGAAATGAAACAATTTTATGAAATGTTGAGGCCAGTAGCAGGGTGTTGATGCCCATGGTGTTTAGTGACAAACCATTAGTCATCAACATCTTCAGACAGTGTAATACTGATTCGAAGTTATACAAGTTGTATGGACCAAATATTTGTGAATTCCGTCGGGGCGAACCAAATAAGATGTGTCATCATCTCTATCTGCAAATGTCATGCGCAATCTCTGCGCAGTGTATTGCGTATTGGTAAAACTCGACATTTCGTACAGAACTTGCACACTCAGTGGTGAGGTATATTCAGTGTGTATCTCATTGATCTGATATCTAGCTGAACAATGCTGCACTCAAATCAGGGTTTTCTGCAATGTATTGATATAACATGACATGTGATAGCAAGATCCTTAAGTTTTTAAGAGAACTACATATGAGTCTTTGTGTTTGGAAAATCCAACGGGATAATGCCAATGTGATAATATACAAAGTTATTGTAAATTAGATTTCTGTTTTTTACTGTCCGATGTAATTTTTTATTAGAGTAAATATGCTCAGGAATAATAATTTTAATTATGGACAAAGCAATAACCACCATCCCCTTCCAACCACTTGCTTTCCTTTCACCAATTCGCGATTTACTATTTTTGTACTACTGCTACATTGCAGCCGTTAATCTAAACGTCCCTCGTTGCTGGTTACCGGGACGCCACATTTTGCTAACCTCAGAACGAGTGTATAAACAGAATATGGGCGTAACGACTCACAACGATTCGTGGCACCATGAATTTGTACTGCAACAGCGATTAGTGTTAGAAAGTGCGTCTTTATTCTACAGGCACTGAGTGCGGCACAACGTACAAAATTGGAACTAATACCTAATAAAAATTATATTTTTAACAAACCTACACTGCTCTTTGTGGGACTGCAATGCGAACGTTAGTTGCCTTCAGCGGTCGTCTTAACATCTAAACTCGATTGCTTTTAGCACTAAACTGTTAAATATTTAGATAGACCTCTGCATCAGCGGTTATCAGCTTGTGTTCTGCAGAAGATCAAGCTCAGTAAGGCATTGTTGAGCTTCCGTGAAAAAAAATAAGGAATTCAACAAATTTAGGAGCTGATACAGAGTTTTAGGGAGAGACTGTTTTGATTGCTAGGAGATAAGCTTAGTATTCCTCTTGAACAGTACTACATTATGTAACATTAGTTATCGAGGTTTATTGCGCAACAATGCTGTTTTATCCTGCACAGCGATCGTGAGAGAACGATAAGAGTTTATAGTGGCACACAGACAATCAATTTTCACCCACACCATATGTAAATGGAATAGAATAGGAATGATCAAACGAGACTGTATGGTTCCAGAAACCTTTTCAGGTCTCAAATATCTATATCGCACGTATGCATGCTGGAGCGATGTATGGAAATTTGTACCAAGGCCGAGATTCGAACCCCGGTCTCCTGCTCACTAGACAGGTGCGCTAATCACTACGCAACGTGGCACAGTGGTTTTGCACAACTACGTGAACTACCCTATCACGCCCCGCTCCTCAAACCAAATTCCTCTAAATGCTGTTCGAGTTTATGGAGAATAGCGAGTGGACTGAGGCGTGAATGGGAATTTGCATTGAGGAGGCGTGCTAGGGTAGTCCACGTAGTTGTGTAAAGCCACTGTGCCCGGTTGCGTAGTGGTTAGCGCACCTTTCTAGTAAGCAGGAGGCCCGGGTTCGAATCTCGAACTTCCAGCATACTCCCCAGCATACAATGAGGTGCTTAGTGTATACCTAGTTGTAGACGCAGTGACGTACAGGGTGTGAAGTGACTGTTAAAGGCAAATTGTGATCTTTGGTTCGTATAATGTAAATTGGACGAGCTGTACTAATCAAACCTAGGAGGCCTCACTTGTTGAGATCGCTCACTACATGACTTGCGTGATATGAGACTTGCATTTACAGTAAACAGATCTTCTTAAAAGATTTTAGAATTTCATTTACCGGGTCGCCAAAGATGGTTACTCAAGTTTGAATACCACGTGGCTCACATTTGCTTCACTCTTCGTGAGCGGAGCCATAATGACGAACGATATTTACCTTTTTGAGTCTGTCGGTACTTCTCGTCGTAGAGGCGGTAGGCCCCAGCGTGTGCTTTGAGCAGGGTGTAGGCCGCCATGTAGTCTCCCACGCCTGACGAGTTGATGCCCGGGGCGATAAGGAAGCCTCCAGAGTAGACTGAGACGAAACTGGCCGGCTCGTTGAACGTCTGCCACCACTTCACCTGTTCACACAACACGTGGTTAGTTCATTAAACAGGACTATAGCTGTCATCCTATGTTCGTTTACTTTAATCCATTGGATATCACCTCAGTCTAATTATGTGGTAGAGCGATAAATGTTTGATATCTGCAACCAACAACTGGTTGAGCAACTGACGCGCTACTAAGTGCAGACAGTGAGATGGGGACACATGCAGATGGAACTAAGATCACCTACGTTTAGAGGACGAAACCAGAAATCCAGAGACCATACAGTGGTGTGCACGTGAGACAGAAGGTGGTGTGCCAGTACACAGTAACAAGTAGCATTGTACCACATTACACTCCATACAATAGCGTCATTGTGCGCACGCACTTCTGTTGCGTGCACCTTGTGGTGTGTATAGAACACGCAGCGTTGTTTTTAGAGTTAGCGTAGGTTTGATGAAGTCACTTCGTCACTGTGATACAGATTCCGGATGGCATAAGGCAAACGCAAGAAGCGTTAAATGAACAAGCGACTGCGACAGTTCTCGGAATATGTGACTTTTTCTGTGGACAGTCAGAAGGAAAAACACTGGCCCATTGCACTACTACATTAAAATGCTTGTTAATGTGAACAGCTGCAACTATAGGTGGTGATAGTGGCACCGAAATCGATCATGGCTCAATAAACGAAATTGAAGATCATTTTTGCAGTCAGAGGCACATTTATAGACAGTCATAAGACTGTGTTCCCACGTACCATCACGGTTGCAAGTTTCAATACATCTATTTCATCGCAATAGAACTCTCGTACCTTTCTTCTGCTTCTGGTTTTTCTAAGTCAAGACAGCGTCGTTTCTATTAAGCTACATATTTTTATTCTCGAACGACTAACTGTTGATGGAAATGCCTATTTCCTTATATTTCAGTAGTTAATTCCAGCGTAATATTGAATAAGAAGATAAATGCATAGTTGTACGTCGGTTTTGTAACCCCAGAACACTCCTTTGTCACTTACCCTGTCACCGTAGTTGTCGTAGAGCACTCTCGCGTACTCAACAAAGTAGTCTGCCAGCCTAGGGTTGGGCCACCCCCCGATGTCCTGCAGTGTCTGTGGCAGGTCCCAGTGGAACATCGTCACCTGCAACAAACATATACACCACCGTGTGACGTCACTTTTGATTAGTGATCTAATGTCAAGGTACAGAAACCGGATCACTGAGGTTGCTCTTACCACTGGAGTGATGCCTTTGGCGATCAAGCCGTCGATCACCTTGTTGTAGTAATCGATTCCCTCCTGGTTGATGTTGTTGACGTCTCCGGTGGGGAGAACCCGGGGCCACGATACGGAGAAGCGGTATGCGTCCACCTGCGGCACAAACACAATGCTGACAGACTCGCTTAGAATTTCAAATTACGTTTGACTTTGTCCCTACTCATTTTTCACGAACTCAGCATTAGGTTTACTTTGTGGAATCCAAACTTCTGATGTATCCTTTTATAGCGCTAAAATAGTCTGTAGGTCATTTCCATTTAATTTCTAGAACAAACTGACTAGCAAGGTAAAGGTTAAGTTCCCTGTTCTGCCCTTGGACGGGTCAATAGTGTCCGACCGATCACCGTGTCATCCTCTGCCAATCGCGTCACAGGATGCGGTATGTAGAGGCATGTGGAACTGGCCACTAGCCTACGTATAATCGAAAATCGTGCAGCAATCAAAACGAAATTTAAGTTTTTATATGTTACCTGGCCGTGTAAGTCAGTTCGAAGGTCGCAGGAAGGCATCGGCATACGACCATGCCTAATGAAGCACTGTGTTGTTCAAACCATTCCTCGAACTGATGATATGTTAACTTTATTCAGCTTGTTAGCACTAAAGTAGATTCGCTGTCGATGTAACTAAATAGCCTTATTTTTGTCCATGAATGTAATTTTACCCCACATTCCTTGTCCCGCATTGACGATTCCACCCCGTCCCTACTTTTTCCTATAAATTCATGTTATTTCTTGTCTGGTTTTGTTTTCACCATTCCTGTTTCTTCAATTTTCCCCATCCTTTATCGCTATTACTATGACGCTGCCATCAATTAACTAAGCTTATTCTCCCCCTATTGTTGTCACAGTCTTTGTTAGTAACCATTTGGTATTAGATGCCAAACTGCTGCGATATTAAAAATGTGTTTTCGCCTCTTTTAATATGATCCTTATAATTAGTTATTTCTTGTTGTCTTTTTGGTGTTTTTGTCCTGCGTCAAAGAGGGGGCGGCCGTGTTACTATTGATTTGGCTGTGTTAGGTGCAGAGGGTGGCCAGATGCTCTTCCTACCGCCACCTCGTACCCCTCAGGACGAGATTTGTGTACCCCAGCTCTCTGCATCCAGTGGAAGTCATGGAATAGTACGAACGTTTTCAGATGCCTGCGAGTCGTGTAACTGATGCGAAACGTGGGAAACAACCCGGTATTCACCCAGCAGGATGTGGAAAACCGCCTAAGAACCACATCCAGGCTTTTCGGCATACCAGCCACCGCTAATTCGCCGGGCAGATTAAATCTGGGGCCGGCGCACCTACCCGAGTCCAGGAAGCAGCGCATTAGCGCTCTCCGCCACCCTCCGTCGATCAATTAGGTACGTTATGATATTCATTATTATCACCATTACGATTATTACTATTATTTGTATTTCATTACTATTATTTTTCAGATGTTTAGAACACGACTACTACTGGCTTCAGTGTTTAGAAAGAGAACCTCAGGAGGAAAGCCTGAATGGCTGTGAGCGATGGCCTTTAGACCGTATACCGATCAGCGTAACTAAGTACATAAATAATTAAATTAAACTTTCTCAACATAGAATCAGACGACCTCTTATGATTATAGCACCCACAAACACACGCGCAAGAACTGCTAACACACTCATTGTTTCCTCCGTTGCTCTGAGTGTGAAACGACGATTTATAATTAGGAAAAGTTGTTAACAGAGAACATGATATTAATATAGAATAAGCACTTCTAAACGCAATAGCAATTTTTAAACGATTAAGTATATTACGTTTTGATTCGCAATTTCGAACATTTAGTAGAAATACCTTCATAATTTTTGAGTATTTCATACCTTTCAAGAGAGGGCTACATTCAGTTACAGCTATCCTACAAAAATGCTTTTTCTGAATTATTCCCTCAAAGAACAAGTTAATTAACTGAATGCTACATTTGTGTCTCGCAGAACATGACGATATTACGAAACAAACGACATTTTTCTAAACTTCTGCGAAAGTTATTTCTTTTCTTTTGTTCCTAGTGAGAGCTACTCTCCGCCAGCTGAGCTAGCCGATCGGTACTGCTGAACTGACGCAAGGCCGCGGCTCTCTGATCACTCACCTCTTAGTTATGTAATACTTCTGTAAGCCTCAGCGTATTTACTGACAAAAGGCTGTGATATAGAATGGCAGACTTGTAGCTTAAGAATGGTACCAGAGGAAATACTTCGTTCATCAAATTATACATAGCCAAGCAATTGTAGTTGAGGATAATAAATTCGGAGAATTTGATGACGAATCGTATTCCGCAAATTATTCCTTATACAATACAGAAAGTGTCCTGATGTTCGACATTGATTTAACATCCTTTTCACTTCTTTGGTTGATGATTACATCATACTGTCGTCAATTACGACACACAATAGTCATATGCAATGAATTATTTAGTGTTTTTCCTTTAGGTATGATAAATACACTGGTTGATAATTTCTAAGGAGCAGCTAGACTAGTTAACCATAGGCAATAAAGGATGACATGAAACACAGTAACGGAGGGAGAGAAAGCAGGGTAACAGATATAAACAATGTTTATGCTCGACACAGGTCAGACTACCGACATAAAGACTGAATTCGGACACTCAGTGAGTAGTATGTCATCCTTGGCCATTAATGCACTTTTTGCACCTGTTACGCATAATGGCTACAAAAGTGTTGAGGCGTCCTTGGGAGATACTGCTCCATCCCTCTCTCAAGGCGATTTGAGGTATTTCAGGTTTAGGAGAGACGGTGTTCGTTGAGCAGTATGTCTGCCAAGAGCATACCAGGCATGGGGTATAGGGTTGGGCCAGGAGAGTATACAGAGAAATCCGTGAAGTTCAATATCTTGACTTTCCAGTGTGTCCGACACCTTAACATTCTGGTGTGAGTGGGCACTGTCGTCCGTAAAGAGCAAGTCAGGACCTACTACTCCCGTAACCATATGGACATGATCTAGAATAGTCTCCCTGCATTACCGCTGTGCTGTTACTTCGCGCAAAGATGTGCAGCGGTGTTCGGTCATTGTGCATAACGACTGCACACACCAAAACTCCTAGGCAATACCAGTGACGTTCATGAACAATCTGTGGTGTGTAACGTGTTCCCCTCTTTCTCCGCATTAACCTGTGGCCAGAATCACTTGTCACAGAGAAACAGGATTATCGAATAACATGACTCCGGACCTCTGTTGCTGCCCCTAGCCAACATGCTCCTTATACCAGCGAACGCTTTCTTGACCGACCGTGGCACGACTGTAGTGAGATGCATTTAACAGGCTTCCGATCATAGAAGGTAGCCTGATTTAATCGTAGCGAAATGGTTCAGGGTAGAGACACGGGCAGCGGTAGTGGCTGCAGGGTCTGCAGCGATCTACTTAAGAGTGAGATGTCTCTTTCTTTTCCCCTCTAGGGCTACGTATCGATACTTTTTCGGTGTGGTGGTCCGCCTTCAACCACGGGCATGCTTTCGCATGGCATCTTCATCTTCAGCGGCCTTTTTTACTTGCTAGATGACACATTTGTAGGCTCCCATCACTGTGGCCATAGTAGTGACACCCCGATCAGCTTCGAGCCTTCCATCTACTAAAATGATATCTCGAAGACGTGTTGTCGTACCACAAGCCCGAATGTCACGCTAATAGGTTCGACGACGACCTTCGTGAAACACCTTGATGCATGAACTATCCAATGCATCCAGGATATTCGTGAACAGGTTTCTCTGGAGTTAACTCATCCCGACCTCCATAATTCCTTTTGCTATTATTGGCTGGGTGTTCCGCAGCATTTGCCGATTGCTCCATAGCAATTGCCAGTTATTCCTTAGCAAGTGTCAGTTATTCCTTAACAATTGCCAAGCAATGTAATTAATCAGACTACTATTACTGAAGTCTACAGAGTGAATAATGTTCTTGATTTTCAATTTATCTAGAAAATTGAAATCAGTGTTGATATCTCAAGCAACGCATTACAAGCATCGTCAGTTTTCGGACTCCTACAAATTTTGAAGCTACGGCGCCCTTATTTTGTGTATCGTTAAATAATGAATCAAAAATTTCACTAGACATTAAAATAGATCACAGTTCTGTAGAGGATCACCACTATGTTGTAAGAGTAATACAACTACGAAAAACACTCACGTTCATATCCTTGGCGAGTTGTATGTCTATCTCGTACTTGTGGTAGGAGTCACACGCCACGTCGCCATTGCTGCCATCGGTGGTGATGTTCGGAATTGTGTGGAACATGCGATCGAAAATGCCCTCACCTTTGCCTGCAACACATATTGATCAACAGTTAAAACATTGTACAAAGAAGAATTATTAAATGAGGGTAATTATTTTGTTCTCCAGCCACCAACTTACATTGAATATCACTCTGCACAGATTCTTCGCTCATGTATCTCAGGATACTAGCGGTTAGAAAATACATATCATAAAATGTTTAGAATGAGAACGCTATTTGGTTTTATTAAAAGAATTCGGTTGGGGGAGTATTGGTGGATGAAATATATGCTACAGTTCATGCATAGTCCTCAAGCTACCGTATAGTGCGTGGCGGAGTGTACCCTGTACCACAACTAGTCATTTCCTTTAGTGTTCCATTCGCCAATAGTGTGAGGGAAAAACGACTATCTATATGCCTCTGTACGAGCCTTAAGCTCTCTGATCCTATCTTCGTGGTACTTACGCGAAATGCACGTTGGCGGCAACAGAATCGTTCTGCAGTCAGCTCCAAATGCCGGTACTCTAAATTTTCTCAATAGTACTCCTCGGAAAGAACATCGCTTTCCCTGCAGTGAATCACATTTGAGTCCCAAAGTATCTCCATAATACTTACGTGTTGATAGAACCTACCGGTAATAAATCTAGCAGCCGGACTCTGAATTGTTTCCACGTCTTCCTTTAATCGGACCTGGTGTGGATTTCAAACACTCGAACAGTACTCAACAATGGATCGCACGAATGTCCTATATGTGGTCTCCTTTACAGATGAATCACACTTTGTGAAAATTCTACCAATAAACCGAAGTCGACCATTCGCTTGCCTACTACATTCCTTACCATGCACATTCCATTTCATACTGCTCTGCAACATTATGCCTGCATATTTAATCGATGTGACTGTGTCGAGCAACACACTACTAATACAGTATTCTAACATTACTGATTTGTTTTTGGGTTTCATTGGCATTAAATTACGTTTTTCTCCCTTTAGAGACATCTGTCATTCATCAAACCAACTAGAAATTTTATCTAAGTTATCTTGTATCCTCCTACAGTCAGTCAAAGACGACACCTTCCTTTACACCAAGTATCACCAGAAAACAGCGACAGGCTGCTGCTTACCCTGTCCGCCAGATCATTTGTGTATACAGAAAATAACAGCGGCCCTATTACACTACCCTGGGGCGCTGATAACGATATCCTTGTCTCTGATGAACGCTCGACGTCGAGGACAACATACTGGGTTCTGCCACTAAAGAAGTCTTCAAGCCGTTCACATACCTCGCAACCTGTTTCGTATGCTTGTACCTTCGTTAACATTGGCAGTCTGCCACCGTGAGAAATGATTTACGGAAATGTAGGAATATGGAATCCGCATGTTTCCCATCAGCCATGTTTCACAAGATCTCATTTGAGAAAAGGGCAAGCTGAGTTTCGCGCGAATGATGCTTTCTAAAATCGTGCAGTTTTGTTGACGGAAGCTTTTCCCTCTCAAGGAAATTTATTGTGTTCGAACAGAGAATATGTTCAAGGATTCTGCAACAGACCGATGTAAAAGATATTGCTCTGTAATTTTGCAGGTCCAATCTTTTACCCTTCTTATATACACTAGTCGCCTGCGCTTTTTTCTAATAACTTGGAACTTTGAGCTGGGCGAGAGATTCTCAGTAAATCCAGACTAAGTAAGGGGCCAATGTTTCAGAGTACTCTTTGTAACCTCAAATTGGGATTCCATCAAAACCTGGCGACTTATTTGCTTTTCTGTGATTCGCTGTGGTAGGCATTCCCGAAGTGTTTGGATGTGAGGACAGCACCCCGCCAAAACTCGTCGTTTGGCACGTTAAGTGAATATCGACTCTGATGTTGTTTCGGGTCCTACGCAAGGTTTTCACAGAGGTTGTAAGTTTATGTAGCAGTCCTGCCACTTCATTACTCTCGAAAGTTCCTCGTAGCAATTAACCAGAGATTTAGACAGACTCGACAATCAGCATCTTGGATGACAAGTTTGGTAATATTACTATCATCGTTAATCTGACAAGGAATTCTGCGGAATTTTAATGTCTTGCAGTTCGATGGAGCCGTTCTGACTCTTCGATCTAGTTGCCTGGACCAGTGAACTAATTCCACGTCATTAAAACATGGGAAGGTCTCCCGGAGCTAGTAGCATTAGTGGCCTACGAAGTTACTCCAAAAGGCTTTCTATCGTTCGTGATGAACATGATTCCGTGCATTCGTCATATACCAGCAGAAAATATATTCATCGAAAGAAGTTTCCAGTCTTTCATGGTCAGTTGTCAGCATATCTTCCTTCACCCACTTTAAATGAAACAGTTTTCTTGTGTGAATGAGTAAACGTCTCATGGGAGAAACTCTGTTTCCAATATCGGTACGATCGGACTGAACCCGCAAGGTTAGCCGAGAGCACTAATGCGCTGCTTTCTGGACTCGGGTAGGCGCGCCGGCTCTGGATATAATCCGCCCAGCGGCTTAACGACAGAGGCCGGTGTGTCGGCCAGCCTGTGCGTGGTTTTTAGGCGGTTTTCCACATCCCGCTAGGTGAATACTGGGCTGGTCCCCACGTCCCGCCTCAGTTGCATGGTTCGCAGGCATCTGAACACATTCGCACTATTCCATGGATTACGCTGGACACAGACAATTGGGGTACACTAATTCCGTCCCAGGGGGTACGGTGTGGCGCAGGAAGGGCACCCCTTAAATTAACCTTGCCAAATCCGTTTAACCTTGCCGAGCCTGCGTCATTGTGGGAAAAAGGCACAAGCAAAAGAAAGAAAAGAAAAACGGTTCTGTCCGGACTATTCGTTCTCCAACAGGTCCAGAACGTCCAGCACTGGCTTTAGATAGCAATTTCTGTTCCAGAGCAAGACGAGATTCACACCAAAGACAGAAAAAGGGCTGTTTGTTCCTTTACCTCACGTTCAGCATACGACATCAGTTCTGACCAGAGTTCCGTCTAGACCGTTTTGTTTACCACTGTCGGATAATCCATCAAAAATTAAGGCAATAGTCAAACTATTCCCATGTCTGAAGTTACTGCGTTCACTGCTATTGCTGTGCGGCGTCGTAATACGCCCAAAGCTGCTGAAAGGGTGGCACATAAGCGGCGTCTTTCACTACTCTCCACAAAAAATTCGCAAATCTTGAGATCGTGCGACCTAGGAGGCAAAACTACTTTTGTTGCCGTCTTATCGGCATCGCGACTCAGCACAAATTGTGCAACAAAGGAGTGAGCGAACTAGATAGCTGCACCACAGTGACCCCTGCCGGTAACGACACGACATGAACTGGCACCTTACAGCTGGCGCCAAAGTCAACTTTTACTTTCGATGCAAAGTTAAAATTGATCCCAAGTTTCAGCCTTCATTCACATGAAAGATGCAGTGTTGTGAAATAAGATGCATCTTTGAAACAGCTTGTAGTTTGTAATGATTTGCCCGTTGACTTCCCTGCTTCCTTCATTTAAGGCAGTTATTCCGTTTTATTTTTGAATCATGTGACAACCTTGTACCCAAAGTTGTACTTGACTAACGAAACAAACATTGTCCTATATACTTGTCACACCGTTTCCCCTGTTCCGCCTCGTTTTAAAGCATCACAAGGTATTTTAGTTGTAATACGGTCCACAACTGTCAGCAGTTTACGGATAATAAAATTTCCTGCACACTTACAATAATTTATTTGATTAAAATATCCATTTATTTTACAGTCACTACTGCGCAGTCTCAGCTGAGTGGACTTTTTGAAGCACATCAAATGCAGATACTTGCGTCACAGTACAAGCGTTCATCAAGTCACACATTAGTAAAAACCATAGCGGGTTGAACAGACTTCACAGTTATTGAAGATAAGACAATGTCATCCAGTCCGTATGCTGTAGTTTTACCTTTCACGAATAATATTAATTAATAGTCTTTGTAGTCATTAGGTTTTCTCTGTTTTATTCATCGCCCACATCATTCTCGTGTTTCGTATATCTATTTGAGCTCCATGTAATTCCACTACTCTGATTCCGAATGACTCATGAACGTACTGGCCCAACTAGACTCAAACAACTCCCTGAATATAAGTTCGCGTTCTCGATTGAAGAACTTACGTTCGCAACATTACAATGTCCCATCCAATGGAAGTCCGTGCGGCTATCAAAGAACTTGGCCCCGGTAGATATTAAACAATTACAACAGTTTCTGCCTCATAAACAGCCATTTCATATGACATGCAATTCGCATGAATAACCTCTGTCGTTGTACGTGGGCGAAATCGATCGTGCTTTTTGATTTGTCTATTTTTTTGAGTAAGAAATTTTATATCTGGAGTAGCTACTATTGCCACCAAATGTCTGCAGGTGTTGATTCAGATCAATGTCTCCATGAACTTCGCAATATTCATGCACTTAAAATGTCTTACTGAGAAAAACTATCACCTTGACAAATTGCACATGAGAAAGGTCTTCCAGGGCATTTCTGTCTTTTAACACACAAGAACATGCTGGTGCTTAAGCGTAGGTAATACCGAATGATTCAGGCGCGAAGACAAAGAGTTCTTACCGCCTTCATTCCAGGCGCCCTCCACCTGGTAGGACGCGGTAGCAGCTGCGAAGATGAAGTCCTTGGGAAATTTGTTGGTAGGTCCTCGTGCTCCAGGTCTTCCCGGGCGACCCAGAACACCGGCTGCCAAAAGAAAGAGCAAGCACACGGAGGACCTCATCTTCACCGCTGCAATCTGCCTGTGCATGTACGGTTTTATACTCTGCGTATCTGCCTAATCTAACCGCAAGATGTGTTTTCAGTGAGACTGGAGCACACACATTGTCGATTAAAGGCCTAGAGAAATTTTTAGATGGGCGTGGGTGTGACCTTCGTATCATCTTGTTTGTAGTCCGTCATTGTGGCACGAGATGCCTGTTTGATGAGCTCGAACTTTAAAGCAAAAGTAAGCAAACTCTGTTTTTGTTGCGACGACGAGAATTATGGTGTACGATTAGCCCAGCGTATAATTTCCCCCGGTGTTTACTTCAAACGGCAGTTTATCTGCCGCGAGGTATTTTGCACAGTCACTGGACCTGCCCTACGTTTCCTTATCTCTTGGTAAAACGCGGTAATCTCCCAGAGAGTAGGCCGTGGCTGAGCTCATACGAAGCGATAAAAGACGTCGGAAAGACACTCCTCCTTTCTCTCAGCCGCTCCTCCGCAGATGCTACGCGACTCTGTCCCTGTCAGTATCTTCATCAGTTTCCCTGCGTTCTCAACATCTCCTGGGTGGATATTTCCCACCTCAGACTGATTCTATCCGCATAGTTCAGCTGCGGCAAACGACGGTGAAGAACAGTGTACACAAATCACTCTTTTCTGCTGGGTAGAAAGTTCAGACAGTATTTCCGCTTTGCAGTTTCACATAGCTGCCGTTTTGTTTGATGTCCATATTAGCCACATGCTCTTTCTATACGAACATTATTGTTAAATTCTGTGACCTAACGACAAGAAATCTGATTATCAAATGAAATGAAATTTTTTTTGGTAAGTTGCTATGGGACAAAACTGCTGAGACCATCGGTCCCTAGGCTTACACACTAATTGAACTAACTACAACACATACACCCAACCCCGAGGGAGGACTCGAACCTCCAACGGAGGGAGCCTCGCGAACCGTGACAAGGCGACCTTAGACCGCGCGGCTACCCCGCGCCGCCATGAAATGAAATAATGTAATTTCCGAGTCGGTTGCAATTAGGCTTTGAAATAATTTCAATGGCGACAAGTGAAAAGTGTCTCCAGACCGGGACTCGAAACTGGATGTCCCGTTTCTCGCGAGTAGTCGGCTTGACTGTCTCAGCTATCCGTACACAAGTTCGGTCCCACCCAAATTCCCATCTTGCCGCACACTACTGATGTATCGACCTTGTCCGTCGTAGTCAGTGCTCGACGGCATTGGTTACAGTCCCCAAGAGTTCAGGAGAGAGAGAGATCTTACGTTCGTCTAGCCGTATATGCATTTATATATGTGTGGTGTCTATTCTTTCGGACATGCCAGGAATTTTCACTTTTCACCAGTGAACTTATTTCAGTGCTTAATTGCAGCCGAGTGAGAAATTATTTCATCCCATTTCATTTCATCATGTGTATGTGTTCGCCTCCCGGTAGCTGAGTGGTCGGCGCGAGAGAATATCAATCCTAAGGGCCCGGGTTCGATTCCCGGCTCGGTCAGACATTTTCTCCGCTCAGGGACTGGGTGTTGTGTTGTCCTAATCATCATCATTTCATCCCCATCGACGCGCAAGTTGCCGAAGTGGCCTGAAATCGAAAGACTTGCACCCGACGAACGGTCTACCCGACGGGAGGCCCTAGTCACACGACATTCACATTCGTTCGTCATGTATATGTCTGCAGCTCGTGGTCTAGTGCCTAGTGTTGCTGCCTCTGGATCACGGGGTCTCGGATTCGATTCACGGCCAGGTTAGGGATCTTCACTGTCCGGGGACTGGGTGTTTGTGTTGTCCTCATCATTTCATAATAAATCATCATTAGTGACTGTGGATAGATTGGACTGTGTAAAAATTGGGACTTTCTACGGGGGCTGATGACCGCGCAGTTGAGCGCTTTACGAACCAAATATCATCATCATGTATATGTTCGGGTGCAGAATCATGTCCCAAATAACAGGCACCACACATATATGAATGTACAGAGGGCGTTCAGTAATTAATGCAACACCTTTTTGTTTTCTGAAAGCAGGTTGGGTTTATTCATAATTCCAGAACACCATATTAGTTGTCACTATTCTGGCTAAAAAACCTTATTTTTCAACACAATCTCGGCTAAATGCGACGGCCTCACGTCTCCTTACTGGGAGGGGCTATACGCCCGCATGGTACCATCTACTGGGCGAGGTCTCAGCCAACGTCTCGCTGCATCAATAACCTCGCAATCATCCACGTACTGCTTCCTGCGGCGTGCATAATTCATTCTGCCAAAGACTTGGAAGTCTGAAGCTGCGAGATAAGGGCTGCATGTTGGATGAGGATGAACAGTCCAGTGAAATTCTGTGAATTCCTCTCAGACGCACAGACTTTTATGAGGAATTGCGTTGAAATTGAGAAGGAGAATTTCGTTTGCATTTATGTGGCGACGAACGCACTTCAGTTTCCTGATGGTAGCACAGTTGCTTACATTGCCTCATGTATACGTATCCGAAAGAATACACCAAGGCAAACCATTATGTATTGGGAGTCCAAAATAACACTGGCCTAGAATGATTTTTCATAAGTGTGACACGAAACAAGTTAGTTTTGTAAATGAACAAGAGAAAAGCTCTTTAAAGAAGGAGTGAATATTTTCAACGTTGACAACCAGAAGATTTTTCTCGGGATGCTGACTTTTCTCCGCATCAGATAACTGATGAACTGGTGCATGTGCTATTGGTTCTGTATCTTATTGTTCCTTATATTTTTGTTTTTATTAATATTAGGCTTGTTGTCGTATAGGTGCAGCGCGTCGCCGGGGTGGTTGCACAGTGCAGTCGGTCAGGGGACATCTGTAATAACCTACTGTATGACCCGTAGGAATGTGACACAGAGATTGGGAATAAACTGAACTGACAGACAGAAACCATCTTGAGAAAGCCTACTTCCAAAGTTTCCAGAACCGGCTTTAAATGATGCTCTAGGAGTATTCGCGTATAAAACTTCACTCACGCTGGAGCAGCGTATGATATACCATCGTTTGACCGTCGCACAGACTCCTGTATGGAGGATTAAGAAATAGGCATTCCTGGCGCTGAGAAGCAGCTGAAAGAGTTGATAACAAATAAATCGCCAGGTACTGATAAAATTCCTGTTCCATTTCACACAGAGTACTCTGCGGCAGTAGCCTCTTACTTAGCTTGCATGTATTCAGCGTAAATTCCAAAGCGACTGGAAAGAAGCGCATGTGAATTCTCTATATAAGAGGGATAAGAGAACGGATTCGCTTTTTCCTTTCCTTGTCTGTTTCTTCGTCGCCTATCTTCCGCGTGGAGATCGTTTCTGTGCGAACGTCATGCGTCCCTCAATAGTCTAAGATTGGAAAGTTGGTGTTTCATTACAGACGTCCCGCAGGGACCGCTCTGTGGCGTGGGTGATGAATTCTCTTGTGCTGTAGCGCTTGGCACGAAGAGGTTCCTTCATTTTGGAGAACAGGTCGTAATGGTACTCACTAGACTCCACCCCCTGAAGGCCCCGTGTTCAATCCTGGGAAGATGCAAGGACTTTTCCTCTTGTAATTCCTCCAGGACGGCCCCAGCTCCATTCAGCCTTCTATTAAATGCAGTCCCAGTATAGGCTTTACCTTTTCTTATTATTAAACTTTGTAAAGCACGTAGACTATTCCGTACGGAGTGAATATAGTGAGCAACTTTGCTGTCTCCTACCAAGTAATTTCCCAGTCTGTATGCAGTCTTAATTATTTCGAATAACTTTGGTTGTTGTCAAGACATCTTTTACGTGGGCGTCCAGTGGCTCTTATGTTCCTGCCCTGTCGGTCCTATTTGATCTTGTTTGAATGGCATTCCATTGCAATACTTTTACTTTAATCTTTGCTACTGTGTATGGTCCCTTGTGTAAATAAGTATGTTAATCATTATGTGGTATTCTCCAGTCCATACATTTCCTTTGAGATTTCAAGTCGAACATCATTAGCCAGTTATCTAGTGGACTAAACTGTTTCTGGGCATCCCAATCAATCTTTAAAAGTTCGCTCAAAGAACTGTGCTATGACGAAACCGGATATTATACACCAGCTACCAATCTTGTCTTTATGGAAATTTTTGGAAATTTGTGGTAAGGTCTTATGGGGCCAAACTGCTGAGGTCATCGGTCCCTAAGCTTACGTACTACTTAAGCTAACTTAAACTAACTTACGCTAAGGACAACACACAGACCCGTGCCCGAGGGAAGACTCGAGTCTCCGACGGGGGGAGCCGCCCGGACCGTGACAAGACGCCTGAGACCCCGCGGCTACCCCGTGCGGCTTATATCTGTGCAACAGCTGTCTAACGTAGTGACTGAGAAGTTGCCTAATCTAGTGATTTCTTATGCATAAGTGCGTGTATTCTGAGTTTATGTATCTTTCCAGGGTTAATCAGGAAAAAACACTTTTCGGATCCATTTTATTTTGACCACCTTATAAATCACTGTGATATAAGAGAATTCATAAGTACTGACGTAGTTTATTTATTTAAGGTACCGTGCTCTTGAAAAATTATAAGCACATGAACAATTACAAAAGAAGAAATTATAAACAATCGGTTAAATGAACAAAAGGGAAAAAAACTCCGAGATCAGTGGCGAGGTTTTCCAACTGCTTTAGTGGCAATGTAGCGGGCAGTCCTGAACAAAATGTGGCGTCGTGTGGTCCACCTCAATGCAACCACCGCGTTGAGAGTCTCAATATCTCCGACTGTGGAGAGCAGCAGCTGTTCTGTCCGGTCCCACACGTGGTGCACTTCAGTCTGCAACGGATGTCACGAGGAAGACCGAAGCCTGGAAGTTTCATAGCTGAGTTCTCAACTCGCAGGAAGTCTTTTTCTTGTTTGAAGATGATCGCTCCGTTTGTCGACCAGCATGCTCTGGAACTTCTGCCTCCTCAAGTCCCGAATTCCGCAACCTGCCAAAAACTGCTATTACCGAGAGTAAACGAATTCCGCAAACAACAGCAGTTCTGTGATTTTATCTTGCCAGCACCCCACAGAAAATAACCCATATTGTAGGAGTGTTACAGTATTAAGCTAAAGAATGCTACGACTCTTTTTACGAAATTATATAATGAACTTCGGTTGCTAGCACTAACTACATGGGTTGGATAAAAAGTAGTGGCGACGCTACTGTAATGCATACCAGACTTTATTAACAGGCATTCGCCGTATTACACGACCTAAGTATGATCACCCCGCATCTCGATCACCTTCCCCTACACAGATGGAAGGCGCCGTACACCATTAGCGCGTCTATTTCCGTCGATGTCGGCAAGCAACGGGCTGTGGCACGGATGATGCACTCTATTGCGGTGAACGAAGAGGTTCCTTCACTTTGGAGAAGAGGTGGTAATCGCACAGACTCATTTCGGGTGAATACGGTAGGTGTTCCAGTATTTCCCATCCCTCAAATGTGCAGGAACCCATTCACGTGGTTCGTCGTGTAGCATCGCGCATTACCATTAAGGATGATGGGATGCAGTGCCAGAAAGTGCTCCCGTTTTCTGCTCAATGCCGGACGAGTGTGAGGTCGCAAGAAATTTAAGTATTAGGCTGTCGTGACAAACTGTTAGTGCGCTGGAGGTGGCCTCCAGCACTTTCAGATAGTACACACTGCAACTGACTCAAACACAGTCATCGCCGCTCACTGCATACTTAACTGGCCTGGTGCTACCATCTACAGACAGCGCGCATGCCATTTGAAGCACATCCTTCATGTTACGGTAGTGTTGCCACTACTTTTTATCCAACCCTCGTATAACATTTAAACTTGGTACGAAACATACTTCAGTAATACTCTTTTCAAGTTACCAACAAAAGCGTATTACTGTGAGATGATTCAAACAAAGAGATAAAACTTTCACACGAACTATTGGTTCCCAAAGAGCACAGAAGTCATTGCTTGCCCAGATATATCTACACTCTCTTCTGCATGAGGGAAAATTGCGGAACTGAGATACGGTGGTTAATACACATTTCCTTGACTTTTCCTGAGTTGCGCAGTTCATGTTCGTCCTAGCTAAAGGTCTCAAAACTCCTGTTGACAGACTCATAGTGGTTCTCCAGCATGGTTGACAAGATTTCATTGGGATTATAGAAACTTTCTGAACGATATCTTGATTTGGTAGCTTCTGATTTTTCTGTACTACAGTCCATAATCGACCGGGAGCTTGATGTAGTTCTGTACGGGGTGTAGTGATATTATTTAGCATCGTGAGCTACTGAAGAGGCGTAGGCAGAGACTTGGAACATTGCACTGTTCTTGTCGATGCTGAACATCGTCTAGGTCTGTGTGGAAGCCGTTAAGCGGTACAGCTGAACACTGTTCAGCTGAAGAATAAAGTAAAGCAAGTGCTCTTGTTTGCAAAATGTCTGTGTCGCTCTCCATGAAGTACCAGTTATATTTCGCAATATATTATTGTGGCTCCGCACTTTTGCCGTTGATTTCTGAAGATGGTGTCGTTAGATAAGTGTGAAGCACAGGTACTTTGGACGGTTTGCTTGATCCTGTTCTGTCACGATGTTTGAAGGTGAGTCGTGACGAGTTTCCATGGCGAGGATAGAGACGTTTTTTGCTTTTGCATGCTTGGCCAAGCTTCTTCGTACCTTGGTAGCCGAAAGATAAAGCAGTTGCGCCATTGAGCTCTCACATTACCGCGTGTCCTCCAGCTGCTGGTGTGTACGAGATCTGTTCAAAAATTTCCGGAACATTCGTAATTTCGCACCAGTGGTTTGTTGGAGTGAAAAGCAATTTGAATCCTTGACAATCTTGTGTTTAATGTGTAACTGCCGGAAGTTTCACTGTTTTGTGTGTGTTCAGCGCTGTCTTGAGTGGAACGTTGTGTCACACATTTTACGAATTTCGAGATGGCAGAGTTAGAGGCGCTACGAGTCTTCTTTAAATTTCGCGTGAAGCTCAAGAAAACCTTTACAGAGACGCACCAAATGATGCAGGAAGCCTTCGGTGATGAGTGTTTAAGCCGCCCTTGGTGTTACGAATGGTTCACAGAGTTTAAAAATGGCCGGCCGCAAGCTACAGATGAGCCTCATTCAGGACGCTCTTCAACATCTACCAACGACACTGATGTAAGGAACGTCAACGGAATTGTGCATACCAAGCAAGACCGACAGTCCGAGAGATTGGAAAAGAATGTAACATTTCAATTGGATCGGGTTATGAAATTCTGACACAGCATCTTGGAATGCAAAGTGTTACGCCAAGTTCGTCCCAAGGCTCATGAGTCAATACCAGAAAGACCATCCCCTCTCAATCTGTGAAGAGCTTTTGGATCGCGCAAATGGGAACGAGATGTTGCTTAAGAGAATCATAAATGGTGATTCGACATGAGTCTACGGTTACGGTGTTGAGACCAAGGTTCAGTCTTCACAATGAGTCGGGACAGGTTTTCCAAGACCAAAAGAAGCTCATCAGGTCAAGTCAAATGTCAAAGCCATGCTGATAGTTTTCTTTGACTTTCAAGGATTAGCTCATCATGAATTCTTGCGAAAGGGACAACCTGTTAATTGATGGTACTATTGGGGCGTGTTGGGACACCTGCGAGAAAATGTGAGAACGAAACGTCCTGAAATGTGACGAGACAGTTATGGCTATTGCGTCACGATAACGCATCCACATATTTATCCCTGTTGGTGCGTGACAGTTGCACAAAAAGCGAAATCGCATTGCTGCCTCATTCTCCGTACTCTCCAGAACGGGTCCCTGTGAACTTTTTTTTTTTTTTCCAAAGTTGAAAGCCCCCTTGAGAGGTTGAAGGTTTGCAACGATAAAAGAGATAAAAGAAAATCCGCAGACGGCGCTTCGCACGATCCAGCAAGACGCTTACCAAGACTGCTTACGAAGTGGAAACGGCGTTGGGAACGGCTTATCAGTTGTGGAGTAGAGTATTTCGAAGGGCATGCAAAATGAGTAAAAGGTAAGTGTAGAAAAGTTTTGTGAACTAACTTCCGGAATTTTTTGAACAGACCTCTTTGCTACGTCTTTAGGGTTGTGGAACTTACGGAGGGAGTGTTTCACGGAAAAAGATGTGTTTCAAATCTGCTGTGATGATACTTCTGCAGTAGGAATGTGAGAGAATTCCAAATGAAATTGCTACGGTACATCCTAAACATTGGCTGTGGATAGCATGGAGTTGTCGCTTTAGCGTTTGTTCACATTTCTCATATGCAAAATAAAATACTTAGGACGCAGATATACTATACGAGGGCCTTGGTTGAAATAGTAATTTCTTCCTTTCTCCAAACTCGTGCAGAATGATGCACAATTACTGTCGCTGTTCCACTAATGAGCCTGTCTATCTCCTTCCTGCTGGAGATGTTATCAGAAATGATCATTAACTTTGAGGACCATACTAGTAGTTTAATCAACTTTCCATAGCATAATGACATTCTCATTTGTTAGTGTTCACGTTCAGTCCTTGTGATTGACAGGGTTGGCCTAGTAACGAGATTACCTCTTGAAGCTCTTCTTCAGTGTCTGTAATGGAAACATCATCAGCATGCAGCAGTTCTCTTGGCAGTTAGATGTAAATGTTACGTCCCTGACTTTATATAATTGCAATTATTAAAGTTTTCCGGGATTTTAGCGGTGAGTGGTAGGAAGTTCTAGATGAATACAAAGAGCCACTATGTCCTGTCTATAAAAACCTCAACACCTTATGAAAATATCCTCGCGATACCGCAATGAAACAATGAGCTCAACTAGAACATCCATTCGGATGTACACTACTGGCCATAAAAATTGCTACACCAAAAAGAAATGCAGATCATAATTGGGTATTCAGTGTACGAATATATTATACTAGAACTGACATGTGATAACAGTTTCACGCAATTTGGGTGCATAGATCTTGAGAAATTAGTACCCAGAACAAGTACCTCTGGCCGTAATAACGACCTTGATACACCTTGGCATTGAGTCAAACAGAACTTGGATGGCGTGTACAGATACAGCTGCCCATGCAGCTTGAACACGATACCACAGTTCATCAGGAGTAGTGACTGGCGTATTGTGACGAACCAGTTGCTCGGCCACCATTGACAAGACGTTTTCAATTGGTGAGAGATCTGGAGAATGTGCTGGCCAGGGCAGCAGTCGAATATTTTCTGTATCGAGAAAGGCCCGTACAGGACTAGCAACATGCGGTCGTGCATTATACTGTTGAAATTTAGGGTTTCACAGGGATCGAATGAAGGGTAGAGGCACGGATCGTAACACATCTGAAATGTAACGTCCACTGTTCAAAGTGCCGTCAGTGCGAACAAGAGGTGCCCGAGACGTGTAACCAATGGCACCCCATACCATCACGCCGGGTGATACGCCAGTATGGTGATGACGAATACACTCTTCCAATGTGCGTTCACCGCGATGTCGCCAAACACGGATGCAACCATCATGATGCTGTAAACAGAACCTGAATTCATCCGAAAAAATGACGTTTTGCCATTCGTGCACCCAGATTCCTCGTTGAGTACACCATCGCAGGCGCTCCTGTCTGTGATGCAGCGCAAGGGTAACCGCAGCCATGGTCTCCGAGCCGATAGTCCATCCTGCTGCAAACGTCGTCGAACTGTTCGTGTAGATGGTTGTTGTCTTGCAAGCGTCCCCATGTATTGTCTCAGGGATCGAGACGTGGCTGCACGATACGTTACAGCCATGCGGATAAGATGCCTGTCATTTCAACTGCTACTGATACGATGCCGTTGGGATCCAGCACGGCGTTCCGTATTACCCTCCGGAACCCAGCGATTCCATATTCTGCTAACAGTCATTGGATCTCGACCAACGCGAGCAACAATGTCGCGATACGATAAACCGTAATCGCGATAGGCTACAATCCGACCTTTATCAAAGTCAGAAACGTGATGGTACGCATTCCTCCTCATTACACGAGACATCACAACAACGTTTCACCAGGCAACGCTGGTCAAGTGCTGTTTGTGTATGAGAAATCAGTTGGAAACTTTCCTCATGTTAGCCATCGGCGCCAACCTTGTGTGAATGCTTTGAAAAGCTAATCATTTGCATATCACAGCATCTTCTTCCTGTCGGTTAAATTTCGCGTCTGTAGCACGTCATCTTCGTGGTGTAGCAATTTTAATGGCCAATAGTGTAGTTTAATAGACCGGAAAATTTTAGTAACTGTGTTGCATAGTCACATTAAAGATTTAATTTTATGATTTAAATGTTTAATATTGAAATATATGTCGTTTTACTTTGTATGTAGGCACTGCCCGACGCCGTAATTTTCATAATCCACTAAGGCATTGCTGAACAATATTCTGGGTAGTGACTGCGTAGTACACTGTGTGACATCTTAGTCTGTGTTAACATCTTCAGATGCTTCTCATCAAATATTTAACTGTCTTCTGGCAATGACATTTAACTATACTCGATTTTCTCAGACATGTGCTATTGGTATAGATGAAAGAAATTGAAAGCTGCACATTAAAGAGTCGCCTTTCAATTTATTAATTTCATGTGAGTTCTGAGTAGATGAGCTGCTTGCACGACCAATGGAACACTGCATCGTTCTTCTTAACGACACAGGTACCGCAATATCGTATTTGTCTGCCGATACCAGGCAGCGACCGAGCGACGTGGCGCAATGGTCAGCACACAGGACTCTCATTGGTAAGGGCAATGGTTCAAACTCGCGGCCGGCCATCCTGATTTAGGTTTTCCGTGTTTTCCCTTAATAGCTCCCAGCGAATACGTGGCCTGTCTCTAGGGACCTCGGTGTCGACATGACATTAAGCCTAATCACCCTTCCTCTAGGCGCGGACTTTCAATTAAAATGTTCTTCCCTGTACGAGAATTACATAATGCGTGTACGATTACAGATTACGACGCAGGAACGACGACATATTGAAGGTTAGGTCTGGCTGCGAGTCGTACACGGATAGCCAAACCAGTTAAGGCGACCATTCCTCGTAAAGCGGGAAATCCGGGTTCGAGTCCCGGTCAGGCACAAATTTACACTATCGTCATTACCTTATCCATCTGATGGTTTTTCGTACTTGCAACTTCATGTACAATGATCAGCCAGAACACTATGACAACCTACACAATAGCCAGTAAATCCACCTTTGTCATGGATAGTAGCAGCGACGTGTCATGGCATGGAAGAAATGATGTCTTGGCAGGTCGCTGGAGGGAGTTGGCACCACACCTGCACACACAAGTCATCTAATTCCCAAAAATTCCGGGGAGGAGGGAGCGATGAGCTCTGACGCCTCGTTCAATCACATCCCAGATAAGTTAGATCTGGTTCATATCTGGCAGTTTGGTGGGCTATCACATCAGTTGAAACTCACCAGTATGTTCCTAGAACCATTTCTTCACATTCCTGGCCTTCTGAGATGGCACATTATCTTGTCGAGAAATGCCGCTGCAGTCGGGAAACATGATTGTTATGAAGGGGTTTACGTGGTCTGCAACCAGTGTACGATACTCCTTGGCCGTCATATTGGCTTTCACGAACTCTACTGGACCCATGGATGCCTGAATGTTCCCAGCTTGTCCCCACCCCGCAATACCCTCGAAGACGACGCATTCGCGCCCTGCCATCGGTATGATGAAGAAGGTGTAGGGATTTATCAGACCATACAACGCTCTGCCGCTGCGCCAACGTCCAGTCCCGATGGTCACGTGCCTATTTCAGTCGTACTTGCCGATGTCGTCAGCTGCGGAGGACCATCATTAGTAGTATTCGGCGCATCATGTGTTCAGACACACTTGCACTCTGCTCTCCATTAAAGTCTGTTGTTAATTCCACCACAGTTAACCGCCAGTCCTTAGTTACCAGTCTGCCCAGTATACGACGTCCGACATCCATAATGAGGGGTGGCCGCCCAGCCCCGCGATGTCTGGGCGTGATTTCACCACGTGTTGGATACAGTCACCACAGCACTCCTTGAACACCCGACAAGTACTGAAGTTTCCGAATTGTTTGTGCCGAGCCTCCCGGCCATCACAGTCTGCCCTCAGTCAGACTCAGATAGATCGCACACCTTACCCATTCTACAAACGACCAGTACGCTCGCTGATACTACATGTACCGTGCTTTTGTCTGACTAGCAGTCATTCCTGGACAGGCGATGCTACCGTCGCCTGAAGGGTTTATATCGATAGTAGGCCGCTGGTCATAATGTTCTGGCTCATCAGTGCACGATTCATGTGTTCTGTACTTGGGTTGCGATTGTAAGCGACTTTGGCTGGTAAACTGAAGATATGTCTGTATGTGACACTTTCGAGGTAGAGTGAGCTGGCCAATGGCAGACCCGCATGGCAAAGTTGCATGGCGATAGGGCATTTTATTTCTATTTCCTCCACTTTATAGACGGCTCGTGTTTCCTGCTTTTCGGTGCTTGTCGGAGATGTCTTATGGACGTTGTGTACCGAGCTGAGGTTACTTTGCGAAAACCATTCTCTAGCTGCAAACTACGATAATTTTGGTGAGATCGCTGCATGCTCGTGTAGCTTGGCGAAACTTTTTTTTTTTTTTCAGCGCTTTCGTGTTCTTACAGGTACCTACAGTTGTATCCAGATTTAACTTCTGGTGCTCAGAGGGATAGATCTGGCCCATGCTTGTGGCACATATCGGTAATTCAGTTATCCACTTGTGAGGTTAGTGTACAGGCTTCGTTACTTTCCCACTGATTTAATGTTGTTCAAAGTATTCAAGTGTGTATGAAATTTTGTTTATTGTGATTTTCATACACCGTCAAGTCTACATCCATTCGTTTCACCATAGCACACACTTATTCTCTCAGGTTCAAATTCTGAATATAGTTCCTGACATATTTATTGTGTATTAATGATGCCAAATCCACATTATCTCTCCAATATATTCAACTCCACTGTCCTTATCAACTAATCCTCAACACTCATCAGTATCTCCTCCGCAAATTTTCCTTTGCTTAACTTCCCTTCTATCAACCTTCTGCCTATAAGTGTTCCACCTCTGAGTCATATTTCTTGCCAAAATTATCACTACAGTAGCAACAAATTTTAGTTTTCCAAATTCTGTCCTAGCTGCTCACCTTTATTGATTTCAGACTTACTTAACTATTTTAGATGTATAGATTTTCTCGATTCTGCCTGTGAAAACCCCTTAATTGTGAATGTTTCTCTCCCATACACTGGTTCCACACAACTTGATTATGAGATCTAATTTGTTTAGGTTCCCCCCAGTCCCTATTTTTAAAAATTTTGCCTGGCACTACATCAGATCGTAACTGATTTGCTCTTTCATTTTTCCAGATCTGATCAAGACCCAATCTTTCCATAAACATAACTCCTGATTCATCATTCATATCTTGTGCAAAATAAATCTTGCTTCAACATGTAAATTTACTGTCATACATTTGCTTACACCTGTGAAAATTTAACCACTAGGTGTCTGCATCACAGGACACCTCGCATTTCCAGACACACTCCGTAATTGTAAATTACTTATTGTACTGTTCTTCTGGCTAACTTTGCTATTATTCGTAACAAATTTTACTTCATTAATATTTAATGTGACATTTACAGTTCCTGCAACAAAACATCATTATCTGCAGCTATAATCTGCATATGAGTTGGTACCACCAAAAACATCTGATAAGGGACCATTTCGTCTTGATGATTAACCTCACACTAAAAAAATCTACTACCTTAAATTGCAGCTCAACTTGTCACTTCACTTATCACAACAGATTTGGACTCATCATTGCTAGCCACAATCTCTTCCTCTACATCAGCCAGAGTTATCCTCATCTCAACATCCATAGCGTCAAACTTTTGCCCATTCGAATCTGTTTCCCCGTTCAAGTCAGTCCCGACTGCATCAACTCTTGATGGTGGTTGGTGTTCTATTACATTAGATCTGATAAATACCCCATCCCCCCCCTTTTGACATCCAACTGAATTTGTCTTTCAAAATAATATCTTCTCCATATTTTAATCCATGTTTCTTTATTGTCTACCACATCATCTAAAAATTTCTCAAACATCGCGCTAACTTTTTTTTCAAATGACTTGAAATATTATGAAAAAGACCTTCATTTGCATTTCCTTGCATCTGTAAACTCACAGGGTGATTCACAGTATCCTTGACTGACACAATCATTGGGTGATGTTTTGCTTTTCTGCTCTATCTCTGTGGGTAGCAGGACAGCTGAAATTACGAAATAATGTGCCTGCTGCCAACACCCAACTTCAACTGTGGTGACTGTGACTCTGCTGCTGCTGTTGCTTGTGTAATAGGCTACTCCAATGCAGTGTGACGTGCCTCCATATTTGTAAGGTACAGCTGTGGTCTGCTACTGTCAGGTGGTCATCATCTGACACTGGAATGATATTGGTGTGATGTGATGAGGTACAGTGTGGCAGCGATAGCGGCTGCAGCTCCAACTGGCGCTATGCCACGTCTCCCTGTTACTGAGTAGCTGATGACCACTCCAAAATGTTTCTCGTAGATCGTCGAAGTCGTAAATAAACCTTCACTGCCGACGGGTCACTTCACTGTGAACTACCCCGGAAGAGCTTCTACATCTGGCACTACGGAAATGTCATTCGTTAAAAATCCTGATTTCGACTTTTTAACCCCCCCCCCCAAAACTCTGTTAACTAATAGTTCGTAAGCCTCCATGTGCACTTGCACAAATCACAAATCGAACTCAGATTAAAATCGCTGTTTATAGGGTTTTCAAACGTGTGGTTGGATTTGTAAGAGTTGGTTATGCCAGAGTCTAACGGCCAACCAGTGCGTTGCCACATTTACTGTAAAAATCCAGTCACAAAGTTCAAACTATTTGCATGTATGAATTTGTGGTGTAAAATAATGTTCGCTAGTCACTGAATTTTCAAGATTTAACGAAATGTCGTTTATTCAAAAGTTCAAATGGGTGAGAATCCCTAAGGGACCAAACTGCTGAGGTCATGGTTCCCTAGGCACATTCGAAAGGCGACTTAGTGCCACTCGTACGTAAACACTGTCCGAGATCTCAAAACAGAACACTCCACTCATAGCGAACAAAATCCTGCCTGTTTAAGCCATGACTTTGACTTGAGACAAGTGCATACACTTCCACCAACTTCTGTAACATACTTGACAACTATAAAGTTAACGTTAGACACATGGATCACTTTGAATTAAATTTCCTCAGATTTCCATTGCTGTTCTTTGTATCCATCTAACTTTAATAGTTCTGTTCAAGAATAACAATTTTGTCAAGGTATACATCACTCTACACAGTTTTGTTGATAATAAATACAAACAATTAAAACTAAGTACAATCATACGTCCTTGTCTATTTTTACTTAGTAATGATGCCACTACTGTCATTGTTTTATTTTTTCTTGGGTAAAAATTCATGTATTTA
Organism: Schistocerca serialis cubense; assembly: GCF_023864345.2. Lineage (NCBI taxonomy): Eukaryota > Metazoa > Arthropoda > Insecta > Orthoptera > Acrididae > Schistocerca > Schistocerca serialis. Next base: position 331,236,205 of record NC_064644.1, on the reverse strand, counting down.
GACACTGGATGCACATTCCAATCCCGTAATTTAAAATAGGTAATATTTGTAAAAATTTATTTTGATCTCCTGATTGTGCTACCTGAAGACCTTTGTTTGTGAAAATCGCTTAAGTTATTGTCGAGATAATAATTTTCGAAGCTTATGGTATGCACAAAAATTTAATATTAAATGAGTACCACTATTTCGATCGAGGGCACATTCATACCCCCCCCCCCCCTCCCACACCAATCTTTAATTTTTCATGATAACCTTCTTACTGGTTTCTCAGTAACTGGATGGGTTTAGTTTTTATTAGATATAGTCTTATTTAATATTTATGTAGATCACTCAGTTTAGCCGTGGCAGTCTCTCTCTCCACGTTTTTCACCAAAGGTCTGGACACGTAGGTTTTTGCGATCATGCGTCCGGAGCATGCATTTAAGTGGCTGCTGTCCTGTTATGGTAACATCACAACAAGAAGCCCACGCATGATCACATACACCTCCTTAACAGTTCGCTGTCATTCTTAAGCGTATGTACACTCTATGACTACTAGCACCGCATGAGATACGCAGTAAAGATGTACTAGGAAAGAAGCTAATTCCGCAGCATTCTGAAATAAAATCTAATTTGAATTCCGACAAGACTCCGTGCCTTGCTTGCTTAAAGCAGTTTGAATAGTTTTTCAGTATCGAGCGGTTCTTTTACCAATATGTCTGCCTCCATAGCTCAGTGAGCAACGTGTGTGCCTGTATGCGAAGGACCCAAATTCGTTACCCGGTGTTGACAGTGTTTTTTCCTCATTTTGTGGAGTGGAACGTGGTGCACTCAGCCTCGTGATGCCAGCTGAAGTGCTACTTGAGTAAGAAGCAGCGTCTCCAATGTCAAAAACGGCGACAATAGGTGGGAGAGCGGTGTGCTGACCCCATGCCTCTTCAGGCCGCATCCAATGATGCCGTTGGCAGAGGATGACACGGCGGTCGGTCGGTCCTTATTGGCCCATGAGTTCTTTGTGTATATCTCTCATACATTCGACTGTGCGGCATCTTTATTCATAAGTACATTTCTAAATGCGGAATTTAGTATTTCTGCTTTCTGTCAACAGTCACCAGTCTCAACAAGAGACTGACCCATGAGACTCTGAAACATTGGTCTATGTCTGGCATCACTTCGTTGTTGACCGGTCATAAATTTCTTATCTGCCTACGGAAGTTTCCGTCTTCAAACTCTGATTCAGTTATTTGTGTGTGTATTTCGATATTAAAATAAAAACTGGCGAGGTGCGAATAGGACTCATGCACTGAGGCTTCGGTACGAACTTAATTATGTGTATAGACAGTTCATCCACTCCAAGAATCAAAGACCAAGACATTTTCGCCGCTTATCGACAATGACACTGGCAAGATATCGGTCCCAGTGATTTCAACACAATCGAGTATGTTTTAATTTCAACTTTGAAAGCGTTCAACAAATGACAAAAGAAATTTTTTTCCGACTGATGTAATTATAAATTAACAATTTTCTTCTTCTTTTCCTTTATTTGTACTGCAAAGCTTTTTTCTTGACAAGTTTCATGATTTTACAACAAGGGGAAGTATTCTGAAGGTTTTAAAGAGTGAGTTTGCGAGTATCAAAATATTTGACACAAATGACCGCAAGTTTTGATTGCATTGACTTAGACGCTAACGTTTATTATACCGTCAAGTAACATAGAGCTTAGTATGTAACATGAATTTCAACTTGTCACGTCTATCCGTTCCTCAGAAAAACGTGTCTTAACAGTCGGACGGATACACTGTCTGATGACAAATGATAAATTTTTTTCCTGTGATATAATTACAAATTAACGATTTTGGATTTTTTCCTTTGATTGTAGTGTGAAACCTTTCTTTTTGACAAATTCCATGATTCTGGGTGAATGCGGAGTGCCCTGCAGGTTATGATGAGTGACACTTTTTGGAACATTGCTCCAGGAAATAGCGTTCTAAATTTATAATTTATTTAGCAAACACAGTCGTGGTCACGTATTAGTTGTTATCTTTTATTTGTGGATGACCGGTTTCGGTCCACTACATAGATCGTCATCAGATGAGTTGTAATTTTTTATTTGTGGATGACCGGTTACGATCTAACCTGATGATGATATCTTTAGTAGATCGAAACTGGTTATAAACAAATAAAATGTAATAACTTATACGCGACCGCGTCTGTAATTGCTAAATAAATTATATGATAAGTGCGTATGCGAGTATCAAAGCATGAATGACCGTACCTTTTGACTGCATTGACTCAGAAGCTAACGTTTATTAAATTGTCAAGGGGCCACAGATCATAATCTGTGACATAAATATCGACTTGATGCGACTACCCGTTCCGAGAAGAAGGGCTTTGAATAATCGGACAGATAGGCAGCCAGGCAAAGAGGCAGACGGACCACAAAATGATTCTATAAGGGTTATGTATTTACCGTTGAGGTAGGAAGCCTAAAAAGAGCTTTTTTTAAAGCCTCGCTATTACTGAAACATTGAAAATGAGTAGGAAGTAACTGTGAGCATGAAATATAAGCAAACAGCATGTGTCGCACATAAATCGGCGACAAGACCAGCTATTGTCCAGTTACAGAATCGTCGAACAATCACTGGAGTCACATCTATTAAATATTTAGCAGTACACGTATGGAGCGATTTAAAGCGGATCAGCTACACAAAAATAATCGTAGTAAAGGCTGAAACAAGACTGAGATGCATTGCAAGACTCCATGGGGGTTGTAGTCTATCCCTGAAGGATACAACTCTCATACGTTCGTTTGATAGACATTCGAGTATTGTTAATCAACCTAAGCTCCTTACCAGGTAGGATGGCTTACTCCTGCATGTATCTTGACAAATAACTATGAAAGCAAAATTAGATAGATTCGAGTAAATCCTTCTTTTACTATTAGCATATCCACAAGTAGCAACATTTAACATTACTAAAACTTTACTGTACTTTATTTGCCTCTTATAGCAAAATTTAACACAAGTTGTCCTTTCTATCTTTAAACATGATACACAACTGCCGACACTACCAAAAAACATGTAACCTTTCCGACCACCGACAACAGACCAAACTAGAAGACCCAGCAATGGTTCGCAGTTGCTAAATAAGTATGGGGATCGAGTGTACATCCTAACCTCCTTCTCCCCTCTCTATCTCCTCCTCCCCCTTTTCTCTGTCCATCTCCTCCTCGCCCCTCTGTCTCGTCTTTGCCTCTCCCCCTCTCTCTGTCCATCTCCACCTTCTACATCTACATCTACATCTACATCCATACTCTGCAAGCCACCTGACGGTGTGTGGCGGAGGGTACCTTGAGTACCTCTATCGGTTCTCCCTTCTATTCCATTCTCGTATTGTTCGTGGAAAGAAGGATTGTCGGTATGCCTCTGTGTGGGCTCTAATCTCTCTGATTTTATCCTCATGGTCTCTTCGCGAGATATACGTAGGAGAGAGCAATATACTGCTTGACTCTTCGGTGAAGGTATGTTCTCGAAACTTTGACAAAAGCCCATACCGAGATACTGAGCATCTCTCCTGCAGAGTCTTCCACTGGAGTTTATCTATCATCTCCGTAACGCTTTCGCGATTACTAAATGATCCTGTAACGAAGCGCGCTGCTCTCCGTTGGATCTTCTCTATATCTTCTATCAACCCCATCTGGTACGGATTCCACACTGCTGAGCAGTATTCAAGCAGTGGGCGAACAAACGTACTGTAACCTACTTCCTTTGTTTTCGGATTGCCTTCCCTCTCTATCTGTCTATTCCAGGTCTCCAGCTATTGGATTAGTGAGGACAGTAGTTTGAATGACGGTATTTCGCATAGTTTTAATCTGCGATCGGGTAGAATTACAAAGTTTCGGGTGATTCAGATTCCGCAGTGGTATTCTAATCAGAAGCCGGTAGCCCACAAACACAATTTTCCTGTTTTCTTTTAAGACCGACTGCGAAGAACAAAACAAAAGACACACAGTTCCGTATTCAGTTGTCGTTTAAAATTATATACAAGGAGAAAGTATTTACATTAGGGAAACAATTTAGCTGTTGGCTTGAATGCCTTGCTACCGTGGTTAAAACTGACTGCCGCAAAGAAATCGCATATTTTGACGTCATTGCATAGCATTTTATTTCTTGTAGTTGACGTTAACGGAAAACCAGCACGTGCTGTTGAAAATAATAAGTATACTATGTACGTCTGAATGTTTATTACAGTATAACTGAAATAAATCGGTCAACAACTTTGGAGACTTTTGCTAACAACCTTAACTTTTTATATACTATATATAAATTGTGTCCACAATCACAGTTCAAGTTTCAAAACGCTGTGGGAACAGAACCATTGCTCAGAATGATTTCAAAATTGAACAGCATTTATATGAAGCGGGGAGTAACGTCAGAGAACAAAAAAAATCGCAATACGTGGGTTGTGGTTTGAGCTGCACTATGCACCATGCGTACCGTTCAATGCGCGTTTGCAGAAGTTCGGCAGTCTACAGTTGTAGCACTATCAATTAGGTATGCCCACCCACCACAACAAGGTCGTACCACATCGGAGGTGAAAAATCGCATAAAAAGCAAAATTACATCCATTGTCAACTGTCGTGAGACTGGCGCAAGACTTGGTCGATATGATGTCCACCGTTTTCTGCCACAAGCTGAAATCGAGAAACGGCATGTTTCACAACAGATCAGAATGTCTTGGGGGTCACGTTCAGAGAGCGTGAGTTCAGTTCGTATGCGTTCGTAATTGGAGCACTGAACACAACATCTTTCAGATAACCCCACAGTCAGATGTCACACGGATTAAGATCAGGTGATGTGGACGGCCAGGCTGTAGAGAAATGATGGCTGATAATTCTAGTAATTCCGAAATGCTTCTGCATACAATGGTCGTGCAATGAGCGGAGGAGCATAAAAATAATCCTACCCACACATCCACACTGTTGAAAGGTTGTAATGACGCTGGTGTGCAAAAGACTTTCAAAGCGTTTACTAGTGGCGGTACAGGTAACTGGACGCGCTAGGACGACCGGCGTAACCGTGCGGTTCTAGACGCTTCAGTCTCGAACCGCGTGACCACTACGGTCGCAGGTTCGAATCCTGCCTCGGGCATGGATGTGTGTGAAGTCCTTAGGTTAGTTAGGTTTAAGTAGTTCTTACTTCTAGGGGACTGAGGATCTCAGATGTTAAGTGCCATAGCGCTCAGAGCCATTTTTGAACAAGCAACACTCATCCCCTCGAAAAAATACGGCACTACGATAAACGATCCGATCAACTCGCACAACACAGTACGCTTTGCAGAATAAATCGATGCCGGTTGATGTGTGTTCGTACTTTCCGTTATCCATATTCCGCAATTCTGCACATTGATATGTCCATGGAGATGGAAATGGGCTTTGTCTGTCCACAGAGTGTTCCACGGCCATTCATTGTCCAACTCCAAGCGAGCAAGAAATTCCGGAGCGAACGTTTCTCTTGCTAGCAAGTCAGCAGGAAGCAACTCCTGAACATCGGTGATTTGGTACGGATAGCAATGCTGGATGTTTCGTAGGATTTTATGCACCATGCTCGCAGGCATGTCCAAAGTTTCTGCAATTCTCCGTGCGTGCACTGTATGTTTGCACACCACCAGAAAAAAATTTCCGAATTTTGTAATGACCCTTAGCAGACACCGGACCAGTGCCATTTTTCATACCCCTGAGTGTCGGAAGTCTCTGCATGACTGCAGGCGAAAGTCACCATTATCGTACAAGAGCTTTATTAGCAGCGGGTGAACCTTTATGGTGACACTTATGTTGGGGGTCTCGGACAAAAACCGAAGAATAGCCGTGTGCCGCATGTCTATTGGTGTGCACATTCTACGATTACATCTACATCTACGTGATTAATCTGCTATTCACAATAAAGTTCCTGGCAGAGGGTTTAATGAACCACTTTCAAGCTGTGTCTCTACAGTTCCACTCTCGAAGAGCGCGCTGGCAAAACGAGCACTTAAATTTTTCTGTGCGAGCCCTGATTTCCCTTATTTTATCGTGATGATAATTTCTCCCTATTTAGATAGGTGCCAACAGAATGTTTCCGCAATCGCAATCGAAATTTCATGTGATGTTCTCGTCGCAACGAAAAATGCCTTTGTTTTAACGATTGCCACTCCAATTCACGTATCATGTCTGTGGCACTATCTTCCCTACTTCGCGATAATACAAAACGAGCTGCCCTTCTTTGATGTCATCCATCAGTCCCATCTGATGCGAATCCCACACTGCACAGAAGTTCTCCAGAATAGGGTGGACAAGCGTGGTGTAAGCAATCTCTTTAGTAGACCTGTTGCATCTTCTGAGTGTTCTGCCAATGAATCGCAGTCTTTGGGTTTCTCTACCCGAAACATTATCTATGTGATCGTTCCAATTTAGGATATTTGTAATTGTAATCCCTAAGCATTTAGTTGAATTTATAGCCTTCAGATGTGTGTGACTTATCGCGTAATTGAAATTTAGCGGGTTTCTTTTAGTACTCATGTGAATAACTTCACACTTTTCTTTATTCAGGGTCAAATGCCACTTTTCATACCATACAGATATCTTATCTAAATCATTTTACAGTTCGTTTTGGTCATCTGAAGACTTTACAAGACGGCAATGACAGCATCATCTGCAAACAATCTAAGGGGGCTAATCAGATTGCTTTCTGTGTCGTGAATGTAGGTCACGAACAACAGAGGGCTTATAACACTTCCTTGGGGAACGCCAGATTTTACTTCTGTTTTACTCGATGACTTTCCGTATATTACTACGAACTGTGACCTTTCTGACAGGAAATCACGAATCCAGTCGCACAACTGAGGCCATAGTCCATAGGCACGCAGTTTGGTTGGAAGACACTTGTGGGGAAGGGTGTCGAAAGCCTTTTGGGAATCAAAAAATATGGAATCAATTTGACATCCCCTGTCGATAGCACTCATTACTTCATGAGTATAAAGAGCTAGTTGTGTTTCGCAAGAACGATATTTTCTGAGTCCGTGCTGACTAGGTGTCAATAAATAGTTCTTTTCGAGGTACTCCGTAATGTTCGAATGCAGTATATGTTCCAAGACTCCATTGCAAATCAATTTAGTGCTATGGGCCTTTAATTCAACGGATTACTCCTATTTCCATTTTTGGGTATTGCTGTGACTTGAGCAATTTTCCAGTCTTTGGGTATGGATCTTTCTGTGAGCGTGCGGTTGTATATAAATGCTAAATATGGAGTTATTGTATCAGCATACTCTGAGAGGAACCTGACTGGTATACAATCTGGACCGGAAGCCTTGCTTTTATTAAGTGATTCAAACTGCTTTGCAACACCGAGGATATCTATTTCTATGTCTCTCATCTTGGCAGTTGTTCTTGATTGGAACTGAGAAATAATTACTTCGTCTTCTTTGGTGAAGGAGTTCCGCAAAATCGTGTTTAATAACTCTGCTTTAGTGGCATTGTCATCAGTGACTTTACCGTTGTTATCGCGCAGTGAAGGTATTGATTGCGTCTTGCCACTGGTGTGCTTTATATATGACCAAAATCTCTTTGGGTTTTCTGCCAGATTTCGAGTTTCGTTGTGGAAATTACTGAAAGCATCTCGCATTTGAGTACGCACTATATTTCGAACTTCTACAAAACTTTGCCAATCTTGGGGATTTGGCGTTCTTTTAAATTTGGCATGCTTTTTTCGCTGCTTCTGCAACAGCGATCTTACTTATTAGTTCATGTTGTATATATATCTCAACTGCTGTCGATAATATCTCTCTGAAATCATACCACAACTTTTCTACCCTTACATGATCAGCTCGGAAGGATTGCAGACTGTCTCTTAAAAAGGCGTTAAGAGCATTTTATCAGCTTTTTTAAATAGATACACTTTGCGTTTCTTTTTGATGGTTGTAGGTGTTACGGTATTCAGCCAAGCAGCTACTGCCTTGTGGTCGCTAATCCGTGTGTTCGTCACGATACTCACTATTCGTACAGGATTATTTGTTGCTAAGAGGTCAAGTATGCTTTCGGAACCATTTACGCTTCGAGTGGGCTCATGTACTAATTGTTCAAAACAATTTTCTGAGAAAGCATTCGGTACAATTTGGGATGACGTTTTATGCCTGCCCCCGGCTTTAAACGCATAATTTTTCCAGCACATCGAGGGTAGATAAAGTCACCACCGACTATAATAGTATCAGTGGAGTACCTGTTTGAAATGAGACTCAAGTTTTCTTTGAACTGTTCAGCAACTCTATCTTCTGAGGTGGGGGTCGTTAAAGTGACCCAGTTCATAGTTTAGTCCGATTGTCAAGTATAACCTCTACCCATATTATTTCGCAGGAACTATTTACTTCAATTTAACTACAAGGCAAACTACTTCTGACAGCAATAAATACTCCACCACCAACTGTATTTAATCTATCCTCTCTGTACACTGTTAGATCCTTAGAAAAAATTTCTGCTGAGCTTATTTCTGTAACTATAACTATTTGAGCCTCAGTGCTTTCTATTAGGGATTGGAGCTCTGGTTCTTTCCCAATACAACTACGTCAATTTACAACTACAATACCGATCGTTTCTACGACTAACGTACTGTGTTTTACATGCCCTCTTTTAGACGGACGCCCTTTCTGTGGTTCCCTGAGGCCTTCTAACCTAAAAAACCGACCAGTCCCTTCCAAACAGCCCCCGCTACCCGTGCAGCCGCTTCCCGTGTGTAGTGGACTCCTGACCTATTAAGCGGCACCCGAAAACCTACCACCCGATGGCGCAAGTCAAGGAATCTGCAGCCTACACAGTCACAGAACCGCCTGAGCCTCTGATTCAGACCCTCCACTCGGCTCTGCACCAAAGGGCCACAGTCGGTTCTATCGACGATGCTGCAGATGGTGAGCTCCACCTTAATCTCACAAGCAAGACTGGCAGTCTTTACAATTTCCTCTAGCCGCCCAAAACCAGAGAAAATGTCCTTCGATCCAAAGCGACATACGTCATTGGTACTGACATGAACCACCACCTGCTGTTGGCTGCACCCTGTACTCTTCATGGCATCCGGAAGCAGCCTTTCCACATGAGGAATGACTCCCCCTGGGTATGCACACAGAGCACACTGGATTCCAACCCCTCCTTGGCAGCTATATTCCTAAAAGCCTAACGCTGGAGCTCCCACCTACCAGCAAACCAACCCTCTGAACATCAAGATCTTGAGGGCCAAGAAGCTTCCTCTGTAACAGGGTGAATGACTGCATCCAGCTCAGAGACATCATCAGCCACAGATCATCATCATCAGCCAATTCAATCACTAGATGAGTTGGCCTCTTCGAGTCGTGGATTGAGGTAGTCTTTCAGAAGTCTTCTCCAAGTGGGACGGTCTTGGGCAGTTCTCTGCTAGCTGTTACCAGCGATCTTCTTGACGTCTTTGTCCCATCTGTCTGGTGGTCTTCCTCTAGGCCTCCGGTGCTCTCTCGGGCTCCACTCCAGTACTAGCTTCGTCCATCTGTTGTCTTTTCTTCCTGCGACGTGGCCAGCCCACTGCCATTTCAAGGAACCTACTCTCTCTAAAATGTCATTAATCTTCGTCACAGACCGGATGTCATCTGCCCTTTTCAGGCGTCCTTTCTTGTATAGCCCAGCATTGATCTCTCCATGTCTCTCTGTGCTGTCCTAAGTTTCCCTTTTGTAAATGAGTTCAGTGTCCATGTCTCGCAGCCATGCGTCATCACAGGAAGCATGCATTGATCAAATACTGCTTTCTTCAGATTTACTGGCATTTTTGATCTGAATACTTTTGAATTCTTCCCAAATGCTTGCCAGCCAAGCTTGATGCGTCGATAGATTTCTGGCCTTATGTCTCCCTTCATATTTATAATCTGGCCAAGGTAGACATATTCACTGACCTCTTCCAGTGGACTGTTCTTGACTTTCACACCTCCAGCTGGGACCCATTTGTTGGATATTACTTTTGTTTTGGAAAGGTTCATGTTCAAGCCAACCAGCTGACATTCCGATGCAAGATCTGTAACTAAGTTTTGGAGCTCTGCGAAGTCTTTGGCCAGTAAGGTAATATCATCAGCAAATCTCAAGTTGGTAAGCCTTCTTCCATTAATTCTAATTCCCTTACCTTCCCAGCTCAGCTTTGACACAGCCATTTCCAATACAGCAGAGAACAGTTTTGGGGAGATGGGATCGCCTTGCTTGACACCCCTCATGATGCGGAATTCTTGAGTTGATTCTCCGATGTTAACATAAGCTGAAGAATTCTCGTAGATTTTCCTGAGCACTTCAATGTATGCTGCTCCCACTCCTTGCTCACTCAAAGCTTGGAGGACAGCTACATGGCTAACGGAGTCAAATGCCTTTTCAAAGTCAACAAAGGCAATGCAGAGAGGCAGTTGGTATTCGTTCGCTCTGTTTATTACTTCACTAACGGTCAGAATGTGGTCAATAGTGCTAAAATTTCTTCGGAATCCTGCTTGTTCTGTAGGTTGGGCTGAGTCTAGGGTGGAACTAATTCGGTTTAACAAGATCTTTGTGAAAATTTTGTACAAAATTGAGAGCAAGCTGACAGGACGGTAGTTTTTAATATTGTGAATACTTCCTTTCTTAGCCTTGTTCCACGATAATGGGATTGAAGCATAGTGCAGGCAGGAAGTAAATACTTTTGCCAAGTGATTTATTGTTACCTCTCCTGCTAGTTTTAAGATGTCAACGCTGAGATCATCATCACCCGGCACTGTTCCCTTCTTCATGCTATCTAGAGCACACTTGACTTCCGATGGGAGTATATCTGGAACACTAGATACATCATTTAATTTAGATACACTCAAATTTTCCCTTGGATTGCTATACAAATTGCTATAAAAGTCTCTGATGAACTTCAAAACCGCCTCCTTTTCAGTGATTCGGCTCTCATTTACATTGAGTGCGATAATCTGCTTTTTACCGATTGTGAGTTTGCGTTTGGCTGACTTTAAACTTATCTTGTTCTCCAAACTTGCTCGTAAGGTGTCTTCAATGAATTTCTGTATGTCAGTTTTCATTTCTCCTCGCACTGCCTTACATAGTTCGGAAAACGCAACCATGTCACGATCGGTTTGGATTTTCATTTCTCTCCTTTGCTGTAAAAGGGTTTCAGTTTTGACACTGAATGTCTTTGGTTGTTTATTTTTTTGGCATAGGCCACCGACTTCTTGTGCACTTGAAACAATCATTTCCGCCAAATCACCATCTTTAGTTACGTGGAACTTGCTTTGGAGGACTTCTTGGAATTTCGAGGAATGTTCTTCCAGGTTTTTGAGGTTGATTACCCTTCTCTTCCCTTTCATAGGTTTATTCCTTTCATTTTTTACATTGAGTTCGACCCTTGCTCTCACAAAACGGTGATCACTGCCAGTGTTGAACTGATTTAGCACTGATACCTCTTTTACAATCTGCGGAATATTTGACAGAATAAAGTCTATCTCATTTTCGACACTGAAATTTGGGCTCCTCCAAGTCCATTTGCGGTCAGGGTGCTTCTTAAAGAACGTAATCATGATGGACATACCGGCGTACTCAGCGAACTGGACTAATCTCTCACCTCTATCGTTTCGGTCGTCAATCCCATAGTTGCCCACCACTGTGTCGCCTTGTTTCTTGGTGCCAGCTTTTGCATTGAAATCGCGAATGACCATCTGGAAGTGACAATCGCTACCTTTTTTACAGGTGCTATCCAGACTTTCATAAAAGGATTCAATTTCTTCGTCATGGTGACTTGAGGTGGGAGCGTACACCTGAACAATCTGTATTTTATACCTATTCAACACCTTCAGGACCATTCGAGCTGTCCTGCTGGAAGTTCCTTCTAAGACAGATACTCTATCAGTAATATTATTGTTGATTAAGAACCCAACTCCATTGAGTTTTCCTTCTGGGTCACCACAAAAGTAAAATAAGTTGCCAGAGTGCAAATGGAGACAGTCTTCCCCTTTTCGGCGTACTTTGCTTAAACCAACTATACTCCAGTTGAATTTTATAAGCTCTTTCTCGATCTCTTCTAGTCTGTCGTTGCCTATTAGAGAGCGACAGTTATATATACAGACTTGAAGAGTCTGTATCTTCTTCTCAGCACCACTTGGTGTTTGGGACATCAGAGTTGCTCCCACCCGGAGATCCGACTGTGGGGCTATTACTCCGGAAAATTTAACATTAATGTCACACAACATAACTCGAAGGTGAGAAGCATAATCGCCACGCTTGCTTCAGAACGGATTGGGGATATAATTTCCAGGCCGCCCCTGACATGGGGTACAGACGCCTTTGGTAGGCCGCTCCACTGGAGTACAGACGCCACCACGCTGCTAGTTTTGGTACAGCCCGGGTATTTCATTTCCCCAGTGCCACCCATATCTGGGAGGCTTTCCCCTATCCGCCACCTGGGGATGCGCCCGATGGGGGACTAGCAACCCCACACGGGCACAGATAACGCCCGAAATCTGTTCGTCAACCGAACTGTGGACAGGGGAGGCCCTACGATCGGCTCCTCAAAGAGTTTTTCGCTGCCTGCCAGAATCTGGAATGATCTCACACTCGACCATGGTTGAGGGGTCAACCTTAGTGCAGGAAATACCCGTGGCGGCCACAGCAGTGGACCGAACGGGGGACACGTGGGACGTGCTCGACGTCTCTCGCATTCCCGCGTTCGACCCTCCACAGTGATGCCTCTTGGCAGCAGCCTCAAGCTGTTTGACAGAAGCCAACACAGCCTGGAGCTTTGAGCGAAGGGTCACCAACACACCTTGCATCTGTACACAGCAATCACGGTTCCTATCCATTACTGCAGTCACTCCCGTTTGGAGCTTGTAAAAATATACAACAAACTAAAGGTGTACTCGCCTTCTTGGCAGAAAGAATGCGAGGTGCTCTGTCACTGATGGTCTATGGGTGTCTGATACTGAGCTGTACTAACCAAAATAAACAAAAGCCTGTATCCGTATGAGGGTCGATAGCAATGGCAGTACGGTACGCTACATTATTATTAAAATAAAAGCTTGTGACTAATAAGCACTTGAAGATGCAAGAAATTACAAAAATAATCTAGTAGCTACACAGGTATTTGTAAATAAATAAGTCGCTTCTGCTGGAAGCTCGTAAAAGTATACACCAAACGAACGGTTACTCGACTTCTTAGCTGCAGGAACATGAAGTGCTCTGTCACGGACGGTGTATGTGACTCTTTAGATGCTTATAGCCGTCTGATGCTTATAGCTGCCTATTAGTCAACCTTTCGTTAAACTTTTTTTGGTCCATGACGTTTCCCCTTACATCAATAATATACTGTTCAAATTTGACGTCATTCTGAGCAGTGTTCTGTTTCTACAGCGTTTTGAAACTGGTACTTTAACTATGTGTACCCTTTATACATTTATATGTCATATATACCGGGTGATCAGAAAGTCAGTAGAAGTTCGAAAACTGAATAAATCACGGAATAATGTAGACAGAGAGGTACAAATTGACACACATGCTTGGAATGGCATGGGGTTTTACTAGAACCAAAAAAATACAAAAGTTCAAACAATGTCCGACATATGGCGCTTCATCTGAACAGAATAGCACTAATTAGCATAACAAAGTAAGACAAAGCAAAGATGATGTTCTTTACAGGAAATGCTCAATATGTCCACCATCATTCTTCAACAATAGCTGTAGTCGAGGAATAATGTTGTGAACAGCACTGTAAAGCATATCCAGAGTTATGGTGAGCCATTGGCGTCGGATGTTGTCGTTCAGCATCCCTAGAGATGTCGGTCGATCACGATACACGCGACTTCAGGTAACCCCAAAGCCAATAATCGCACGGACTGAGGTCTGGGGACCTGGGAGGCCAAGCATGACGAAAGTGGCGGCTGAGTACACGATCATCACCAAACGACGCACGCAAGAGATCTTTCACGTATCTAGCAATATGGGGTGGAGCGCCATCCTGCATAATCATCGTACGTTCCAGCAAGTATTTATCAGCCAGGCTGGGCATCATGTGATTCTGTAACATATCGGCGTACCTCTCAGCCGTCATGGTAGCAGTTACGTTTTGCTGTCCAGCGCCATCTGTCGGACATTTTGTGAACCTTGTTTTTTTTTTTTGTTCTAATAAACCCCATGTCATTTCAAGCGTGTTTGTCAATTTTTACCTCTCTATCTACATTATTCCGTGGTTTATTAAGTTTTCAAATTTATACTGACTTTTTGATCACCCGGTATATTTGCAAAAAAATATGTATCCTGCGTCCATCTGAATGTAGCCCATGTCCGTCCAAACGTTTGTTACAATATCATGTAAAAATTTGAAATGAATCAGTGAAGAATTTTCGAGATTTTTGGCAACCATGTTAAACGTTATTGCCTTTAAATGGTAGTATAGATATAGCTCTTCGAAACGACACCGTGCAAATACTTTTCAGACATGGTTACTAACACAACAACGAAAGAACTGCGCGAGTCGGACTAATACAACACTCAAACAGACAAAAATGACGTTACGTTTTGACGACACCTCACGAACAAAATAACAACATCCTTCCGGACGCTGAATCGGCACATGGATAAATTCACCGCGATTTTCAAGACTCTCACAAAACGTTTCGTAACTCAGCCCATGACTGCCTTTCCTAACAAATGAGGAAATTGTGCAAGGGTAGTCGACATAGCTCTTCCTGAAAACAAGTGATAACTGCGTGCGCGGCTGTTACGCGGGATCTGCTTATCGGATCTCCGAACGCATATCCCTCACCGCAGCTTAACGCTGGATTATCGAGACAATGGCAAGTAATTCTTGTCTGGCACTGCTGGGTCCTTTGACTACCTCATCATGACAGAGCAGAAACAATCCTATTGCTCTTCATGTGTCAGTATTTATTTATCTGCTGTCATTATACAGCTCTATCTCGCAAAAAAGTGTTTCTCAAATCTCTGTTTCGCAAAACATGTCACGAGAAGCTATATACAGAGAGGTCCAAAAAAATGTATCCACTGCTTAAAAGTCCATAACTGGCAAACTAATTTACGGAGGTGTCTCATCTTTGGTAGTGTAATACACTACTGGCCATTAAAATTGCTACACCGCGAAGATGACGTGCAACAGACGCGAAATTTAACCGACGTCAATTAGTTTGCACGTTTTAAACAGTGCACACATTTGTTTGGACCCAAGTTGTAGGTTTATTTAGTTCACATCTCTAGACTAATCGGTAAATAAATGAATCATTGTAAACATACACTACGAACAGCTAAAACTGCTGCGTCATGTGACTGACCTATTTATTTATTTCGTGGCAAGAGCACGAATTATTCGACTAGGCCGGCCGCGGTGGTCTAGCGGTTCTGGCGCTGCAGTCCGGAACCGCGGGACTGCTACGGTCGCAGGTTCGAATCCTGCCTCGGGCATGGGTGTGTGTGATGTCCTTAGGTTAGTTAGGTTTAAGTAGTTCTAAGTTCTAGGGGACTTATGACCTAAGATGTTGAGTCCCATAGTGCTCAGAGCCATTTTTTATTCGACTAAGCGAGATCTATGCCCAGCTTTAGTGAGAATAAACTTGGTCACGTAACTAGATACGGCCACGATGTATCCTTACAAAATCCAAGAAGAAGTTACAAACGCGTCACAGCCAGTCGGACAAATTTGTTTTAATACTTCCTCAGAACTTTACCTGATTTGTTGTGGGTGCTATTTGAAGCACAATTAGTTGTCTTTTGGTTTATCAATAGAATTTCATAAAACCAAAACTATGTTTTCTAGCGTTATGCAATATACAGGCACTGCTGCCAACATAAAATTGTCAGTGCTTAGAATCTTATGGAAAATTCCGTATTGCGAAAATCTGTTCGCGGCATACATAGCTTTTAAAGAAGTTTAGTAATGTATACAGGTTGTTTCAAAAATACTTTTGCAAACTTTGGAAGCAGGTTCCTGACACCAAAACAAGAAAAAGAATTGTCTAGTAAACATGGGCTCTAAAATTTGTATATTCAGAGCTATGGGCATTGTTCAGTACATGAGACGCGTATCACTGTAGCGAAGATGAACAGATAGTCATAGCTCTTAACTTATGCATTTTAGAACACATGTTTACTGAACTTTTTTTTCTTATTTTGATCCATACTACGTACTCGCAAAATATGGAAAACAAAGGGATTGCAGTAGAAGAGTTGTATTTCACAGATCGAAGATGAAAAAGTGCTCAAAGCTCTTAAGGTATGGGTTTTAGAGCCCATGTTTGCTGGGCCATTTTTGTATTCTTTAGGTATAAAGGACCTGTCCTCAAAGTTTGCAAAAGTATTTTTATTTTTTCTCGTGTTTCCAGCCGCGTCAAGTTATTTATAATCCACGAGCTGCGAAAGCATGCATTCGCAAACCTTGTTTAATGCACTATGTACATTTTTTCAAGAAATAATCTAATATGAAATAATAACTACCCTAAGTTAATTACGGTCACCAATTTCGTTTAAGAAAGAAAAAAAAAAGAACTCTGTCACACTTCAGAGGAGAACTACTGCTTTGAAAGTTGAGTCTTGCTCGCCACGTGAACGTTCTGTAATGTCTTTATGGCGGATGATCACTTTGTTATTTGACAAAAGTAGTTACTCATTTAGTCTCCAGCAGATAAAAAACAAATATCATCTATTTACAGTTACAGGACGCGCATCAAACACGTTAATCATCGTAATTATTTTCATGATAATTTCATAATTAATTTTTGTAAAATGTCTTTTACAAGACCAAACAACTTACTCAAAGTTGTGAACTCTACTACAGACATATCAACATATTTTACGAGGTACACATTACCCTCTAGTATCATTTACAACATAAGAAAAATAAATAGTTAGATACTGTAATCTCTTCTAATTTCAGTGCTCTGTATTATTACAGATATGGAGGAGTTCGCATCTAACCCACATTAACAGGTATGACATTTTTATATTATTTATTTTTAGATGACATATTCGTACTGTTAGTGTCAGTGTGTAATATTCTTGTTGTATCGCAACTGCATCCGACGCTAAAAACGTTGTAAATACCGGGTGGTTATAATTAAGTTGACGGTGTGCCAAGTGATGCAGTGCGGGTTTGTATATGTTCAGTAATCGGTGTATTCTCAGCGCAGGCACCAGATAAAAATATGGCGCATAAGCACCAGAGTATGGTATTAGTGCAGGAAAAGGGGAGGAGCCATCAAACAAATGATGACGGTGGTTCCGGCACTTTTGTTGGGATATGGTCACAAGTTAAAAAATGTGTTGAATATGAATGAAATTAACACTCTGCAGCGGAGTGTGCGCTGATATGAAACTTCCTGGCACATTAAAACTGTGTGCTGGACCGAGACTCGACCTCGGGATCTTTGCCTTTGGCGGGCAAGTGCTCTAATAACTGAGCTACCCAAGCACGACTCACGACCTCTCCTTACACCTTTACTTCCGCCTGTATCTCGTCTCCTACCTTCCAGACTTCACAAAAGCTCTCCTGCGAACCTTGCAGAACTAGCACTCCTGGAAGAAAGGAAATTGCGGAGACATGGCTTAGATTCTCTGCCTCGTGATGACTGGGTGTTGTGTGATGTCCTTAGGTTAGTTAGGTTTAAGTAGTTCTAAGTTCTAGGGGACTAATGACCATAGATGTTCAGTCCCATAGTGCTCAGAGCCATTTGAACATGGCTTAGCCACAGACTGGTAGATGTTCGCAGAATGAAATTTTCGCTCTACAGCGGAGTGTGCGCTGATATCAAACTTCCTGATAGAGCACTTGCCCGCAAAAGGCAATGGTCCCGAAATCGAGTCTTGTGTTCCACATGGTCTTATGTCTGAGCAAAATGCTGCATCCCTAAAACGGCACGGTGGACAGTTGCTTCCAGCATATCCAGTATAATCAGAGTGGTTTGTAGTAGTATGCTATCCTTCAAATTAAGAAGAGTCCAGATACATTCCTGACAGACGTGATTTTTCATATATTCCTAGCAGCAGATGTCACATGGGTTTATGCGGAGGGATCTGGAAGCGACCCATGTCGAAATTGCCTAGAGATGATGCAGTCATTACCAAATGTTTCTCAAAGCAAGTTGTTCGTCTGACAAGCGACTTGTGGCGTCGCCTATCTTGCATGAAACCAGTGGTGAGCACACAGCTGCGTTCTTGCGAAGCTGGAATGACATATTGCACAAAGAGGTTCTTATATGGTCACTTAAGCTGAGTGCAGTGAATGTTCCTGCACAACAAGTGGCAGAGTAGAGCCCCATATGCGACAGTTCTGTGCATTCACAGTATGGTGCAGAGTAAGACGAGCCTCATTCATCCAAAGAATATTCTCCAGTCACATATCATCCATTTTCATGTTGCAAAAGAAAGAAGGGCAAAGTCACTGTGTCGTAGCGTATATG